>NC_070602.1:103968519-104293769 GCF_027172205.1 Podarcis raffonei | reverse complement strand
AGCCATCCAATCTTCCACTATTGCCACTAGTAAATTCAAGGGAGTGGGGCCTTTAAAAATTACTTGGTAGCCCTGTTCTGGGCCATAGTTTCACCTTGTTGGATCCATGCTGTTGTTAGCATAGCTGGTGTATATAACCAGGGTAAGCTGGAGCTATCTTGTGAGTTTTCCAGTTTGGACGTTATCTTTGCCAGAGTGATGAGTATTCCCAAGGCACATTTTCCATCCCAGTGTGTGAGGCATAACTCCCTGCGTGAGTTGGGTCTGTCATATGAGAAAATACGGCAAATAATAATAAAATGTGGTTAGCTGTCACAGCCCAAAATCCATGAGGGTGTGGCTGAGGGAAGGGAAACACAGTTAGCTTCTGCTAACTGGGTCAGGAAGTGGGAAACATGTGAGTGTAATATCTAGACTAGTTATAGAATGGCTACCCTGGTGGGAGAGCAAAACATTCATATCTCTGTCTTTACTATCCCTGATTGGCCGCATTTGGGCAGCATCACAGACCCATATGAAAATAGTGAGCCAGTTTGTGGCATGTGCACTGGGAACAGGGGCGGAGGAAGGGGGTGCAGTGGGGCCGGACTGCCCCAGGTGTCTTCGCTGAGGGGGGTGACATTTTGCGTGCCGCCCGCCCACGACTCCCAAGCCTACTATAGCTGTCAGGGCAAGGGGGGAGCTGCGCTGCATTGCTGATGGCATTCACTCCTTCCTCCTTCATTTTGACAGCTTGGGGGAGGCTTGGGAGTTGCGGGCGGGTGGCGTGGCGAATGTCCGCCATGGGTGGCTTGCTCCACCCCTGGCAGCAGGATGCACGTACCGCTCCGTGCACCCGAGCGGCTATCCTGGGAGGGCACCCTCTGCCCCCCGCCCCCCTCGGGAGTGCACCGGCCCTGGGCAGTGTGGGCATGTGCTCTGCCACTGACTGGGAAGAGTGGCTGCCTCCTCTCAGCTCATCCATCTTAACTGCAAAGTACTTATTTGATTATTCCAACCAATACTCTCTTGCCTGAACGATGAAATAGCTACACCATACAGGTTAGTCTCTTGCTCTTCCTGCAGTCTTCATACAAGTCTCCCCATTCCACCCCCCCTCCAATAGCACTGATGTGCAGCAGGAATTAATTTAATCATCTGTCATTTTTCCATTCAAAGACTGAGGCAACCTTAATATTGTTACTACCACTTTCAAACGTCAACAACTGAAAACACCTTTTTCCCTAGTGTAATGCAAGACTTCATATTGGGTGGCTTTGAGTTGCAAAGATTTAACTTGTTACTAATAGCAACCATATTTGCCTGTGTCAGAGCTATCTGTGCTATATTCCGCTCAACCTCCCACTGTGCCATCTATTCATGTTGTAATCCACGTTACTTGCTAACCAGATGTCTACTGGGTCAATCATGTTTTAAAATTACTTAACAATCTGTGCATGTCAATGTGCCTTTATATAGCCTAGGCATTGTGTTGTGACTTCCCCAGTTAAAACATTTTCAGATTTCGAGCAGCCACGGTTCTGGATCATGAAAGAGTGATAGGAGTAATACGCCCCTCTTACTTATACAGCTCCAAGTCACTGAACAAGAACCTCGGCAGAAGATTTCCCATGCAACAAGCTCATGTGCTTTAATTCCAAGTGTATTGTTTCAAAGTTGGAAATTAACACAGGACGTCCCTATTTTCATTGGAGAAATGTTAGAGGGTATGTTGCATTGCTGTCTGGGTAGCAGCCATGCTGTCACCTCTGAAAGGTGGTAAACCCTTCAATGCAGTGGTAGCCCAACTGGTCCCTCCAGAAGAGGCTGGACTAGGTTGTCAGGAGAGTTCAGCCTACACTCGAGTAGGACCCTGGCAGAGACACATGCCCGACTTGCATGTTCCCTCCCTCCTGGTCGATCGTTCAGGAGCTTCGAAAGCTTCCTTCTGCCCAAACATCACAGCAACCAATGCCAACCAACACCGGCACACTTAGGGATCCACAGAGTCTTTGCAACTTGCATGACAGACCTCAGCAACTCCGCATTTTGGCTAATCTACTTTATTTACATATAAAGACACACGGAGCACTGCAACATGGCTCCTCTCTAGCATCAGACAGCAAAGAAGAAAAAGAACAAAGGACAACAGTCCCACTTCACCGAACACAGTAACACAAACATCCTGCCTCCGTCACTTCGTACTCTGTGGTGTCAAAACATATAACGTCGTGTGAAACACAAAAATCCCATGACTGCAATCATGGAGCAGGAATTCTAACATAGAATTCACACCCTTTTCCTTGGTCATACTGGCCAGGGCTGATGGGAGTTGGCAACATAAAAGCTCAATCACTGACATCAGCAAACAAAGGCGACGAAGCTTTCCCTCTTCTGTTATCAGCACTGAGAAGCCTGCTAAAATTGAGAATAATTGTCAATCCTTTTTGCTTCCCTGCCAGACATGAAAAATCAGAAGCTAGATCCAATCTCTTCTATGGTCCTTGGATACCTTAATATTGCCGCAGACAGCAATATGAATCCTAGTCCTCAGGATTTAGTCCCATTGGACAGAGTGGGACTTACATTTGCATAAACAAGCACAGGGTTGTACTTGTATATGATACTTTATGCTTAAGTTTATGCAAACGGACCCTAATTTTTGAAGAAAGGATCCCAATGCATTCAGTGTTGCATTGTGCAGAAAAGAAGAGACAATCTCTCCCATAGGAGCAACTCCTAAGTGTCTGAGGTCCCCCATAAAATATTTGAGGGGGGCCAGGAGGCCCTGTGATGACTGACCAGTTTTTAGGGTGCAGTCAATGTTTAACAGATCCAGGAAACAAGAAGCTGTTCTTCATTATATATATAAAAAAACCTATTTAAAAAACAAGGTTTGTTGGAGAAAAGGGGTTTTGAATAACAAGTTAAAGCAACTTAGAAGCAAAGAAAACACCAAAACTATCTTATCTGACTAAAGATTAAGCAACAATTACACAGAATACTGGAAGCTGAGCTGGAGGGCAGACTTCAGTCTTGCACCATGACAGGTACTAGTTATCCCTTTGCAATGAGAGCTGCCACACAATAGCCCAAATATAAGCAAATGCTTCCCCAAGTCTCACAATCCAAGGCAGCCAATCAGGATGTCCAATTGGTAGAGCCTTCGAGAAAATGATCATTTACCCCTCCTGTGCTAAAGGAGCAAGCACCTGCTCACACCGCGAGTTCTTGCTTAACCAATTTTCCTTAGCATTGGCCTTGAGAGTCTGACAAGGAACATATGCACTCAGTTTCATTACTCTGGAATATCTAGCAGCTTCCAACATAACAAATTAGGCTTAAGGAGGACTGTTTCTCCACACACCCCACAGCTGAATTGCCATTTAAATGTTGTATGTGTGTCACATCTTGCGATTGATTATGTGGGGCAGGGCTTACCTGCCCCCCTCAATATTTTATTCAGGTTGGCACCCCTGGCTCCCATCCCTACTGCCTAAAGAAAATGCCGTCGCCCCCCCCCCTTGCACAAGGAGAGTCAGGCTTCAAACTGTTGCATGAAAGTAGCAATTAATTATTTCCCTTTAAAGAAAGCTACCCAAAAGTCAAGGAGTTAAGAGATCTGGGTTGGTAATTTCTTATTTCTCAGTCTTCTCTGAGAGACCTGATTATGTCAACAGTGTGTGGGATTTAAGGGAATTCTTTTAGTCCTAATTTTGGATGTTTAAGTGATTTCTCATCAGTAACATGAGCCTAGTGGCCTCACCTGCATTTGCATCTCTGTAACTCAGTGGAGTGTTATTCGCTGAGTTCTGTCTCCACGATTAGGGATGGGATTTTCTGAAAACTTCAATGTCAAACTTATCCATGTGGGGTTCTTCCTAATTTCCATCTTGCTTCTTAATCTTGATTAGAAGTGAGCCCCCACATCCCCAGTTCCACTAAAAAATGCAAAGAATTCTCACATATTATATGCATAGTATTATACACATATATGCTCCAGATTTGTTTAGCAGTGCATATCACTCTATAAAAATAGGCATGTATTAATAGGCTGTTTTTCCAGGCAATCCCCATGCAAAGCTGCTTACACCAGGCAGATGAAGCCTAAAAAATGAACCAACAGTACAAGGAACAACAGCAATTTTCAAAAGCCCACCTAGTATCCTCTAAATTCAAAGGAGCCAGTAGCTCCTCCTCATCTTAAACACTGAAGAGGCTCCTATTAGCCTTTTGCCTAAGTTTCCTGTCTCCTCTGATCTTTCATCTTGTCTCATTCTACACTTTGTTTTCCTTCAGTTGCCTCTCAGTCAATTGCCCTTTCTGTATGCTTCCTTCGGACTCCTTGCCCCGGCTCCCAGTTCCTTAGCTTCCTTTCCCGCCGGGACCTCCTTCCAGCCTGCAACAATTCTGTGTTTAATCCCAGAAGACTGACAATGAACTTTCTCTTTCTTCACAGGAAAAACAACAACAATAACTCCGTTCAGTTGCTTAAGTAACAGAACATCCCAACCCGTTGCACCCGCTCAGCTATTTGACTGCCTAAGTTCCACTGCCACAATTGCAGCACGATTCAGTGGGGATTGTGGGGTGGAGAAAGCCCACCTTTCGTCCTCATGCTCTCATGCAGCACTCAAGCCAGCAGGCACTTTAAAATTCCTGGAGAGTTTGCTTGTCTGTCAGCCCAACCAGCTTGACTGGGCAGGAGATTTTGATCTGCAATTCAGACCCCAGCTCAATAGCTGCATGCATATGTTCTTCAACTTATGCTTTCAGCCCAACAGTCAGTTTCTTGGTGGTAGGATGGAAATCCCACCCTGAAACCATGGGGTGCACATTAAATCACTCCCACCTCCCAAAACACATGCAGCGATTTCCTCACAGCATGAAGTGCGGGGAATATAGTTTTTGGTCCCTGTTTGGTTGTGGGGTTTTTTTAAGCAGTTCCAACCAGCTTTGAATAAAAGTACTCTGGATTAAAAGAATGCTTGGCATTACCCCAAACTGCCAATTCCATCATTTGGAACGTGAAATTTCCATTCAAAATTTGAATGCTTTGGACTTGTGGCATCACTTCATGGTTTTGATTTCGGCAGGCATCAAATATGAAACTCCAGCCTATCAAATACAGTCTCATACCAGCAGTCAGATGAGATCCGATGCAAAATCGCAGTTGCACTTCAGCTAGCCAGTCTCAAGATGCATTCACACGTAAGGTTTATTCTGTTAGTTTTACAGATTATGAAGCTGGTGCTTCTATCCTGTTTTCTAACGTTCCTTTCACACTTCATATGGAATTGAAATGCAAAACTCCTGTGATTTTCTGAGTTTAAGTGAGGTGCAAACTGATTGCTTCTGGTATAATAAAACAAGTGATAAATTTAGAGCTATATTTCATTCCATTGGTTTCCCAGAAGTGGCTTTTACATCGTGTGAAAGCTAAAATACAATGTGTAAACTAATAGTTAGACAAATGTCAGGAAAATATAATAAACTGCAGTGTGAATGCAGCCCTTGTCAAAGGCCAAATGCAAAAAAAAAATCCCAACCCAAATGCTTGGTGAATATCCAGAAAACATTTGGAATATTAGAGATTATTGGGGAAATGATTTCAAGAGGAGAATTGATACAGATAATTTTTATACCACAAAGTGGTGTAATAACAAAAAGGTGATTAAAAATATCCCTCTCCTATGTGCCCTTGTTTAGGATTTTCAGGTGCGTCTTCAAGAGGTACAATTTAGGGATGGGGGAGAAATGCAATCCAGTTCACATTAAAAGGTTCACAGTTCACAGTTTCCAAAACATGGCGTGAATCAAAACACAACCATTCTTTGAAACATGAACACCCTATGGTAAATTGTGTATTAAAGTGCATATGTTAGTGAAAAGAGTATACAATGTATTAGGAAGACTTGCTTTGCTAAAATGTGTATAGTAAGCAAAATTGTATACAAAAATGAGGATGTTAGGAGAAAGTTGCCGCAAAATGCTGATAAATTTTCATGAGGACTTTTTTTTTTAATGCAAACTAATGTGGTGACATGGAGAATAGAATTTAAGACTGGAAACATGAGAAACCAAGAAACCAAAATGAACATTTTTTTGCCCATTCCTATAATCGGAAGAAATATCAACAACCTCAGATATGCAGATGACACAACCTTGATGGCAGAAAGTGAGGAGGAATTAAAGAACCTTTTAATGAGGGTGAAAGAGGAGAACACAAAATATGGTCTGAAACTCAACATCAAAAAAACGAAGACCATGGCCACTGGGCCCATCACCTCCTGGCAAATAGAAGGGGAAGAAATGGAGGCAGTGAGAGATTTTACTTTCTTGGGCTCCATGATCACTGCCAATGGTGACAGCAGTCATGAAATTAAAAGACGCCTGCTTCTTGGGAGAAGGGCAATGACAGGCCTAGACACCATCTTGAGAAGTAGAGACATCACCTTGCCAACAAAGGTTCGTATAGTTAAAGCTATGGTTTTCCCAGTACTGATGTATGGAAGTGAGAGCTGGACCATGAAGAAGGCTGATCGCCGAAGAATTGATGCTTTTGAATTATGGTGCTGGAGGAGACTCTTGAGAGTCCCATGGACTGCAAGAAGATCAAACCTCTCCATTCTGAAGGAAATCAGCCCTGAGTGCTCACTGGAAGGACAGATTGTGAAGCTGAGGCTCCAGTACTTTGGCCACCTCATGAGAAGAGAAGACTCCCTGGAGAAGACCCTGATGTTGGGAAAGATGGAGGGCACAAGGAGAAGGGGGCGACAGAGGATGAGATGGTTGGATAGTGTTTTCGAGGTTACCAGCATGAGTTTGACCAAACTGCGGGAGGCAGTGGAGGACAGAGGTGCCTGGCGTTCTCTGGTCCATGGGGTCACGAAGAGTCGGACACGACTAAATGACTAAACAACAACAACAACATAATCTAATGGTCCCTGGAGGACAGAGATATGATTTCACAACCCCCTTCACTCTTGGCTCCTCCAACTCCATAGCCCAATTGACTTCAGAGTTCCAACATCTGTCAAGCCAAAAAATGGAGCACTTCAATGCTCAGAAGTGGTTTGGATCCTGCTAAACCCTGAAAAATAAATAAATCCCAGGGTGCTACACTCTTGAGCACCACTAAATTTCCCCTTCCCCTTCCTCTCCCATTGGAAACAATGAGAGGGGAAATGGGTCAAAATATTTAAAGCTGAAAAAAGGATATAGGAATGCAGAGTGTTTCCCCCACCCTCACTTAGGTCTCAAGACTAGCAAGGCGTTCAGTAATGCGGTAGAACTGCCTTCATAACCCCCTGCCTCTGCATACACCCCCTCCTAGAAGATTGCACTGTACAAATGCTTTAGTATGTTGTTTTCTTAAAATTAGACAGAAATAAAGAACAAACATATTTGTTTGGTAGTAATGAGGTGGAAAATGCTAAATATAACAGATGCATGTAGGCAGAAATCGGCAGAGGGAAAGAATGAGATGAACAGCACACAAAGCAAAGGTCCATTGTAGCCCTGGAACTCTCCTGAATTAATCTGAAATAAGGGTGTGAAAGGCTGCTGCCCGTATCTCCCCTAAATTTAAAGACAAATATTTATTTGTCCTTTTCAATTAATCCTTTTATTATATTGCGTTCAGGTTCCAGGAGATTTGCCCTAGGTTGTCTCTAAGCCTCTATACATTTTTCTCCCCCCAAAGCTTTAAATCATTACCTCCTTCTACGGTGAACTTGAAGCTGTGACAAAGGCCCGCTGTTCAGTTCTTATTTTGTAAAATATAGGCTGCTAAAAATACAGTCAATTATTTTGTCGTGTAGTAAGCCTCTGCAGAGGCAAGGTCTGGACACCATTCCTTTCACATGCCACCTTGCAGAGGTTACCTTTAGCTCTCTCATTTAATGGAAGTTGTTTTATTTATTCAAAGGCCCTAAAAGAGAGAGATTTAATCATCATCTTATTATGCTAGGATTACCTGGATTATGCTAGGATTGCTTCGTGCTCCCCATTTCTCTAAGTGGTAGAAACACAGAAGGAAACTTCACCGGGTCAAATTTCCTTGTGAGGAAAGCTTGGTGTCCCACATCCTTGGAAATGTCTCCTGATAGGGCTGGGAAAAGCCTAGCCAGTGTAGACCAGGACTGGGGAAACTCAAACCTAGGAGATGAATGCACCAGCCCTCTTTATCTGACCCCCAGGACTCTCTCCGGGACATGCCTCTCCCCTGCTCGGTAGCCTCCTAGAGTGCTTTTTGCATAGTTGGACTGTGACAATGGGTGGGGATATAACTTTCGCATGGCTGGAATGTAGCCAGCTCTTACAAGGGTAGGAGTCACTATCCATTGCTCCACCCACTTTTTGATTTTGACCCACCCACCCATCACATGGCTAGATAGACCCATGCTCTGACTTGGTGCGAGGCAGCTATGCCCATTGTTGTTCTATCGCTAACAATAGATGGAGGAGAGCAAAGCAAAACCACAGCAATGCTTTTAAGACTGCATCAGCCAGCAGAGAAAACAGCTCTTAGTTCTCCAAAGCCTCTTTCTTGATAGTCAGTTCCAGAAACTGAAACACTATTCCAGCTCATCTGGACAGGTCTTAAAAAAAAGTAAAAGCTGTTCTCTCTTTCTCAAGGCACTTTTTTGGGGAGGGGGGCATATATTCCAATGATCATCCCATTTACATAGTGGGATTGCCCCAGATTAATAGGGGAGCTATTCCCCACTCTCTGCCTTTAAAAAGCCACTTTCTTCTATGTGACAGGAGAATTTGCAGTTTACAATCTGGACATTTACTGTATGCTAATGTTACTAATGTTAATGTTGAATTATGGTGCTGGAGGAGACTCTTGAGAGTCCTATGGACTGCAAGAAGATCAAACCTATCCATTCTTAAGGAAATCAGCCCTGAATGCTCACTGGAAGGACAGATTCTGAAGCTGAGGCTCCAATACTTTGGCCACCTCATGAGAAGAGAAGACTCCCTGGAAAAGCCCCTGATGTTGGGAAAGATGGAGGGCACAAGGAGAAGGGGACAACAGAGGACAAGATGGTTGGACAGTGTTCTTGAAGCTACAAACATGAGCCTGACCAAACTGCGGGAGGCGGTGGAAGACAGGAGTGCCTGGCGTGCTCTGGTCCATGGGGTCACGAAGAGTCAGACACGACTAAACTACTAAAACAACAACAATGTTACATACAGTAACATATGCAGTTACTCAAAATGAGTGATGCACGTCAAAGGCATTCATATTTTTAATCAGTCTACCTTTATTTGGTATGTGGTTAAACTATACAGCGGCTATTCCTGGGAGTTTTGCTGTGTCTCCTTCTGCAATAGATAGAACAGAGACAAGACCTTCATCTTTTACCCTGCCATCTTGTGCCGATTCCTTTCCAAACCCATGATGTCAAGTTCTGCTCCTCTCTCTCTCCTGCTGGAAAAACCTCCTCCCCTCTAGCAATTTATCAGCCTCGGGAGCACTCAGTTTCTCAGGTGAGCACCCTGAGTGACACGTTGCAAGCATCTTGAGGGATAGGTTCCAGCAAAGACTGCTGTCCTCAATAAGAGCCTGTCACAATGCTTCTGTAAGAAAACCACCTGGTGCCCAGTGGCATAAAAAGATATCACTGAGACAAGATCTCTCCCATGCAAAGTATGCACCCTTAACACACACATACGCTCCTTATCAGATACACCGTCAACCAAATACTTGGTTACTGGGATCACCGTTGTCCAGTGAAATTGATTTTAGTGGACCGTGTACTGCTTACACTACAACGGAGTGTAGTTTAGAGAAATGGTGAGTAAGAGAATACCATTATGCATGGTATAGGGAAAGTGGATAGAGAAAAGTTTTTCTCCCTGTCTCGCAACAATCAAACTCCAATGAAGCTAACAGCATGCTAAATTAGATGGGCCCCTGGCCTGATCTTGTGTTCTGATATTGAGCCTTCATTCTATTTCACCTCTTTGGGATTCTCTCACCAGAAAAAAATGCATCTAGATGACACTCACTCTTCAGGGCAGCTTTTTAGACTGTGGCTGAACCAGTCACTGATTTTTCTACGTCGGGAAATGGGCTTGCAGTTCTAAATACTTTAATTTAGCACATATGTTAGGGCTGTCATATTTCAAAAGGTGAAAATCCAGACACAAAAGTTGTTGATTTTTTTTTGTTGGGGGGAGGAGTTGAACTCCCCCCCTTTTTTTTGCTAAATCTCAGAAAAAGAAAAGAAATGGAGCTATTTTTAAATATATATATTTTTTAAGAAATTTGGCTGGGTTTTCCCAGACATTTAAGCCATTTTTAAAAAATGCTACCTGGACACCATTTACAAAGGAAGAATCTTGGCTACATCTTGGAAATTCCGAATGTATGGCAGCCCTAATATATGTCTATGACTATATATGATTTGTTATGCACTAAATATGAACACCGCTGCTACGATAGATTGATTTTCAGTGTATAAGCACAATTACAAATACTTCCCCCCTCCATCCCAACTTACCCCCTCCCTCCCCAGGACAGATCAGTCTATTAAGTTTTGCCAAAGTCCAGTTTGTGATTCCAGGCTGATGCCATTCTTCAGCATTACCAATGGAATATTTTGCTGTTATTGATGTGGTATATGTGATAATACGTTGTTACTGAAGGTATAGAGAGCAGGTATAAATGGGGTATAGAAATGTTTTAAATAAATATTTTCCATGGCTTAAGTAAAAAGAAATAGAGAAAAGGGGAAAGAAATAACAGGTGGATGGGGGCATTCAGAAATATTGTGCCAGAGCCTATGAAGAAGGTGGCTGGTGGGAGCAGGGAAAGTGACTAGAATAGTATTCTGAAAGTAACACCCAAATGCATCTGGAGGCACAACGTGAGGTGATGTAACTCAAAATTGCATGGTACAATGTGTCAGTCCTTATGCTTCAGCAATTATTTCATACTTACAGAGAAATGGAACTGCTGCAGTTCTAAACAGGTTTTCAAAGAGGCTCAGAATCACAGCTTTTAACAGCATAATCCTACACAGATGTGCTTAGAAACCAGCTGGGCTGAGTTCAATGGACTTTAGTTTCAGGTAAATACAAGACTGTAGCCTTAAAGACTACTCAGTGTCCTGACACCATGTGTGGGCCAGGGAACTTCAGACTCAGCTCTTTCCCTGTTAGGTTTGTTTGTTTGTTTGTTTGTTTGATCTGTTAATTTATCTCTTACCAATGCATTTCTTTACCAGCTAATTATCAGTTATTTGTTTATTGAAGGATTGATCTGAAGTGGTGGGCAGAATAGGGCCTTCTCAGTCTTGACACCTAAGTTCTGGAACTTTCTCCCTCAGTGGACCCAGTTAACCCTTCCCTCTCAGTCTTTATTTGCTGATCTGTTCAACCATCCTTCATTCCATAGAATCCCAGGGCTGCTGGCTTTCAGTGAGTTTGCGGATTAAACCTGATGTTATTGTTTGTGAGATGCTTTGGGAAACCCTATATATGAAATGATATCAATCTTCATCTCATTTCTGGGGATACATTTGGAAGAACGTATTATTAATATAGTAAATTGCACTTGGAATGAATGAAAGCAGCTATTTAATCAGTATTTGAATTATGAATTCTGCATTAGCGTCATTAAACAATTTTGTCTGATGCTTATGCTCAGCATGGAGAAGCAAATTCCTATGTTTTGATTAATCAGTGTAACTTCCACACAATTTTAAGGCTCTTGCTTGCATTGTAATGAAGCCAATTACTCAGCACAACAGATTAATGACATCTGAGTTATAAGACAAGGTAAACAAAATGGCAAATTGCAGAAGGCTTTCTGGAATAGGAAAAAATAAGACTAATTTAGCACACAGTTAAGATGCTAACACAAATATATCCCCCATCTATATATGTTGCACACAGTGATCTTCAGTGACTATCAATATTCAATTATTTGTGCGGAAACCAATTTCCCTACAATCTTTGCTCTCCTTTAGTTCCTTCGCTAGCCGTGAACAATGTTTGTCCCCTGTAGGCTGTATGAATGTCACCCAGTCAAGAAATAATTGGAAGAGGCACACTTATTTTGACTTCCCCAAGGTGTTGTGGTTATCCTTATTAGTTAAATTAGTAACTGAGTTCTCCTCTGGTATATTGGAACCATATATTGAAAGCCAAACATTTTTGCTCCTTGACTCGTCTTTCATATTTCCCCCCTTACTGCCCCCTCTTTCCCTCATTTTTTAATAAGGCAGCATACAAGAAGAAACTGTGGCTGTTATCCCTGAACTCTGCTTTCATTTTAAATATTGAATGTCTGCCCAGCTCTGTAGCCTGAAATGTCCACACAGCTCTAGGACTTTCATGAAAAATTCATTCCCAGCCTAGCAATTTGATAAAGCCCCAAACTGGCAGCTTTACACACAAAACAATTGCATTTTGTGTGTGTGAGTAGCAGAAGCAATAGCAGCCAGTGCGAAATGCTTTGTAAAAAGAAAAATATCTCCTGTGCAAAAAAAAGACTTTCTTTTTCACAGCTTTTGAAAAGCGTCCATTTCATGCTATTCATTTGTGGATCAGCTGTAAATGGAGTGGGCAATTGGACAGAAACACATTTGGCTATTAGGTCATCAGCTCATATTATTAACATCCTTATTAATTTTTTGAAAGCCTGGTATATGGCCTCTCATTTTACTGAGGTAAAAAACAAATAAAGAAATAAAAGGTAACAAGCTGAAGGAGAAAAGAAATCAGTACCAGCAGAGTATCATTCACTGGTGCATAGAATTATGCACCAGTGTAACTAATATCAGGAAGTGGAAATTCAGTGACTCCTAAGCTCTGTTATTAACAACACGTTCATTCCATTCTTGGGTCATGACATACGTGTAAGTTCTTTACTGTCCTGGCTCTCACTGCCAGATAAGAACGAACTCCCAGCTTGCTTTCTGTCCAAGACTTTAATGCTTACATCAGAAAGGTATATAAGCAAGGCATGATTAAGAGGCACAGCAGATATTCAAAAAAATTAGATACCTCAAGGACTGTCCCTGGACCCCGAGATCATATTCTGAGGCCCTTCGTTGTGTGTCTCCTCTATAAGAGGTCCAGAGGGTGTCAAAATGAGAATGAGCATTTCTGCAATGCTTCCCCTTTGTGGAGTGCTCTCTCCAGGGAGGTTCAGCTGACACCTATATTGTACACCTTTAGGCGCCAGGCGAAAGCATTCCTCTTCAACCAGGCCTTTGGTTGACTGACACCCAATGCCCTTTTAAATGTGCTGTGGAAAGGGGTGTTATTGGTTTGTTTCTGTTCTTAATTTCATTATGTATTTTGTATTTTACATTGTAATTTTATGTTGTGAACTGCCCTGAGCAGGGGCACCATCTCTAGGGGGCCTTAGGGGCCAAGCACCCACAAAATATTTGTTGTGGATACTCAGCATCCACACCACAGGGCCCCCAACACAACTTCCGGTGCCTCGCAAAGTACTGGAAGTCATGCCTGAGGCCTCGTGAGACCTAAGAGATGCTGTCTGAGGCCTAGCAGGACCTTGGAACCTGACTTTTGGTGGCACCAGAAAACAGGTTCTGA
This sequence comes from Podarcis raffonei, assembly GCF_027172205.1. Lineage (NCBI taxonomy): Eukaryota > Metazoa > Chordata > Lepidosauria > Squamata > Lacertidae > Podarcis > Podarcis raffonei. The sequence goes on along the minus strand of NC_070602.1, from coordinate 104,280,206 downwards.
GGCTGCGGGGTGAGTGATGTTATGGCGTTACGTTGGGTGTGCTGGGCACCCATAACTTGGGGACCAGGCTGGGGACCAAATCAGCACCCCTAGATCTATGGGTAGAGGGCAGTATACAGAACAGCACAAGCTAGCTTTGAAAATGAACTTTCCCCAGTTTGCGCTTGGCAGAGCTCCTGAACGACTTCCTAGAAAACAGAAAAACGGTAATAAAGTCTAAATGCAGGAAATGGTGAGAGCAAAATACGATTCTTTCTGTGATGACTGCTGTCCAAATTGAGAGAGAGTGAGCGAGAGGCAAATATATGTCATTTTCTCCCAGCCCCTTCGGTCGCAGGCATATAATAGAATTCTGTTCCAAATGTCCCATGAATATTAAAACATGGTTACAGACTCTCTGATGTGTTCCGTGTTCTTGATACAAAGCCTACTTTGAAATGCTACATACCACACAACTCCTCAAAGTGAATGTGTACTCCCATTATCATTGATGATAGCGATGCATATATATGGCCAAGAGACAATTTAAAAGAAATTAATAGACATCTTGCTTATCAATATGTTTCTTCTGTCAAAACCAACAGCCTCCCATCAGATGTCAAGGAGATAATTAACTATACAACTTTTAGAAGATACCTGAAGGCAGCCCTGTATAAGGAAGTTTTAAATGTTTGATGTTTCATTATGGTTTTATATTTGTGGGCTGGGGCAACCCAGTCAGATGAGAAAAGTAACAACAACAAGTTCATGAACATGAATGGTCTGGCAACAGGCTACAATATGGAGAGTTGGAATTGCCACTTCAGTTTCTGGGCGGGGGGTGGGATGGGGAAGCAGGGTGACTTTCTAGAGCAGGCATAGGCAAACCTGGCCCGCCAGATGCTTTGGGACTACAACTCCCATCATCCCTGACCACTGGTCCTGCTAGCTAGAGATCATGGGAACTGTAGTCCAAACATAGCTGGAGACCCCAGTTTGAGAAACACACAGTTACATAATCAACAGAGCAGGGATGGGCAGGAAGTAGGCTGGGAGAGTTCTAGTAGAACTCTGGGTGAAATGAAGTAGATTGGCAAGGATTTTTGACTCTTGATTGTTCAAAAATGCCAACACCAGCTCTGGTACTGAACTCAAAACAAATTACTTAAGGGCTCAGAATTTGGTCATTCTAAGTTACGACTTTAGTAGCTGATTTCAGATAGATCTCTGGGGTCTAGAAGGCCTTCACAGCTGGATAAATGGGCCTTTACCAAGAATGTACACTTGTTAGGGTTTTAGTTCTGTTTCTTTTGTGTTTAACTTTAAAAAATTATTTTATGTGTAAATCGCCTTGAGACGGTGGCATAGAAGGCAATTATAAATTAATTGCAAAAATAACAGCAATGCAAAAAATAAAAGCAAAGTAGATCCTGCAAACCTATCTGTTCTCCCTTGATAAAGGGAGCCTGTTGAAACAAAAGGACCTCTCAAATTCTTGTACCATAATTACATATAGTGGATGCAGAGGAGGGAGATTTGCTGGATACACAACTATAAGAAAAGCTTTGCAGGATGAGACTGAGGATTTGTCTAGTCCAGCAGCACATTTCCAACTGCGGTCAACCAATGGCCAGCCTCCAAGAAGCTACAAGAAGATCTTGAAGCCAACAGCCTCCTCCCATTATGTGTGTCCCTGCATCCTAAGCTCACCTGCAGAAAGGCAAGCTTTGGTGTTTGTATGGTGGCAACTAAACTCACAGATTTGATCAAGGGGACAGGAAAAAGAAATGGAGCAACGAGTCCTGTGGAACACACTGATCCAAGAAGAAAGTGCACTTTATTCCCACAAGCACATGCTGAGATGAGTGACACATGGACACAATGACTACTGCTTGCGTTGCTATGAGAACATTGATTATGTTTGTTGTTTGTTACGTATTGCAGGCTTTTTGGTGCCTGCGTTTAAAGGGGAGGAAAGAACAAACACAGTCTTGCTTATTATTCACTCGTACCCCTTGATCATGGCAGGCAGGAATTTGGCCAAAAGAAGCTTGTGAGCATTTTCTGCATTAGAAAGATTTTGTATGTGTGGGGGGAAGGGGGGGAGGGCACAGAAAAGAAGATGCTTCCTTAAACTTAACGTGTGTCTCAAAACCTACCAAACGTATGAAGGCCATTGGCAATTCTAAATCTCAGAAGGGAAACTTGGACTCACTTCAGCCTCTCCCCTCCTTATCTCTGTACTCAGGAGTATATATGATAACCTGCTAAGGCTAAACTAAAATGTAAAGGTAAAGGGACCCCTGACTATTAGGTCCAGTCGTGGCCAACTCTGGGATTGTGGCGCTCATCTTGCTTTATTGGCCGAGGGAGCCGGCGTACAGCTTCCGGGTCATGTGGCCAGCATGACTAAGCCGCTTCTGGCGAACCAGAGCAGCGCACGGAAATGCCGTTTACCTTCCCACCAGAGCGGTACCTATTTATCTACTAGCACTTTGATGTGCTTTTGAACTGCTAGGTTGGCAGGAGCAGGGACCGAGCAACGGGAGCTCACCCCGTCGTGGGGATTCGAACCTCAAACTTCTGATCAGCAAGTCCTAGGCTCTGTGGTTTATTTTTTTTTATAAGATGTTTATTAAGATTTTTTAAAGTATTACAGTAAAATGAAGGGAAAAAATAACAAAAATACAAAATAAAAATAATTAAAAACAGACAAATTTTCCATTGCTTATTTTCCTTTAGCTTGTTTCCCAGACCTCCTCATACCTCCCTTTTTTGTATTCCACTTCAAATTGTTGGTTCAGCAAATCCTTACCATTATGTTTTTACCTATTTATAACCCTTTTTTTCATATTCTCTTAAAGCATTACCGCTGGAAACCACTTAATTTCTATCCAACATCATTCTAACATTCATTAATTTTACAATATTTCTGTAGATAGTCTTTGAATTTCTTCCAATCTTCTTCCACCGACTCTTCTCCCTGGTCTAGGATTCTGCCAGTCATTTCTGCCAATCCCATATAGTCCATCACCTTCGTCTGCCATTCTTCCAAAGTGGGTAGATCTTGTGTCTTCCAATACTTTGCAATGAGTATTCTTGCTGCTGTTGTAGCGTACATAAAAAAGGTTCTGTCCTTCTTTGGCACCAATTGGCCGACAATGCCCAGAAGGAAGGCCTCTGGTTTCTTCGGGAAGGTATATTTAAATACCTTTTTCATTTCATTATAGATCATTTCCCAGAAAGCCTTAATTCTAGGGCACGTCCACCAAAGGTGAAAGAATGTACCTTCAGTTTCTTTACATTTCCAACATTTATTATCGGGCAAATGATATATTTTTGCGAGCTTGACTGGGGTCATGTACCACCTGTATATCATTTTCATAATATTCTCTCTTAAGGCATTACATGCCGTAAATTTCATACCTGTGGTCCACAACTGTTCCCAGTCAGCAAACATAATGTTATGTCCAACATCTTGTGCCCATTTAATCATAGCAGATTTCACCGTTTCATCCTGAGTATTCCATTTCAACAGCAAGTTATACATCCTTGACAAAATCTTAGTTTTGGGTTCTAACAGTTCTGTTTCTAATTTTGATTTTCCCACCTGGAAGCCAATTTTCTTGTCCAAATTATATGCCTCCATTATCTGATAATAATGAAGCCAATCTCGCACTTTGTTTTTTAGTTTCTCAAAACTCTGCAGTTTTAGTCTATCTCCCTCTTGTTCCAAAATTCCCCAATATTTCGGCCATTTGGTCTCCATATTGAGCTTTTTTTGGGCTTTTGCTTCCATTGGTGACAGCCACCTTGGGGTTTTATTTTCCAATAAATCCTTATATCTTATCCAAACATTGAACAAAGCTTTCCTGACAATATGGTTCTTAAATGCTTTATGTGCTTTAACCTTGTCGTACCACAAATATGCATGCCACCCAAAGACATTGTTAAAACCTTCTAAATCCAAAATGTCTGTGTTCTCAAGAAGCAGCCAGTCTTTCAACCAGCAGAATGCTGCTGATTCATAGTAAAGTTTAAAGTCTGGCAGGGCAAATCCACCCCTTTCCTTTACATCAGTTAATATCTTGAATTTTATTCTGGGCTTCTTGCCCTGCCAGACAAATCTAGAGATATCTTTCTGCCACTTCTTGAAACAATCCATCTTGTCCACAATTTGCAGTGTTTGAAACAAAAACAGCATTCTAGGCAATACATTCATCTTTATAGCTGCAATTCGACCCAACAAGGAAAGCTTCAAATTTGACCAAATTTCTAAGTCTTTTTTCACTTCTGTCCAACATTTTTCATAATTATCTTTAAATAAGTTCCCACTTTTTGCTGTCATGTTAATCCCCAAGTATTTCACTTTCTTGACCACAGTCAGACCTGTCTCATTCTGAAACCTCTCTCTTTCAATCGGTGTTAAATTTTTCTCTAAAACCTTAGTTTTTTACTTGTTCAGTTTGAATCCTGCCACTTGACCAAATTCTTGAATTAGTTCTAAAACCCTTTTAGTACTAGATTCTGGCTCCTGTAACGTCAATACTAAATCATCTGCAAATGCTCTCAATTTGTACTGTTTGGCTCCGACCTGTATACCTTTAACCAACCAGTCCCTTCTAATCATATTCAGCAGAGCCTCCAGGACCGATATAAAGAGCAATGGGGAGATTGGGCACCCCTGTCGTGTCCCTTTTTCTATCTTAAATTCTTCCGTCACCACATTATTTACAATTAATTTAGCCTTTTGTTCAGAATATATTGCACCTATACCATTTTCAAAACCTTGGCCTACCCCCATCCCCTGTAGGTTCTTTTTCATAAAACTCCAAGAGATATTGTCAAAAGCTTTCTCCGCATCCACAAATATCAGAACTGCTTTAGTGTTTATATTCACTTCTAATTTTTCCAGGATATCAATTATGTTCCTCAAATTATCAGACAAATGACTTCCCGGGAGAAAGACCACTTGGTCTTTATGAATCTCTTCCATCAATACTTTTTTCAATCTCTTGGCCAAAATGTCAGCAAAAATTTTGTAATCCACATTAAGTAACGATATAGGGCGGTAGTTCTTAAGCTGAGTCTTTTCAGTCTCTATTTTCGGTATAAGTGTAATATACACCTCTTTCCACGACTCTGGTGCCCTCTTCCCTTCCAGAATTTCATTGCAGACTTCCTTCAAAGGTTGTCTAGGCTCTGTGGTTTAACCCACAGCACCACCCGCGTCCTAAGGCTAAACTAGTTGAGTTTAATTGGGGGTTAGCCACCACAATGCCCTCCAGCTTTGTACTATAACTCCATCAGACCTAGCCAGCATCACCAGTGACCAAAGATGGTGGGGCTTAAAGTCTGGTACTTCTGGAAGGCATCAGTCTGGGTAGTGCTGCATTAATTGCGTTAAGGCATGTGCAGGTTCTTTAAAAATGCAAATAACTGCCACTACGAAGGCACAATGAATGAGATTGCAGCAGGAGGGAAGGGACGATTTAACCCTTTTTGGCCTGCTATTCCCAACCCTTCAGAGAAGATTTAGAAGGCACAGAGGGAAACACAGGGTAAGGACAGGAGGAAAAGTCACCATACATGAGTGGACTTTGTTCTGTGCATGCAACAACAACAGCCTACACAATACACAATAGCCTACACAACAGGCTAGTTTCTGCATGCACATATCCCTCTAGCTTCCATCCTGGCAAGGAAGAAGCTAGGCAAAATTACAGGAGACAGTAAAGCAAAGAAGTGAGGAGTCTGGCTCTGGAGGTTGTGTGGCCTGAGGAGAGGCCTGGGGGCCATATAGAGAGGTATCAAGGGACTTGTTTGGCCCAAGGCCTGAGGTTCCTCACCCTTGAGTTAGGCCCTCAGATATTCTACAAATGCATACAGTTGACAAATTTGCTTTTGGTGTTTGCAGGTGTCTCTCACATGCTTACACCTTAAGACAGATCTTGCCAAACTGTGTGTCGCGACACATTAGTATGTCGGCTGCAGTGCATAGGTGTGTCATGCGAATGTTCCCTGCGCTCCTCTTGGGGCTGGAAAGGGGTTAGTTTAACCTCCAGTTCACTAGGAAAACTGAATTACTGTGTTGCGAAATGATTCATGTCTGAAAAGGGTGTCACCAACATGAGAAGTTTGGAAAGCTCTGCCTTAAGGGAACTTGTGGAAGAAGAAGAACAAGAAGAACCCAGAAGTCAAAGCTCAATCATCTGAAATGTGGGGTGGTATTCAAAAAAATATTTACTCGGAATAGACCCATTGAAAATAATGAACCTGAGCTCGTAATGTTCATTAATTTCATTGGGCCTACCCTGAGGACAACTAACTTCAATACAACTCTGTTATATTTTCCTTACATTATCTCAAAGTGTCATTTTTTCAATGTGGTTTTTTATATCCCTTCAGTGTTTTAGAAGTGAGGGTTGTTTTATAAATCAGTATTTCTGTTTTATGAAGGTTGTCAGACATTTGGTATATGTACTTGGCTGAGGAGACACTGAGTGAAGCTACCATCTGTGGGATTATGACTGAACCTCTAACTCAGACCCCCTCCCTGCTGCAAATGCAACACTCCTCAAGGAGTCCAATGCAATAATAGTAATTCTAGTCCATATGTGGGGGAAAAGAAGGTTTTAGACTTTTGGTGGGTACACTTGTCTGAATGCAGCCCTGTATACAGAAGCTTTTTAAGGTTTAAGGTTTTATTTTGGTTTTATATGTGCTGGAAGCTGCCCAGAGTGGCTGGGGCAACCCAGTCAGATGGGCGGGGTACAAAAATGTTAAATTATTATTATTATTATTATTATTATTATTATTATTATTATTATTAAAAGGACGAGGAAGAGGAGAAGTCCAGATGCTTGAAATGAAGTTTATTCTGGACCCAAAGTGTTTGGAACCAATCCTTTCTTTTGGACAGGTTTTTAGCAGCAATTCTCACCAACGCTCGTTATGGTATTAGGGAGCTTATACCTGATCCTGCTTTCAATACTGTTTGGGTTGGCAACAGTTTTGGGGTTCAGACACTGCTTTGTTTCCAGTAGCTACATGCCCCAGAGTTTCCTGCTGAGATCAGTTAACATTTTATGTCACAAGTGTTTGTTTATTTTTTGTCCCCCATTTGTTGCGCTCTAGCACAAGAGTGCCTCCCACTCTGATGGCAATAATGTGATAACACTGGGGAAGTATCGCAGAACAACTAATAAATCAGAATGATGTGTGAATGATCCTGTATAAACCCGCCACTATTATTGCATCAATGGCACATTGCAAACTATCAGCTGAGGCATCGACAAAGGTTTCCTGAATATAAGGATCTAGCTTTTGCCTATCTTGCTTTACAGTACTGATTTTTGAGGCTTTCCTGTTGATATCGATGTTGCCGATGCTTTACTGTTTGTCTTAATTGTGCTCTGTGATTGAGCAGATTGACTGATTGATGTAAACCACTTTGAGGCCTCTTGCGACAGAAAGTGGAATCTGAGCCCATTAAATAGATAAAATGTGTACCACTCAAGAGTTTTTCAAACTGGAGGATGCAATACATGTTTTAAAGAAAGAAGTATTGTCTGCAGTATTTAATACAGTGCTATATCCAGCACTAATATAACCAATTTTCCATGGCATAAAAAGCTGGATTCTATGACCTATATACATTTTTTATTTCCAGTGCTCAATGTATTGAGGTTTCGCAACGAGGCTACTAGCAATCTTGCATTGGCAACATACTTTTGAAACTTCCCTTCGTGGTCTTAAAAGCTAGAAACTTGCTGCTTTTTTAAATACAAGCGAGCAAGCAAGCAAGCTGGGATTCATAGGGAGGAAGCTGGATTGTATATCCAATAATATACCCCATGCTTTTTCCGCCCTTGCCTGGAATCATGGAACACACAGAGCTCTGGTTTCAGCTCTCTCTTTAGCCCGCTCATGTTTATCTGGGTTACTATTTACTTAGTTTTTCCTGTTCTGCTGTGACTCTCTTCAAGTGTGTGCTGCCCTTTCACAGTTAGAAAGAATTGATAGCACTGTGTTGCCTAGCAATCTACACAGAACTGCAGCAGTAAATGGAGCCTCTCCCCACATGCATCTCAGGCAGAAGCAGCATGGGACAGAGACGACCGACGGCAGCTATTAGGGCTCCCATGGATATTTCAATTAAGTTTTCAGGCTAGGTCTGCATTCGTATTAAGTGGCCCTGGCATTTCCATGGACTAATGGCTTGGGAAGAGCACTGGGAGATCAAGTGGGTTAGGAAAGCAACAATGGCTCACTAATCATTTGTATTATTACCAGATGTCCACCTCATGAACCATTTCAGAATGCCATAGCTCCACCACAGAAACATGGTTTCAGATCCCCACCCCCCCACCATAGAGTGGCAGAGTTGCAAAGCAAAATACATTTATGATGGGCTTCTTTTTCAGCCAGAACTCAGCTCTCAGGTGAGCACCATTTTTCTAGAAAAATAGCACTGACTAAACCTCATAGAACACTTACCGTACCCTAGAGTAAGGGGCAAGGTTGGGTGAAAGAGGCTCATGTTCAATGGTTTCTGTTCCTCACATGCTTCTAGTAGGCTACTGCTTTTCATGCTTTGTCAGAAAGGACACTTGCCACAGAATTTGGCTGTATGATGAGCTGCTTCTAAAGTCTGTGGATTCCTGGTCTCAGAAAGTTTGCAAGCCACAAGTGTTTTATGGTTAGTCTGGAACACCCAGGTGAAGCAAATGCAAAGCTCAATGTTTACACACACACACACACACACACACACACACAATGTGAGTACAATGTCTTTTGAAGCTGTACACAATGCCATGGGAACAGCTCAATAATAGATCTGTAGTGCTCTCTTTGAGGTTGATAAAAATCAAGGTACCAAATTGTCTCTGTCAGGAAGCCTTTGTATTTGATTGAGAGTGTAACCACACAGGCTGAATGTGTCTTTGGAGGTGCAGAGGCAAGCACATAGCAGAGGCTGCTTTAGGGGAGTGTGACCGGTTCAGTAGCACCAGGCGCGGAGCCCCAGGGTGCCACCACCAGGGGAGTCGCAACTTTGATTTACAGTGGAGTGTGAGAGGCAGAGCGGTGCTGGATTTTGGCATTGCACAGGGCCCTTTGAAATTTGAGACCCCAAGATCTGCCACTGCACATAGGCAGCCAGTATTAACTGCAACAGGACTTCACACACCCAAATCCAGACCCTGCAGGAAAAAAAACACCATAGCAAATCTCCCTAAAGCCATATGCCTCCAATTCAGAGATCAATTTGCCGCTGTGGTGCGCAAATGTATCTTGTACAAACACTGAGATTTCTAGCCATTTCTAAGGAGTAAGCTGATCTGTGGCTGCAAAGGAACCCATATATGCATTGACTTGGAAAAACAGCTCATTCTGGATACAGCCACTCCACATGTGCACTAAAACTTCTGCTTCTTAGGGGCAATTGCTGATCTCATTTTTTTAGCTTATTAAAGCTAATGAAACGCTAGAGAAATTAGCTTTGTAAACAGCAGCTTCATAATGCAAGTAAGTTGAAATCCACCTTCAGGCAGCCTGGCAGATTGCAGAAAAGGAGAAGGTGTGAGTTCACATGTGAAATAGCATTTGGCACCTCTAGTTAGAAGCATAATTACCGTTAGCATGTTTTCCTTTCCAGGGCTGAGCTTGATTAAGCAACCACCTGGTTAGATTATTGATAGACCTGTTCCAGCATTAGGAAGTTTTTCCATATGCAAATGAACAAAATAATATTTTCTCTCCTCTCTGGGGCAGGCAATAATACAGGCTTGGAGCCTTTGCATGTGATGAGTTCTTCAAATGGACAAATCACTTGGTTCCACTATTGCTGAGAATATGCTTCCTGGGTAAGGAAGATTCTCCTCCCTCCGTTTGAGACACACTTCATTTATCATTTCCTACCCTGCTAAATGCTCTGGCTATTATGCTTTGTTTTGGGCCTACCTCTATAGTGTCTGAGGCAATCTATATATATATATATAAAATTAGTGCCACATCCTTCGGTGATATTGCTCAATGTTTCCAGGGAAGTAGCTTGCTACTCAAATTTGGCTATGTAACACTAAACCATCACGGCTTCAATTAAGATGACTTTTGTGACAAAGAGCTGTAGCTCAGTCACAACACACACACACTTTGCAAGCAAAAGCTCCTACGTTCAATTTTCAGCATCTTCAGGTAGGACCGGAATTCTTGTCTGAAATGTTGGCTGGTTAATACCAACAATACAGAGCTGGATGGGTACCGTGGTCTAAGACAGCACCCTATGTTTCTCTCGCTCTTCCTTTCTGCACAAGTTATGTACTTTTTTTTTGAAGTTGCTACTTCTCAGTTGTAATATTGGACATGTTAATGGCTAGATAAGATGATCCGTTTTCCTACTACTTCCTACCTACTGTTGTTGCTGCATTTTGGATGGTGTAAACAGCTGCCCTTGTAGGAACATCTAAGTCATGTGTACTTTCAAATGAGTTCCTAGGAGGGATTTTGTCCAAATAGCCCTGAAGGCACAGGATGGGACAATTTAAATCTTATCATTCGCCGTTGCCATGATCCTTCCCCTGCCCAAAATAATTTGTTTCTCTTTCTCTTCCCAATAACATTTTTCCTAGTCCTTTTTATGAATCTGGGGGGGTTGTGTGTGTGTGTGCACATATAATTACTGATTTAGAGAAGATGAATCTCTTACACTCCTGCTGCTTGGAAAACTGTCTCCTGAACTTATTACTAGAATAAATCTCTTGTGCTGGCATCCTAACGGCTCTGTTCTTTTCTCATTGATACGGAAGGCAACAAAAAAACCACAAAAAACTTTCATCGACTCCAAAGGGAGCAGAGCCCAGCTCAAAGTTCCCAGCAAGTGATTTATGATTTCCACTTTACTTATCCTTCAAGCAGTTAAAAACCACAAAGCAACCGTTGCTGCTCTGTAAGTACATGACTGCATAATCCAATTGGGATAATGCTGGCCCGAAGATAGCAGCAGGCTTTAATAACAACCTCATTATATTCTACATTGCCGATTAACAGGACACCTTAGTAATCAGTCATTGCGCCTGCTGATCGTTCTTTCATTGCTTTCCTGCAACTATCTCTTCATTCTGATTGGAGGCAGGAAGGGAAGAAGAGACGATGAATAGCTATACACTAATTTTGATTCTCCCACCCTGCATAGGTATCATATTGATATACTTATGAAATTCTGATAATTGGAAGCATAAATCAGAGATGGGAAACTTCAAGCCTGGGTGCCAAGTGTGGCCCTCAAGGTCCCTCTATATGGCCCCTGGGATTCTGCCCAGGTCACACCCCCTCACCAGACCTGCTCTGCACCCTCCTTGAGTGTTTTCACCTGGCAGGAATGAGTCCTTGAACTCTGACCATGCTTCCTGCTTGCCTGGAGGCCAGGAAGGGAGTATGAGTGTGAAGAAACTAGCCTATTCTACAAAGGTAACACCCACATCTCTTGCTTAAAACACTTTTGCCTCTGGCCTGGTCCACCACAGGCTCAAGGTCCCTAGACGTTGCCCAGAATGTGGCCTTCAGGGTGGAAAAGGTCTCAACCTTAGCCTAGATGCAGGAACAGAAATTACATCAGGAACTGAATTAGTGACTACATTTAACACATGTTTTTCCACCACCCCAACCATTCAAGGCCCAGAGCAGGGGCAGATCTACTGTTAAACTATTGAAGCATGTCTTCATTTGTTTGTCTCCCACCTGACTGGGTTGCCCCAGCCACTCTGGGTGGCTTCCAACAAATTAAATCATTCAACACAGTAAAGCCTCAAATATTAAAAACTTCTCTATACAGGGTTGCCTTCAGAGGTCTTCTACAAGTCAGATAATAGTTTATTTCTTTGACATCTGACAGGAGGGTGTTCCTTAAGCTTCAGGAGGGGTGCCAGAAGTGACTTTAGTTTATATTGCTTTAAAATTGTGCTTTAAAAAATGCATCATGCATATGTTTAGATTCTGATCTCCGGTTATCATGCTGAAATGAATTTCCTTCTCAAAATCATTCACCCACATACATGTTGCATGGCCTAGCATGCAATAAACCCTTAAGGAAAACTTGTTCAAATAAAATAAGTACTTCAAGACAAGAAAGAATAAGAAATAGTATTATGAGGCAACTTGGACCTCTATGGCTCCTTTGCACAGCCTAACAAAGTTTCCACCCTTTGGAATACCCTCTCATCAAATGTCAAGTTTTTCCTTTCTCCCAGCCCTATAAATATATTTAAAAATAATAATTTATTGACCTTTGTTATCAGCTGGCCCTGTAATCCATGAAAATTCCACAGGTTCATTTGTGCTAGAATGTTGGTGTAAAGCGGAAAAAAACCCCAACCATAACCCACACTAAGTACTTGGCAATCACGAAAACAGCCATCATACCCTTTTGTAAAGGTTAGGAAACCATTTCCCACCTATAATGACAGTTGCCAAATTCAATTACAGCAGTACCTTGGTTTGCATACATTTTGGATTACAAACACGTCAAACCCAGAAGTGCGTGTCCTTTTGCAACCTTTTTTTGGATTACAACCCATTTTTTTGGATTACAAACAAAAAATTTTGGAGGCCCCAATGGTGAAAGCTCACCTTGGGTTACAACCTGTTTTAGTTTACCAATGGACCTCTGGAATGGATTATGGTGAAGAATTCAGTATTGCACATGACTGGTGCATCAATTATGGCAATCTTGCCCCCTTGAGGGAGTAGTGCGTCATGTGGAGCCTAAGCACATTAGGAATCACACAGGTTCCAAGGGCACCACATGGGTCATTGCTACAATAGATTACTTTATGTAGCGGGACCATAGCTCAGGAATTTTCCAGGTAGTCTCCAGAATCTCCAGTTAAAACCACCCTTGGAGATGAATGGAAAAGACACTCTTGCTGACATCGTTGCGCAAATAGTCTGAAGGACATGAGGCAGCTTCCTGCATTCCCAGGTCATTCTGAACCAAAATCCAGTTTATCTTTTAGCAAATGGATTGGGCTCAACATTAAGCATTTTTATACAACACCCTTTGATGCAGGATATAGCACTTGGGTGTTAAAATGTGCCTTGTTTTCAGTTTCTTTTAGGCAATTGTCTCCGTTGCCTGGAAAGTACATTGATAACATTCACACCTCCAAGTAAAACGTTTTAGTGTACTTGAAGTGCATTGTAACAGCTTTCTCAAATTAACGTGAACTTCATTTTCATGTTAAAAAACCCAGTTCACATACAGTCCCGCTGTACCAAATACATAATAGATTTCTGTCATACTGAAAGCAGAGGTGCTGCACTAGTCATTCTGAACAACTTGGAATAATGGATTGCAAATCCATTCAATGAAATATTATATAGAATACTGCATTAAGCTAATTCATAGGTATGACAAAATAGTACCAAATGACTCATTTAACTTGCAGATGCTGCCCTTTTAACCTTTGATGTAATGCGATTGTTATGGGGTTTTATTATTATGCCGCCTTGAAACTTTACAAAAAAAGGGGGCGGGGGATAGAAATCTATAAAGGAATAATAATGTATGTGCAGCTTCACTGTTTGATTATGTGGGTGACGCACACATTGGCAATTTAGATTCATGTTTGAACAGGACCTAATTGGGGACTTTCTGAGATTTGGATTTTGAAGAGAGAACCTTGAATGTTTGGGAGAGAAAGATGGGAATTTTTGGTGAAGGTTTTCTTTTCCCTTCTCCAGACTCGTTTGCTAATGAAAATCAGAGAGCCCTTGAGATGTCCTTTGCATTGTTCTCAAGGTACATGATCTTGCTTTCAATACTATTTGTGCCTTCAAAGGTTGTTGCAGTGGTCATGTTGCTTTAGTTCCAATCAGTACGTATCCTGAAACTTTCTGCTGAATCCAATAACTGCAGATGTTCTGTGGTTTTTTTCCGTCCCTCTTTTACTGTGCTACAGACTCTCTGGACAGCAATAAAGCATTGAGGAAGCGTGGCAGGACAGCTAAGAAAGCAGAATAAGCACACCACTAGAGCACCATCAGAGGTGGTGTTAGGGAAGCGTGGCCTGCAGAGGGTGCTTAGAATGGAGTGAGAGAGGCAGGGGGAGGCGTGTGCCAAATTTTAGCATTGTACAGGGTGACACTGAAATTTGAGGGCCCCAAATCTGCCACTGGCCCCGTTATTCTTTCAAGAATATGTTGCAGGATGCACCCACAATAAAACAACAGTCTGCAGAGACCCTTAGTTTGGGAAACAATGAAGGACATCCCGCCCAAACCCACACCGCCATCCCATAACCTGTTGCACAGGATGTTGCGAGGATTTGTGGTCATCTGTGGGTTAAACCACAGAGCCTAGGGCCTGCTGATCAGAAGGTTGGCGGTTCGAATCCTTGCGACAGAGTGAGCTCCCGTTGCTTGGTCCCAGCTCCTGCCCACCTAGCAGTTCCAAAGTACAAGTAGATAAATAGGTACTGCTATGGTGGGAAGGTAAACGGCGTTTCCGTGCGCTGCTCTTGTTCGCCAGAAGTGGCTTAGCCATGCTGGCCACATGACCCGGAAGCTGTACGCCGGCTCTCTCAGCCAATAAAGCAAGATGAGCGCCACACCCCCAAAGTCAGCCATGACTGGACCTAATGGTCAGGGTTCCCTTTACCTTTACCTTTACCTTTTAGAGAAGATCTGGGAATGTGCGTATGTGTCTCACGTAAACAAAACCAACATCCTATTAGAAAAAAAAACTTAGGTGTTTACTTAAACAACAAGCAAGCCATGCATGATGTGAACTCATTGAATAGGACACTTTTTAGGGATACGTGTGCCCTTCGGAACAATGGAAAGCTGTATCTGTGGTGCACATGATTTATAAAAAGCAACACATCGCATGATTTATAAAAAGCAACACATCGCAAGCACACACACCTCTTTCCCTTGCAATTCTACAAAGCTAAGTGCATATTGATATTACCCATTAACTCATTAGGAAGAGATGCTTTACCTCACAGTGAGGGATCTTTAGAAGACTCCCTGCTGTCAAAATTCATAACGCACTCAGAGACAACCATTCAATAACAAGGATACTCTCAAGATATGAGGATTGGCCTGAAAAAACTTTCTGTTAACAATCACATTCACCAATTAAATGTGAGCTCTATTAAACAGTGGTTGTGGCCGCAACAGCCAATGCCATCGTTTACATGAATCTTTAAGACACCAGAGGCCTTTTATTGGTTTTGCTGCAAAAGACTAACGCATCTACCTGTTCATGTGAGAATACTTTGAATATCCGGAAGAAAGAGCCTGTGGGGTTAGGGATTATTTTATTAATCTACACACCTAAAACATCCAAGGCATGTGTCTTCTAAACGACAATCCATTTACCAAGATGGCAATGAGTGTCATTCCTCTGAATAAATATACAGGTTTAGGATGTAGCAACATAAAATTCTGATCTGCGGAAGAGTTCATGCGATATTAAAGCTGTACCTTAAAATGCTGTTTTAACTTTCTTCCTGGTAGATATTTAAATTCCCCTCACATCCATGACTCTGTTAGTTAAATCATGCATTTGACAGTGTTACAAGAGTGACGGAGGAGGCATTGAAAGAAGCGGAAGGGAGAGAGAGAAATATTTTAAAGATATTATGTAGAACGCTGCCTCAATTGATCACAAATAGAACAGAAAGAACTTCTTCGATGCCTTGAAAGGCAGAGCTGAGTCAACAACATTGTCACTGTTGGCCTTTGATAAAATCAGTTGCCCTCTTGTGACAAACCTGCCAAAAAATGACACCAAGAAATGCATTTCAACAACCAGCTGAACGTAGTATTTTTTTAGACAGGACCTGACACAATGCATTTCCTTCAAGAGAATTTTCCCCCCACACTTAAATATGGTTTGCCACATTCAAGTCAAATCCTTTCAGCAGTTCACATCACAAAATGCATCATAGAAAGGTGGTCAACGTACCCCTCCCCCCATTCACAGGAACAAAGTGAGCTACTGTTTACTGAGCCAGATCATTGGCTTATCTAGTCCATAACTGGCAGCACTGACTGGCAGCAGCTCTTCAGGCCTTTATCCAGGAGGGGGTCTCCCCCAGCCTTTCCTAGAAATCCCAGGGCCTGAACCTGGGACCTTCTGCACGCAAAACAGATGCTCTATCACTGAGGCATCTGAGCCTTTCCCTATTTATTCATGGGGTCCCTGCCATGGGAGCATATTCACCCAGTGCTTTACCAGTTGCACTGGCTCCCGGGAGTACCAGGTCAGGTTTAAGGAGCTGGTTTTGACCTTTAAAGCCCTATGTGGCTTAGGGCCCTCATATTTATGGGACCGCCTCTCCTGGTATGCCCCGCAGAGGACCTTAAGGTACATGAGTATCCATAGTTTAGAGGTCCCGGGCCCTAAGGAAGTCAGATTATCCTCCACCAGGGCCAGGGCCTTCTCAGTGATGGCTCCGACCTGGTTGAATGCTCTGTCCCATGAGACCAGGGCCCTGCAGGATTTAATTTCCTTCCACAGGACCTGTAAGACAGAGCTATTCTGCCTGGCTTTCAATTTGAACTTAGCCTGATCTTTTATTCCCCTTCCTTCCCTCCCCCTCCCCTTTTTATGAAGATTACCCGCTCTGGGATCCCACAGCTAATTCTCCCTGGTCTCTTCGCTGGCCCAAATAGGACTAATTTAGCCAGCTAGCCCTGGTGATCATCTAATGTTTATTGGATGGATTTCCCCCCTAAATTCCCCTCTAAATTTTGAATTCTGAATTTATTGTTATTCAAGTTTTATACTGTATTTTATGCTGTTTTGTGTTGCATCAATTAAGTGTTTTAAATTTGTTGTTAGCCACCCTGAGCCTGGTTTTCTGAACCAGGAAGGGCGGGGTATAAATAATTTATTATTATTATTATTAGTTATTTATTTCATGGACTTGGGAGATTATACATCAATTATAGCTCTTCCTCTCCTGCCACATGGCAGATTATTCCACAAGAGCTGCTCCCCATTGCTTTGTGGTGCACTTTTCGGGAGGTCTTGCTACATGGGTTACTTTTAAAGAAACAGAATGGGAAAAGAGACATTAGGGAAGCAAGTAGCATGATGAAGTCTGCTACTGTTGCGGTTAAAGGGCAGAGAGAAGAAAGAAGCCTTCAAGAAGATGAGACAGGAGAAAGATGGACAGCCAGCGTGTTGTAGTGTTTAGAGTGTTGGACTAGGACCCTGGAGGCCAGGGTTCAAGTTCCCACTAGGCAATCTTTGGTCTTGGCCTAGGCTACCTCACAGGGTTGTTTTGAAGGTATATATGTGGAGAACCATTTAAGCCAGCCTTGACCTGCTTGGGTGAAAGGTGGGATACAAATGCAATAAGAAAGAAAATGAAAATATTCAGGGCGCCTGTCCTTTCTCTGGTAAGGACAGGACAAAAGATGGTGTGTTGGTTTGCATGGGCTCTCTGATCTATGACTGGTTAGATGTCGGCTCTGCTCATTTCCATTGATCTCCATTTGTGCCGTGA
The DNA here is from genome assembly GCF_027172205.1 of Podarcis raffonei. Lineage (NCBI taxonomy): Eukaryota > Metazoa > Chordata > Lepidosauria > Squamata > Lacertidae > Podarcis > Podarcis raffonei. Next base: position 104,262,708 of record NC_070602.1, on the reverse strand, counting down.
AGGTCCCCTCTAAAGCTACTTGATAAAGGCCGTCCTTGGGGATGGAGAAGGAGCCATAGAGTTTGTTCAGCTGCAGAGCAGATCCTCAGAGTACAGACCCCCCCCCCCCAAGTTTCCATTTGAAAGCAGGCTGGGATGGGAGAGATGTTTGCCTGCCACCCCAGACAGATGGTCTGACTCAGTATAAGGCAGCTCCTGATAACTCACATCTATTATTTTTTTTAACCATCTCCTCCTTTCCCCCCATCCTCAAAATCTCTTGTCATTTCCCTGTCTGAAGATAAATTGCAGCTCTCCAGGGCAGAAGCAAATGTTTTCCTATTACAATACACATGATAAAAAAAGGAAAAGAAAAATGAGGCCAAAATCGTCTTAAGGCTGGCGTGTTCCCCAGAGGAAATTCATCATTTCAGCTTATTCAGACTAAATAACACCAACCTCCTGTGAAAATATGAGAGAAGGGAAATTCAGATGCATGTATACACCCACACCCCAAACATGGTTTTATGGGTGTTGTCTTTTCCTTTTTAGGGCTGTCTCCACAAATAGGAATCAGTCTTGTATTTTCTCATTCCTTCCTATGCACAGATTCCCGGGGAAACTCTTCCACAGGAGTTGGGTTGAAGGTGGATCCAGCAGTTACAATTTGTAACCCATCTCTTTTCTTAAAGGTGGGAATTTGGGGACATACCCTAAGGCAGGGATGGAGAACCTGAGGCACTTTCCAGCCCCCACCCTCTGCTCGGCCCCTTTCCCCAAGCCACACCCCTCACCAGTTCTATGCCATGCCCTTCTGGCACATTGTTCCCTGCCTCAAATGTATCCTTGAACTCTTTTCTCTTGCTTGTCTGGAAGGAAGAAAGAGAGGACTGTGGGAGCATGTGCAGAAACCACCCTACTGTGCAATGGTAAAACTTGCATTTCTTGCTTTACTCAGTAATTATAATAAAAATAAAATAATAAAATAATAAAATAATAATAATATATTATTATTTATAACCCACCCATCTGGCCGGATTGCCCCATATACTCTGGGCAGCTCCCAACACATATAAAAACCACAATACAACATCAAACATTAAAAACCTCCCGATACAGGGTGTTCTGAACCCCTGGCCTACCTGGCAGCAAGTGAGCATGTCAAGTCCAGGGTCAATCCATGTGTTGAAGGTCCCAAGTCCAGCAGAGATCCTGGAATGCCCAAGCTGAAGTCTATCAACATGGGCAATTGAGGAGACCTAGCACCTCAGCTCTGCTTCCCCTTTTGTACTTTGCCTGCTGATTGCAGCACCTGGGCTTGATGAGGCAGGTCACCCTCACCTGTTCCAAGCCTACTCCAGCTGAGGAATCACACACCTCTTCCCATAGCTAGCGAGCCCCACCTGGCCTGCTAGGGAGCTGGGCTGTGGGGCCTTGCCTGCCTCAGCCTCCTGAAGCACCCTGCCCGCAGCTACCTATGCTTCAGAGCTCAACGTGTTTGCGGAGACAGGGGCCTCTCTGGTTCTGGTGATGGGTCCTGTGCACTGACTCCCACCCCCCCGCCTTCCTCCGTCACCCCTACACCAATCTCTCCATCCCCTGCTTGCCCCGGTGCTTCCCAGTCCTGGCTACACCCCTCGCCGGGATCCTCTTCCTTCTCCCCATTGTCCTGCCAGTTCACGACAGAGGGCTGCCTTCAGATGTCTTCTAAAAGTTGTAGAGTTGTTTATCTCCTTGACATTTGATGGGAGGGCATTCCACAGGGCGGGTACCACTTCCGAGAAGGCCCTCTGCCTGGTTCCCTGTTTTACCTCTGGCTCTGCCCACCATTGGCCTGTGGCCCTTAGAAGGCTGCCTATATGATAATGCAGCCCTTGGTTTGGTGATGGGTTGAGTGGAGGAAGGTGAGCCGGCTGTGGATTCTGTTACCTTGTTCTACAGCTCATTCTAGGATTTCAACATAGGACATGTGTAAACCTGGCTAAATCTTGACACTTCCTATATTTTCAAAGGAAGGCTCATCCCAATTTCAAGGACGACGGGCTTCCCCCATTCCATGCTCTGCTCACCTCTTGCCTTCTCCCATTTTGTCTCTTGGCTGCTGCTGCTGCCGCTTCTTCTTCTTCTTCTTCTTCTTCTTCTTCTTCTTCTTCTTCTTCTTCTTCTTCTGTGCCTTCTAGGCTACATCCAAGGACTCGAGCAGACTGACCTACAAAATGAAACACAGAGAGAGCACATTAAGGATTTTATTTTAATACCATGAGCAGATGATGTCTGTGTGGGCTGGAAGAAACTATCAAAACTGGTTTTGTCACAGATCATAGAGTGTACGCAGATTGCGGGGTGCGTGGGGAAGCTCCAAATGGTTCCAAAATAACACGCACATGTTGATGTGTAAAAGGAAAGGGGAGGGGAAGCCTTTATCCCTTTTGACAATATTAAATGTTTGTCTTCAGAGTTCTCTGCCAAATGCTGACCCAGCCTGACAGGCCTTGTCCTGCGGTGTCAGAAGCTGCAGCTAACTCAAGGCTCAAGTCATTATAATGTGGTGGGAGGGGTTACAGTCTGCTTGCAGAGAACTGCATATTTCCTCATGCCTTGAATAAAAACCATACCTGACATTTCTAGTTCTAGAGCTCCTCCAGGAAAAAAAAAAGGGCTGGAGTTTTGTTGACTAACATTATTAGAACAGGGAGCTATGTTCTTCCAGCTGGCTGGAAGACATTTCTCCACTGTGATGAGAACAGAACGGACAACACAAGCCGTTCAGGTAAAGTGGTTCTAAGAGGACCAGAGTTGCTTATTCATCCCCAGCCCAGTGACTCCACAGATGTTGCTGGAATACAACTCCCATCAGCCCCTACCATTGGCCATGCTGATTGGGACTGATGGGAATTCTAGTCCAACTCCCAGTATGTTTCCGAGCACAATTCAAAGTGTTGGTGCTGACATTTAAAGCCCTGAACGGCCTTGGCCTTGTATACCTGAAGGAGCGTCTCCACCCCCATTGTTCAGTCCAGACACTGAGGTCCACCTCCGAGGGTCTTCTGGTGGCTTCCTCACTGCAAGAAGTGAAGTTATGGGGAACCAGGCAAAGGGCCTTCTCTGTAGTAGAAACTGCCTTGTGGGACACCCTCCCACCAGATGTCAAAGAGATAAAAAAAACTACAGAACTTTTAGAAGACACCTGAAGGAAGCCCTGTATTGGGAAGTTTTAAATGTTTGACATTTTAAAATGTTTTTATATGTGCTGGAAGCTGCCCAGAATCTTCCCAAACTTCAGTGCCATCAGGGCTGGTCAACACATTATACAGAGCATGTACGCAGGTTGGGGGAAACTGTCATAGACCCCCAAAGTAGGGATAGTTGCATGTATAGTTCAAATGTTTACATTTGGATAGTTCAAATGTTTACATTTCAAAACATTTCTTGATACTTTAAAATATAAGTGTGTGTGTGTTTGTGTGTGTGTGTACATACATATGTATATGTTCCCTGCTGTACAGTAGGGGTGGAGGTCCTGATACCCTCCAGACGTTGTCAGATTCCATCTTTCCTGATCATCGCCCCATGATGGCTGAGCCATTGGCCCATGTTGGGTGAAATTCTTTTATAAATTAGGCTGATCCATAACAATCCTCTTCACATTGCTACAGAAGCCTTCTTCTTTTGCCTTCACTACTCTTTTAAACTCAGTCTGGGCCTGATCCTACACTGGGTAATTACACCGAAATGGAATGAAGCTGCTGCATCAACAGCGTTGCAGTTGTACAAAGTGGCAGGATTTGGATTCCTCTTGGCTTTCCCAAGATTGTATCATAGTTTCTCCTGGATCCCAGTTGAGAATATAATAAAAAGAAACAATGGCAACAGAACGGTCTTGAAACCAACACATTTCACCTCATCATAGCAGAGGGACAACCACATTGTTGTACCTCAAACCCCAGTGATGAGCCTACTTGATACTATGCGAACTGCATGTGGCCTTAGAAAAGAGACGAAACCCAGAGGGATCGTTTTTGAATTCTAGATGCTGCAGAGGTTGAAGATGACTGACAGATGGGAATGCACTTGAGTTCATGCGTGAAGGAAGTTTTCATGCTGGTAAGATTAAAAATAAATAAATAAATAAATAAATAAATAAATATATGAAACCAGTCCTACTGGTTTATAGCAGCGCATATTTTCCTAACCTTTTTTTTGAAAAAGGAAAAAAGGCTCCATGATAGCTTTCCTTTATTTAAAGAGAGAAAGGGTCTGGGGCTCAAACTCTCAAATGAGCAGGATAACTCTCGAGTAAATGTAGAGCTTCCTGCAAGAGCCCAGAGGGGTCTATAGGTGGTCGTTGTGAGTTCCTAACCAAGAGAGATAGTAAGGCAATGAATCAGAGAACAGGCTGACCAGGCAAAAATAAAAGAAAAAAGGGGGGAATTGGGAATTAGCACCTCCTCATTTCAACAGACTTGCCTATTTTGACTCCGCTAACAATATGGTTATTCCTCCAGAGCAAAACAACTGTGTTTAGAGTCCCACTTTCAAATACCACCTGGTAGAACAAACTATAGTAACTAGGTATGTCTAAGCAATGAAGGTGAACCAGAAGCATGTGAACTTTAAACACTGTGATGAAGATTAATTTCAGGTAGCAAAGTTGGCCCTTCACAAATGTGTGTCTCATCCAAGGCAAAAAATGAACTGAATTGCTCAGATTAAATATCCAGTGACATTGAACAGATGGCGAGGCTTAGGTGGACAAAAGTGAATTTATTGCATGCTACAGTCAGGTGACAGCCATCAAATTAACTTCACTGGGTTCTTTTGGGGGTGGGGGTGGGGGAGGAGAAACCAAGGTCTTTGTAACTATTTTGCTTCCACTCAGAAAGAGACACTCAGAAGAGGAAGTTTTTAATGGGGCAGGTCTGTTTTCAAGGGTTCCAAAGCTCACAGGTTTTTTTTTTAAGGAATACATGCTACAGCAAAAAATAAAGTGAGACAGTGATGTATGTCAGGGCAAATGGATTCCTGCTCATACTATTCATTTATTCATGACATTTTAAAACCACTCCTTCATTCAGAGGATCCCGGGGTAGCTTACAAAAGACTTTAAAAGCAAGATTAACCTTATGAGGTCGAGTTTAAAACATTTTAAGGCAACAGTGACCAGAATTAAAACCAGCAGCAGGCCAACCAAGCAAAAACTCCCAAACTAAAACTGTACCCTAGACCTTAAATGATCTGGCAAATTCTGCCAAACGCTTTAAATGAACAAATGTGCTTTTGCTTGGTGTCAGAAGCTAAAACTAAGTAGGGACCATCTGTGCCGCAAACAGAGCATTGTGATGGAGAGGGCCTTATGGCATGTGACCGTGAGATGAGTAATCCCCACCCCCACGATGAGAAGGGCTCCCTCTGTTGCTTTTAAGGTCTGGGCCAGCACCTCTGAGGTGGGCGCCACTGCCATTATAAGAGAACAAGGGAGGCGCTTGTGGTGAGTTCTGGCACCTCTCTTTCTAGAAAAATAGCACTGGCAAAGGACATTATGTGAGGTTAGTAGAGCATGCAGTGGTAGGCTCTGGAAAGTGAGACTCCTTGCCACTGAAGACATTTGGATCCAGGAGCCCCTCCCAGATATTCTGAACTTGCTCCTTTGGGGGGAAGCGTGACCACACCTGGAACAGGCCTCTACACCCAATTCCATGACACGAGAATTGTCCACCAACAGCACCTTCATCTGGTCCCAAAGCAGCTGCCACTGGAAAGTGGCTTTGGATCAGGATGTATGAATGTCAGAAGCAAGCTTGTGCCTGTACAAGTGTATGCTTCCTCCCATTTCTCTGCATCTGCTTCATCCTTCCCTTTCCCTGCTGCAGTTGAATCCTTGCCTGCTGCACATTGCTTTAAGCCAGCGCATGATTGGCCATTCCGCTAGATACACCATTTCCCCAGCTAACACACATTGCACTTGCAAGCTACTGTTTGGGTGGTAGCAGCAGAAGCCTCACAATGTGGACTGCTCCACTCTTTGTGGGTTGCATGCTTTGGAAAAGAACACAGCTTTGAAAAGCTCTCAGCAAGAGGGGATGGCTTAGTTTGATTAAAGATAAAGAGCATCTAAAATCTGAGAGCCACCCTCCCCTAAATCACCAGCAAAATGTCATAATGTGCAAATATTAACTGGGAGTTTGTAGGATGGGCATTAATGGAGGAAGTGCATGAGAATTATTCAACTCCTGGGTGCCTAAGATTACAAAACACAGAGCTGGATGTCGTCAGTAGGTTATAGACCCCAAAGTACCAGATGATCTTTACTGGTAGCTTCATGGAGGGGTCATAGTTCCTGAAGAGCACCACGGATAATATCAAGCCCTGCAGGACAGAGCAGATCAGTTTCTGAGGATGCTGAACTAGCTTTCCCCAAGGACCACATTTGGAATGTGGTTAGCTAGAAACACTGGCAATGACCCTCATTCAAAATGACTTCTGCAGAACCATTCCCTTGGACAAGTACAGGATGAGAACGGAAATGGCTCCAGGGCCAAGGCTTGACTCTAAAGCTGAAGGCGCTGCTTGCCACATGTCATCGGTTTCTAGGGTTGTCCAAGGCACAAATGCAAGAACTGTCACTAAAATGGGAATATTTGCGGAAGATGCAAAGCACTAGTGATGGTTGCAGGGAGAATGGTTGGCCATTTCTGACTGATACTCTTGATGACAAACACATTTCCAGTGCCTACTCTCCTCTGTATCAATAAGTGCCACTTGATGTTGCAAAGCACATCCCATTGGGGCATCTAGCTTATTGTTTTCTAACATGACTGGCAGCAGTTCTCCAAGATTTCGGTTAGACTTCCCTTTCCAGCGCTACCTGAAGAACCTGGGACCTTCTGCATCCCAACCAGATGTCCCACCACTGAGCTACAGCCCTTCCACTTCTGCCTCTCTGCTTACATATCCCCAGCCCATCCCCCCATGAATTGTCTCATTCATTTCAATGAAAAGGCCATCACACATACACATTTATTTGGATGGCCACAGTTGTGCCATTCACTAACGCGAGTGGATTTTGGAGCTCTGTTGCATCTGCATGTTTACATAGTTCATTGGAATAAGCCCAATGATTGTTGGCAACAGAGCTCCACGTTGGGCACAATAAGCAACAGAGCTACACATTGGGCAAAAGACTCCTGCATTGCAAGGGGTTGGACTGTCCTTGTGGCCCCTTCCAACTCTATAATTCTAAGTAAAGGTAAAAGGTAAAGGGACCCCTGACCATTAGGTCCAGTCGTGGCCAACTCTGGGATTGTGGCGATCATCTTGCTTTATTGGCCAAGGGAGCCGGCGTACAGCTTCCGGGTCATGTGGCCAGCATGACTAAGCTGCATCTGGCGAACCAGAGCAGTGCACGGAAACGCCGTTTACCTTCCCGCCAGAGCGGTACCTATTTATCTACTTTCACTTTGACATGCTTTCAAACTGCTAGGATGGCAGGAGCAGGGACCAAGCAATGGGAGCTCACCCCGTCGCGGGGATTCGAACCGCTGACCTTCTGATCAGCAAGTCCTAGGCTCTGTGGTTTAACCTACAGCGCCACCCGCGTCCATAATTCTAAGTAGTTCTGTACAAATGAACTTGCAGTCCTATCTCTCTCTCTCTCTCTATATATATATATAATGTTTTGCGCAATTGGAAAATAAACCCTGAGGCTGCAATCTAGCTAACATGTTAACCGCTATTGCAGTGTTCACAGTCTGTGTATAGATTGGGAAGAAACGGTGCAATCATAACTGATGTTCCACTCCAACCTCTATGCATTAACCAGTCTTGAGAGCACAGAGATTATGTGAGCACAACTCTGCAAATTTAAGGTCCCAAATTGTATGGAAACAGACTCTAGGCACATAGAAACACACAAATCCCAAAGCTCTGACCTGGCGTTTTGCTTTGACTAATCCCATTAAAACCAATAGCCCTTACATTAGTTGTGACTAACTTGTTCCATTAGGCACCAGCATTTTAACTTAATTTCCTAAAGATTAAATTAGAGATTGGAAGTTTGATCATTTTAATACGGCAAGCGCCATTTAATACATTTTTAGTGTGACGTTTTCTACCTTCATTTCCCGCAGGTAGATTACTTTCCGAGTCATCAAATGATATTCATGCTATAATTAACCGGATATCTGCAGTTAATTGCATTTTCCCATATACATCATAATCACCGTAGTGATTCAAAATCACCTTCAGTCTCATGCATGAGAAGATTACTCTAGCTAAAACCTCAGCTCATCAGAAATAAACATAGAAGCAAACTTCTTTAGAGCGTGTAACATATGATTTTATATGTTGAACAAATTGAAGCTTTGTAGCTACCAAAGCCCCCACTCCCAACCCAATATTTGCATATTCAAGGCAGTCACGGAGATAACTTGATAACGGATAAGATCTGTTTCATAAGAAATCAGCATAGTTGCTAATTATGCAGTTAAATTCCCAGGAAAGAAATCAAAGAGATTCTTCAGGTGGGTCCAAGAGCTTTGATGCATTTTAAACCCCCCTCCCTTTTGAACAGCTGAATCGCATCCCTGTTAAAAACTATAAAAACTACTTTGGAAATTTCCACCTTTTTCAAAAGACTTGGCACATGTTAGGGAGGGTTGGCTGTTCAAGAAACACACGCCCAGTCCAGCCCCGGTGGCGCATGGAGCAAGTGCTCTTGGATCTCAGCCTAGGAATACATTTTGTTAAATTGGTTTGATTTCAAGAAATCTGTGTTAGATCTAAATTTGTGGTGTGGAAACTCACCTTAGCTCCAAATGTGGCCCACGTTGTTTCTCTGTCGAGCCCTTGGGAGTCTTCCCAGGCCATGCCTCCTTCTCCCTTGGCCACACCCCTTACTGGCCTTGCTCCACACCTTCTGGGGTGGTTTTGCCTGGCTGGAATTTGCCCGTGAACTTTGATCATGGCACTTGCTGGCCTGGATGCAGAAATCAGCTTATAGGATGAAGGGGGGGCGGGAATTACATCAAAGTTTCCCGGAAGGAAAAACAATCGTTGGTTCCAAGTCCTTGATCTAAAATGACCCTAATGTGAGATGTGGGCACTTCCATTTATACAAGGGGGGATGTGTGTGTGCAATTTCCACTCTCTCCCTCTTCCTTCTAAAGTCCCTCTATGCCACACCTCACACCATTCCCCGATCCTCAGTACTGACTTTTCAGGGAACATATATGGAGCCTCAGTAAGGGAGACGGGAGACAGAAAAACCCCATTGCATGAGCAGGGTGCTGTTTGCAAATTGTTGCATCTAAACCCATGTATATTTTCTGTATGCCAGATCTAAATAAATAGGTTCCCCCCCCAAAAAGTGTGACGTTTTGAAAAATGATGCACTGTTAATAGCGACTGTATTTAGGCCGACCACACATTTTAAATCCATATTGGAGTGTGATCAGAGCTTGCCATAGTAAACAAACCTTATTAATTACCTTCCTTTCAGAAATGTGGGAAAGTGGACTCATTTCTTCTCTTGCCCCAATTCCTTCAGGCTCCTTAGATTTAATTTGCACCACATTCATCATTCATCTTTTATTTCCAATAATCTCTTTTATTTGCCTTTTATAGACCTGTTCCTTTCAAACAGATTATATCTATCATCTATCTATCTATCTATCTATCTATCTATCTATCTATCTATGCTTTATTTTTATTTTTTACCTTTAGCTATTAACATAAACTGACACTTGAGTATTGGTTAATTTTAAGCATGGAGACGTGTCAAGATTTAGATTTGTTTTCATAATTTCATGCAATCAGAGACTATTGTTGTAAAGCTAGGGATGAAAAGCATCACAAACCAACCATTATGATGACGATTGCTTTATAAAACTATTCCCATTGGTATCTCTGGCTCTTTGCAAAGGAAAAAAAATGCTGCCTATGTTTCTAAAAATAGCTCTCTCTCTCTCTCTCTCTCTCTCTCTCTGAGCTGCAAGGATTATAGACGTATTCTTCTTCTGATCCAAGTTTATTTTTCAAAAATATCTCATAGAAAAAAATTGCACCATCCACATTATAGATGTTTAAAGTGTGATTTTAATTAAGTACCATAGCTTTAAGCCAAACAACCATTTGTGCCAGTGAGGATTTTACTTTTTATCTCCTAACAGCCTATGTATGCTGAATCACAAGCTGCTTTTCAGTGTTAGAGAACCTGTAAAAACAGTTTGCAATGTGGCACTGGAAAGAGTTATCTGCTGGAGTAGTGAAATGTATTTGTGGTGAGATAGATAAGGCCTCTTGAACAGATGCAAGCACTTCTGCATCCCTGAAGGTGGCCATTTATTTGGGAATGAACATCCGACGGATATGCAAAGGGACTTACTTTAGTTTTCTACATCATAGCAAGACCATGTTCTTAATTTATATAGCCTTTGAACCCTGTACAGACATGTGTTCATTATACTGGTCTGGTCCACACATAATGCCAAGCCATGGTTCATTTTATCTACGGTTTATTAAGCTGTAGTTTAATATGATGTGTGAATCTTGCTCAGAAATTTAACTATGGATAGTTTACTGCCACCAAGCACAACCTGAAGTCGTGGTTTGTTGTTGGTTTTCTTTTGACTATGGCTTGGTGTTACATGTAAACACAGTGCTTCTCTTTGAATACAGCAAAGGTTGCATAGTTACTTATTTCCTTGGCTTGGGGATCGCATAACTCCATAACCTTCAACATTTATCCGATGAAAATAGTGACGTCTTACCCTACCCTCCAATATTACTCTGATGAAAATAGGGACGTCCTAAGGAAAAGCGGGACATTCCAGGACCAAATCAAAAACTGGGACGGCTACTGTGAATCCGGGACTGTCCCTGGAAAATAGGTACACTTGGAGGGTGTGAAAACTATCTACAGAGGTACGGTACAATAGCAACTGGAAAACAATCCCAATATTGGAGAATCAAGCCATGGTTTGTTTGGTCACCTGTGGGACAACTCACAATTGGTTAAACAAAGGGCTTGGCAATATGTGCGAGACAAGCCACTGTGTATGTATTTGCTTGTTCATGTGTGTTTTGCAGGTTCCAGTTCACACGTGCAGCTAATAAGCACATTAGGTTTGTGCAGACAAGACAAGGAAGACATAAGTTGAGAGTGGGGCTGGCCATGAACATGTTTCTCTCCACACACATCCTGAGCACCTATGCAGAGCTGTTAAGCATCAGTCACCAAATGTCAGATATGGGTTCTATATCCAGTATACCTGAAGGAGCGTCTCCACCTCCATCGTTCTGCCCGGACACTTGAGGTCCAGCGCAGAGGGCCTTCTGGCGGTTCCCTCGCTGCAAGAAGCCAAGTTACAGGGAACCAGGCAGAGGGCCTTCTTGGTAGTGGCACTCGCCCTGTGGAACGCCCTCCCACCAGATGTCAAAGAGAAAAACAACTACCAGACTTTTAGAAGACATCTGAAGGCAGCCCTGTTTAGGGAAGCTTTTAATGTTTATAGACTATTGTATTTTAATATTCTGTTGGAAGCCGCCCAGAGTGGCTGGGGAAACCCAGCCAGATGGGCAGGGTATTATTAATAATAATAATAATAATAATAATAATAATAATAATAATAACAACAACAACTTTCATTCAAAGTGCAGCAAAGTGCAGTGGCTTTCTTCTGTATCAGGAGCCTTAGAAAGGAAACATAAGAGAGCAAACACGTGGCAGAAAAGTATCGCCATACAGTAAAAGGGCCATAGTTTTCCCTCCCATATTTTCTCTGATTTGTAAAGCTTGGACTAGCCCGCATTCAAATGAGCTCATTCCAAAACATGGAAAGGATTATTAACCAGCGACACAATGTTTCTCCATTCTCTCGAGAGCCAGTGTGGTGTAGTGGTTAGGAGCGGTAGACTCGTAATCTGGGGAACCGGGTTCGCGTCTCCGCTCCTCCACATGCAGCTGCTGGGTGACCTTGGGCTAGTCACACTTCTCTGAAGTCTCTCAGCTCCACACACCTCACAGAGTGTTTGTTGTGGGGGAGGAAGGGAAAGGAGAATATTAGCCACTTTGAGACTCCTTTGGGTAGTGATAAAGCGGGATATCAAATCCAAATCCAAACCCAAACTCTCTTATGATTCTGATGTGTTCTGTGTGCACATTTTCACGGCTTGAGCACAACACATCCTTGCTGGCAGAAATCCTGGCACATGTATACTTGCACACAGCTATGCATTCAAAACTCATTGCACAGTCAGTTAGATTTATGGATACATAATAGAATTGCAGCCTATGGGCTTGATCCAGATAGACATTATGTATCCCTTGATGCCTGGGCAAATGAATGGTGAACTGGCTCCACTGAAAGGGATTGTATTTGAAATTGACGTAAGAAGAGAGAAGAAAATTCTGTCTGTGGTGTTGACATCTACAATGGCATACTCAAACATCCAAGTCACCACACTATTGCAATCATCAAGCACAATAAAGATATAGGTATGAACCTATTTCATACATATTGCTTTTTCATACATAAAGTATCCAATTCCTTTTTTGAAAAACTGTCCTATATAATATACAAATGACTTACACTACTGGTAAAGAAACTTCTGGTAAAATGCTTATTATCTGATTACAGGAAGATATGCCTACAACAAAGACAAAGACAAACTAAAATAAAACTAAACTGGCATATTTTATTTCTACAAAATGTATAAATATTTAAAATTTACAGCAGAGTTAACATTTAATAACTGTTACAACATTTAAAATGGTGTAATTCTTAATCCACTGCCCACTCGTACATATGAAATATGTATTTGCGTTCCAACATTTCAAGAAGCTTTATGAGCAATTCCTCAGACGCAGGTTCCTTCGAACATGGGAAATAATAATATTTTGTTTTTTAAAAAAACAAAAAACTGCAAAGTCCACCATTGTCTTAAAGGGCCACTTCATAAATTATGCTTTTTAGTTACACAAATTGAGATGTCTTACATATACACGTAAAGCTATGTGGGTGTGACAAATGTTTGCAAACATGCATACCATACAAGTATACTCATCAGGAGGCTGGGACTTCCCATACTGGTATACTTAAGCTAAACTTGGATTTGCCTGCATGTCATGTATTGAATGGCCTAGATCCGTGATGGCCAAACCTGGCCCTCCAGCTGTTTGGGGACTACAATTCCCATCATCCCTGACCACTGGTCCTGTTTAGCTAGGTATTATGGGGGTTGTAGTCCCAAAACAGCTGGAGGGCCAAGTTTGGCCATCACTGGATAGATACATTGAGTCTGGTCCCCGCTGCAAAGATGCAGACTTATCAGCTGCCCTGGCCACCTGCTGTCTCAGGGGCAAAAGACGACTCCCTTGTATTTGAAATGACGAAACTGGGATTCCAGGAGAATGTGTGAATGTTTGAAAACACTTTTAACACTAATAATTCACATAACCTAATTTAAAAAAGAAAACACATTGCTGGTGTTCATTCAACACCTTGAGATCAAACAGTCGCTTATATTTAGTAGCAGTTTAGAAGTGGTGTAATCTCACCAGATGTGTTCATATGCTGTACAGTAATAGCAGCAGATGTTTAATCTATTCCATACATTGAAATGCAAGTGTGTATGTGTGTGTGTGAGAGAGAATACACTTGGAATTCTCAAACCGTAGCTGTCACAACAGTTAATTACAATTCTGATGTCCTGCTGGAAATGGCAGATGTGTCCAAAGACTATTACGATGCAGAAGGACTTAGAAGACAGCGACATTGTGAAATCCTACTTCAAATTTCCTCCCTAAACCATTATAGCCTAATTCATAGCTTTGCACTTCAGCACCTTCAACAGTATTTTTGCCTCATTTGAGACTGTATTTAGCATCTACAAATGAGATGCAACTAAAATTTATATGATCAGATATGATCTTCATTACTTTCAAGTAAAAGAAAATACTGGACTGTGTTTGTTAGAGTACAGTACTAATCTCTTTTTGAAAGGCTACCTAACTAGTTTGCAATTAGATAAAAAATACCATTCTTGGGTCTCAACAGTCTAGAAGCTGTCTTTGAAGACAAAGTGAGTTCATTACCACTGGCTCATAATTTACACACCCATTCCACCTTCTTCAAGTAATTCATAAGGTTGCCCAGGATAAGGGACTTTAATACTCTTGCCTTGTTTATAATACTGTTCTTGCCTTCAGAATAGTCACATTTCATATATTCCTCTATAAGCTTTGTGTTCCTCTGTCGTTCTATGACTGTAACCAAGAACTGTGAGGTTTGTTAGAGCATTTCTGAATGATAATAATAATTATTATTTTACATTTCAAAAGCTATATACAAATATTATTTAGCCCTCAGTACACCCCTGTGAAAATCAGGAACAACTGGCCCCATTTTACAGATGGGGAAACGAAGATAAATCGAGTTCTACATTTTTCAAAAACAGCTTTAATATTGAACCCACAACTTGTTGATACCATAAAGTCCTTGACCTAAAACATGGGCACTGAGTTTCATTTAAATGCCCAAACAGTGAATTCTGTATTTGTCTTCTAAACACAGAGAGGGCACCACACATAAAACATAACAAACGCCATACTCCACTTTCAGCCTAAACAGTTTGCCAAGGCCACACAGGAATATAATAGCAGAACTGTGGTGGGAACTTTTAAGTTGTCAGTTTAATACTCACTTTTCAGCAAGAATGGGGAGAGCAATGAGTTCAGCTTGGTGGGCATCCTGGCTAAAATTAGCAGCAAGCAGAATAAAGATCAGTACCTCAAGGCGGCACCTTGTCTTGATCCTGCTCATGCCTCACCCTGCCTTTCATTGCCCGCTACTCTTGCCCCTCCCCCTAACAGAGAAAGAAGTCACAAGTTGGGGAAGTGAGATATAAATGCAATGAAGAAGGCCCATTGGGACTGTTGGGAAATGAGGCTCTCTGGACATCATTTCTCATTGGACATCATTTCCCATTGCAGGTGAGGTCCAGTAAGCTTCTTCCATCATCATCCATCCATTCCACCAACTGCAACCTCTTTTTCTTCCCCTAAGGTGAGATTCCCCCCCCCCCTCAAGCAGAGAAGGGGAAATAGCAAGAGAGATGGCCAGCAACTGCACTCAAGTTGAACCTCTGGTGAACTTACTTTCCTATTGTCTGGTGGCATGCCCTTAATTCTTTGAAATAGCATTGTTTGTGTGACAATGCCATTTTAAATTGTAGCAGATAGCTTTAGATTCTGCTCATTCATGGTACAGTGCAATCTATGCATATTCACTCAGATGTAAGTTTCACTGTGTTTGGTGGCATTCACTCCCTTGTAAGTGTGCACAGGATTGCAGTGACTGGCTAGGTCGGTTAGGTTCATTGTTGCTTTCTTATTCACAAAGAAGGTGTAGGTTCTTTATCTTGGCTCGACTACCTTCAACTTGAACAGACCCATTTTACTTTGTTTTGCAGCAGTTTGATCTGTTGGTGACACTGAACAGCTGGCGGTTCCTGCTCTCCTATCAAACTGTTTGGTCACAGATACCACAATAGTGAAAAGCAGGAGGAGCTCCTCCTCAAAGGATGCTGTGGGATCAGTGAAGGACAAGGGACACTGTGCCTGACCAAGGTCTCCCACTGTAAAATGCCATTGAGCATGAACCAGAAAATCTGGCACCAAAGTCCAGTAGGCCAGCTTACTAGGAGGAGGACTGGATCACCTGAACCTTGATTCTGCCCAGCACACATACCTGACGGCAACTGAGGAACCTAGAACCTAGGTCCACATACTTAGCCACCCAATGAGGATCTCATAGATTCAGAGACTACTGACATACAGTAATTGCAAAACAGGACTTTTGACCACATGAAAACTGGGGATGCATTGCCTTTATATTCTAGCCCAGTGCAAGACGACACATTGGACCTAGAAAGCTGAATATATAACCACACAGAGCACCTCTGTTTGGGCTTGTACTTCGGACTGATTTTGGCAATGCCTTGGCTTGCCTGCTTAAGAATCTGACAATTCCTGCCAGATTATTGTACAATTCATTATCTCCAGAATTCCACCAGTGGGGACCACTGGGCAAAAGTGAAACAGAACCATGCTGCACAGAACCACTGTGCTCTGGGCTGCTTGATTAAAATCTTGCCTGCTCAACCAGGTAACCAACTTTTATTCCTCAGTAGACACCAGCCAGGGCTGGCAAGTGAACTGAACTGTTACTCTTGCTATTAAAAACTGTGGTTCAAACGGACATGTAGCTTAAAACGAGAAGTCCCAAATCATGCCCTTCACTGGTGGCAGTGATGGCCACCAGCTTGGATGCCCTTAAAAGAGAATTTGACAAATTCCTGGCAGTAAAGGCTTATCCATGCTGACTAGCCACACTGGCTATTCTCTGCCTCCATGGTCGAAGACAGAATCCTTCTGAATATCAGTTGCTGGAAACATCAGGAGGGGAGAATGAGGGTTTCCCACAGGCATGTGGTTGGCTACAGGGAGAACAGGATGCTGGACTAGATGGGTCACTGGCCTGATCCAGCAGGCTTTTCTTACTTTCTTATGCATAGAGATGACTTATCAGGTGGTGCTGAGAGATTTCTCTCTGACAGAAAGAGAGGCACTTCTTCAAATACCAAAATAAGAATCATATGGACTCTTAGCAAAGGTTTATTTCCATCAGTGCTCTGCTCACTGATAAAAACTTGGGCGTTCCTCCAATGGGCCAAGGCCCTTACAGAGAACCTTATAGTTTCCCAAGTTCCAGATAACATGTTGTATAGAGAGAGGGGCTAGGTGTCCAAAACCTCACTCTTCCCCAGCACTACACTGGCAGTTGTAGGAGGGTGACCAGGGGAGCCAGTAAGGATGCCACAGCCTTTATTTAAGAACTGTCCTAGGCTCTTTACATCTGGGCAACTTGTCCATCATATAAGGTGCTAATCAGAATCCTGCCTTGCCTCATCCGGCATCTGGCTGGCATCAGCCAAGCCGATACAGCCTATTTACATTAACTCTATTAACTAACTAGTCTTGTTATGGGAAGCCCTGTAGCTTAGTGGTAGAGCATCTGCCTTGTATGAAAAAGGCAGCTCCAGCTTCATTCCCCATCTCCAGGTAGGTCTGGGAATATCCCTATAAACCCTGGAGAGCTGCTGTCCGTCTGTATAGACAGTGCAGAGCTAGTTGGCCCAATGGTCTGACTTTACTATAAGGCAACTTCCTATATAGTTTTATGTGTGATATCTGAACACCAGCTATTCTATACCTGCTTCTGGGCTGACAGGATCATTGCCTACTTCTTTTCGAACCTGATCACTGGTCTATTTACACCCTATTTTTCACCTCTGACTCTGCTGGGCTCTTGACAGCCTGTTTGGAGCTCTAGTATACTGATATGGTAGCAGCTTAGAACACTTCTATGGGTGGATGGATAAGAGAAATATGCATATTCAAACTCCAGGCAGGTGATATATATGAAAGGGAAACACAGTGTATCAGGTCTCATTCAGAGAAACAGGCTCTATCTGACTCCTAAGGTCCAAGGTGTTGTGGCAATGTGAAAGCAATAGGGCTAGCCAAGCTCTCCAGGGTATTGGGGAAGCAATGTGGACAAATTCATACAATTCAATAAAGCACAATACTTTGACATGGCAAATGGCCCTGACATACAAGGAGTCTGTAAATCTAACTATAGCACACACCCATCCCTAGACTCAATATTGCTCCTTATAGACCTAATACTGGAACCACTGAAGAGTCAAATGTTAGCCCAATGTGTTCCCACTTACATATAGGTATAGAGTTATGCCATACAATTACCCCTCTTTTTAATTAAAATATTATTATTTATAGTTTAACCACCTCCTGAGCAAACTCGGCTCCCAATGTGGCTACGTTACAGGTCATAAGCTTATTAGATATGCTTTTTAATTAGTCATGTTTCTATTACGGTTATATATAAAACCATTCAACTAGACGTATTAATAGGTGGAAGCTTTGACGTTTTTAGGTGGAGCTGTACGTATGCTTAATCTGCTGCAACACCAAAAGCAATCTTTCAAAATAATAAATATAATCAATATGGAAAAGTGGACAGTTAATGCAACGAAGATTAACTTGAACTCCAGTAAAGTGCCTAGCATAAACCTGCTCTTGACATTTTTAAAGAACAAGTTTCAAGAGTTTCACTCCAACTCAAGATGATCAAGTTTTGCTACCTCTTATAGTTGCACCATTAATGGGAGTTCGTGGGAATTGGCCAGAGGCATTACTATGCTTCACAAAGGCTTATGCTTTGCCAAGAGTGTATGCTATCTGTGGACGATATGAATTCAGTTTCATTGTATTACCTTTTGCTGTGATTTCAATTTTACCTCCCATCTGCCGGCATATAGCCTTCATTTAGTTTTGCCGATATTCCAAAGGCGTTTCAAGAACAGCAATGCCACATCCCCCCCCCCCCAGTATTATACATGAAAGACACCCATTATATACAGTAAATTTACTGCTCAGAAATTCTTTCAGCTGAGCTATCTGCTGGTTACGGCCGGCAGCAGATTAAAAACTAATTCTTCCTTTGCTGCCATGAAGGGGCCAGTACAAGCACATCGACTTAATAAATAAAAGATATAATCTCTCACGATACAAGTGGGTTTCATAAGGCATTTAACATGGTCACTTTCAAGCAACGTTACATGACAGAACCAACAGTAAGCCCACTCCCCACAAAACCTTGGAGTTCAGCTTTGTAATGCTTTCCGCGAGTCTGATTTTTCCTCAAGAATACCGTGTCTTGATCATAGCATATGTTTAACGGTATGCAGAGCGCTTGTGTGTTTAGCTGAATGAGTAAAAAATAAAAGATAAAAATTCTGAAGGGAAAAGTGCAAACATGCTTTAAGCAATTAAAAAGCAGATGGGCTTTTCACCGAGCATTCAAAACCTTTCACTTCACCGATAACATGGGAAGAGGAAAAGACTTCTGTTCGATCAAACTGTGTGAAGTGCAAGAGGTCTAGAGCCTTGCGAGGCCTGGCGAGGAAACACAGCGAGTCTTTTGCGGCTTTTAGGCACCCAAGGTCATATTCCGGAGCAGCCACTGCTGAGATCGGCTTTCACTGCAGTCTTTCATGGTGGGAACCATTTTATCGTCTTCAGAGGGTTCGTCGAGACATTGGTTGCTGTTGACGTGCCTCAAGGTAAGTCGCTGCAAAAGAAACAATAACAACAACGAAAACCCTGTTATGTATTGTAGGCCAAAGCCAGGCTTGTATGCATGCAATACAGGCCTAGGCCTTAAGGCTTCCTGGAGCTCAGGAGCTTCACCTGTATAACAAAACATGGAGAGAATTCTAAAAAAATTTGATGACATTGTTAGTAGCTGGCAGGCAGCCGATCCCTGCTGAGATAAGGCCAGTGTTGTAATTCGCTAATTGCAAGCGTTAAGGCGACCTATCAGAGGTGAGGTGGCCACCTAGCCAGTTAAAGGTATATATATTGGGCCAAGTGCCTCTGTTTGTCAGTCTTGTTCATGTTGCTACAATAAACTGCTTTGAGCTGAAATCTGGTCTTGCCTGAACCCACCCACACTTCACAACCCAAGTGAAGAGTGCTGCCATTTAGAGCAGTTCATGAGTTTCTCCAGAAACTAGAGTGAGCTTGGGATTTGTTCTGCTGCAGCTGCAATGCAATACTTCTTTTCCATTCCCCTTTGCCTATGGCAGCCTTTTCACTGACTTGGCAAAGTTAGCTTTTACTTTTCAGGCCTTCTTTTTAAAAATTCTTAAATCTTGTATTATAAGTGTATTATAAATGTTTTGTTGTACAAAGCTGTATGACTGTTATGTACTTAGTAATGATGATGATGATGTTTGTTTGTTTGTTTGTTTATATCCTGCCCCTCTGGCTGGGTTGTCCCAGCCATTCTGGGCATCTTCCAACACAGATAAAAACATAAAACACATCAATCATTAAAAACCTTCCGATACAGGGCTGCCTTCATGTATCTTCTAAAAGTTGTATAGTTATATATGTATACGTTATATGCTGCTTTAAAAGTTTCAGCATGTTATGTTTAAAACATAAACACTACTTTTGGGAAGCTCTGAGCAGCTTACACATATAGAGCCCTCAAGCAGGACTGAGGTAGATTGACCACTAGTTTGACTTAGTATAAACTAAAGCAACCTCCTATGTTACAGAACAGGGGATTCACACAATACTTCCAAAACCAGCAATTGCCTGGAGCTGGACACTGAAGGTAGGAACATTTGGAATTATTATGAAATCTGTGTTTGATTTCATGTTGGTTAAGATGCTCTGGCCAGTGGAATAGCACTGCATTTATGAAGATATCCTGAATCAGGAAAGGCCATGAAACTCATCAACTGGTACCAGACTTTGCTGTGGGAGGAGCCAATAAACTGAATCTGAATTCTGGTAAGACAGAGGAGCAATGGATGAGCAGCACCTGAGTCTGGATAATGGATCAATTTCCTGAAATACTGAGGGGCTAGTAGGAATGTTCTGCAGCAACGTTTTGAATACTACAGCTTTGGTTCAGATTGTGACAAAATATATATTCACAAAGACTTTACTGAGACGTTGCAAACCAGTTAGCTCAATGGGTTCAGTCCAACTGAGTTCTGCTCACAGTAGACTTATTGAAATCAATAGACCTGCTACTTCCTTCCTTCCTTCCTTCCTTCTTTCCTTTCTTTCTAATATTTTTATTGAATGTTTTCAACATAAACTACAATAAAAACCAAGCTAATCTAAAAAAGAAAAAGAAAAAAATAAGAAAGAGAAATAGATCTAAAAACCCTCTAACTCAATTGTATCATATCATTTATTCATATAGAGAAAAGTAGACCTTCCTGGAAACTTCTGTTTCTTCCCCCAGCCTCTCACCCTGGGAGATCCTTTCTACCCCATCATGTCCATTCATTTCAATGGGTTTACTCTATGTATAGTGAGCAGCATTGGATACCACCCAGTCTATTGTGAAACAGTCCCTGATTATCAAGGGATTAGAGAGAGTGCATGCTCTCGCTGCAGTACTGCCATGTTAAAAATGTAAATGATATCCAGCTTTGCTACCACAGAATGCATTAGAATATTGGATTAAGAAGATTATTAGATGGTTTCATGACCTTTCCCTTAAAAGATGTGAAAATACTCCTCGAAAAGCCCACCTTATAATCTTTTCTGTCTAGTAATGAACTGCCATTTCGTCACCTGCTTTTCAAAGACTTAAATTGATTCACTAGCTGCCTAATGAAATATTTGTTTTTGTCACAATGTCTCATAGCTGTTCTTCTCTTTCTTTGAGGTAATTTTTAAGGGAGCTTTTTGATTGCCAGTACGCCTGTTTTCAGTGATGTCATCAAATAAAACGATCAATTTATTTTTTTAACCCGCAGAACCACAAGAAACAATATTTTTTATTAAAAAACCAAAGGGTTATTTTTTTAAAAAGCATCAAAATCTTGGTGCTATGCTATCACTGAAATGTAGTACCCATGTTTTATTTCACTGCTTTTAGCTAGAAATGTAACAATTGTTTTGAGATGGCAGAAATATTACCTTATACTAAACATTCATATTTGTGTCATCCAGCTGTGCACCATAGATCAAATATCATAAGATCATTTATTCTTTTTAAACTGAGATGGGAAACACTGCTCTCAAAATTTTAGGCATTGTCTGCTCTTGCACTCAGGTCCTGTTTGCAGGTTTCCTACATGCATCTGGTTGACAACTGGGAGAACAGGGTGCTGGACTAGGTGGGCTGTTGGCTTCATTCAGCAGGCTGTGTATTTATTTACTTCATTTCAAGCATACCTGAAGGAGCGTCTCCACCCCCATCGTTCAGCCCGGACACTGAGGCCCAGCTCCAAGGATCTTCTGGCAGTTCCCTCACTGCGAGAAGCCAAGTTACAGGGAACCAGGCAGGGGGCCTTCTCGGCAGTGGCGACCACCCTGTGGAATGCCCTCCCATCAGATGTCAAGGAAATAAACAACTATCTGATTTTTAGAAGACATCTGAAGGCAGCCCTGTTTAGGGAAGTTTTTAATGTCTGATGCTTCATTGTTGCATTATTATTATTATTATTATTATTATTATTATTATTCAGTTGGGAGCCACCCAGAGTGGCGGGATATAAATAATAAAGGAGCGGGGATAGAAATAAATTTATTATTATTATTATTATTATTATTATTATTATTATTATTATTATTTCTTTCCATAAATATCCATCAGCTGCATGGATCTAGACCTTGCGAGGTCGGTCTGCTCAATCACTGATAACAGAAAAACAGAATGGTAAACTTTTGGGCTGGTATCTTTTTATTCAGAGTTAGAAGTTCTTGTTTAGCAACTTCACAGATGGCATTAAGGAAAACCAGAACTGCATGCTGCGACACCACTGAAATGTTTATTCATTGCTGATTTCAAAATTAAGCCATTTCCCTGAGATGGTTTGCAATGATGAGATTGCACAAACATCTAAACTTTTGCAAAATGATTACACATTATTCCATGCTAGATTGACATGCGTTACACATTTCTAAATGTTGTGTGCTGTACAATTTCAACTGGGGAAGCATCATCTCCCTTGAGGTTTTGCTCTTACTTTGAACGAACTGTCATGGAATTCCCAAAGAAACATCTACACCTGTTAAATTAAATCACCTTAAGGCTGTTTAATATTTTGCAGCTCTGTAAGAACAGAGCCTTTTCCTATCCTTTTAAGAGACATTAAAAACTGCACTGTTAACCTATGCAACTTGTGTGCTGTTCATAGAAAATATTCAGGATTGCTGAAATAACGTATTTTAGCATTAATTAAAGTGGCGATATTGCAAATCTACAAACCCAAGGAAACTGATACTGTGCTGCCTCCCATCAGCTGTTCCTTTGTATTTGTTACATAATTTCATGCCAGACAAACATATTGTTGGGCTTTTTTTTAGCAGTCTTCTATAAGCACTGACTTCTTTGGTTCCATAATTATGTATGCTATTAGAAAGAGCTTTCTTTGTTTGGTCAGCAACCAATTACCTTGGGAAAATATTACCAACAAAACCACACAGTCTAGAATTTACTTCATTTTTCACCATAAAGATGATTATACTGCAGCAATCTCTAGCTGTTTAAACACTTGTAAAAATGGGTTTTTTAAAAAAATAAGAAGAGTTTTCTTTCTTACTCAAGCATATGCAAGCTTGCTTAAAAGAAAAGAAAAAACACCCATTCATTTTAGGACAAAGAGTAAATGTTAAGTTAATCCCACAGCTTTACGTGTGTGTGTGTGTGTGTGTGCACGCTCAACAGCAACTTGGACAGGTAACATTACTGATGCAAATGTTTTAAATTCTTAACCTAAAATATCGACAGGAAAACTGACATTTGCCTTATAAACAATATCTTAAAATGCTCTGGAAATGTCTAGACTAGAAACAATGACCATGCTAACACACCCGTTAATTTGTAAGCCTATGGGCAGGGTTTGTTCTTTTTAATATAACTTTTGTACAGCACTGTTAAGGCTTCATCTGCACTATACGTTTAAAAACAACATCATACCACTTTAAAGAGTCAAGAGTTCCATAGCTAAACCATACGGAATTGTAGCTCTGTGAGGAGAAATCAGGGTCTCCTAACAATGCTTTACAACCTTAACGAACTACAACTCCCAGGATTCTTGGGGGGGGGGAAGCATGTCCACTTAAAGTGGTATGATACTGCTTGAAAAGTGCAAAAAGGGTCGAGGTGGTTTTGTAAATGACGTTACCACGTTGAGAAATACTCAGGGTTTACTTATGACACATTTCTGGGTACCTACTGCAAAGATACATATACGTAGCTACTATACAAGATAATTACCAAGGACGTAATTATTTATTTAATTGTATTTACTTACAGGATTTTCTAGGCTGCCTTTCAGCTCCTGCTTCCAGAGGGGCACAAACAGCAATTCCATGAAACCACACATTAAAAAGGACATAAGATACGGTTAAAATAATAGTCAGCTAAAACAGAAGGGCTCTTGAGGAGACCCAAGAGACTGAACCTGAAGCAGGGTTTCCACCTTTGGAAAGGATTGTGTCAGAAAATGTGTTTCTCTGAGATGTCCCGGTCCTTAGGTCATTAAGGGCTTTATAGGTTTAGGCGGGACGCAGGTGGTGCTGTGGTCCAATCGGCAAGCCTAGGGCTTGCTGATTGGAAGGTGGGCGGTTCGAATGTGTTACGATATGAAAGCAATGCAGCTGCAAAGTGCTAGCTTGAAAAGTAAACATGATGGGAATGTTGGGACTGCCCGTGGGAAACAGAGGGACAGTCAATTCACAGTGCGAAGCAGCGGAATTAGCTCAGAGTGTAATATGAGCTCTTCCGTTTGTTCCTGTCCAGGAAGTGCAGGAAGTGTTTGTCACTACACTGCTGGAGTTTGAAGAGAGCAGTCATGTTTTTTTGTAACACTGCAAAGACAGAAATAAAGGCATGTAAATACGTTTCTGTCTATCTCTTTCCCCTGCCAGGGGGCAGGAAAGAGGGTATGTGTTCTTTTCACGTTTGAGAAGAATCGCCGATCGAGACCTAGCCTGCGCTTGCTGGGGAATGCAGCCAGGGAGGTCAACAGGGAATCAAGCCAGGTGCCTGGGATTGTTGCCAGTTTCTCCTGATATGGGCTTGAATTCCCGACAGAATCCCCCTGACGGGGTGAGCTCCTGTTGCTCGGTCCCTGCTCCTGCCAACCTAGCAGTTCGAAAGCACGTCAAAGTGCAAGTAGATAAATAGGTACCACTCCGGTGGGAAGGTAAACAGCATTCCCATGTGCTGCTCTGGTTTCGCCAGAAGCGGCTTAGTCATGCTGGCCACATGACCCAGAAAAACTGTCTGCTGACAAACAGCCAGTAAAGCTAGATGAGAGCTGCAACCCCAGAGTCGTTCGCGACTGGACTTAACTGTCAGGGGTCCTTTACACCTTTACCTTTAGGTTTAGGCCACACACTGGTGGCCAATGTAGCAGTTTCCATATAGGTGTCCTGTGCATATGCCAACTCACAGTCTCCAGTCATGCGTTCAACTGTGGTATTCTGCACTGATCAGATTTTCTGAACACTTTTCATGGGTAGCCCCACATGAAGCACGAGCTGCCTATGCATGGATGTGAGTAATCAAGTCTTCCAACAGTGGGCACAGACAACTTAAACAGCTTGGAGCTAGTACATTCTAGGACACAACTATGGCCTAGAAGCAAGGCTGGGTCCCTAAGAACCCGTGAGGTATGAACTTGAACCTTTCAAAAAGACTGCAATCCTGTCTAGAAATGGCTTTTCTTCTTTGTGTCCACAGAGTCCTGTCCCCCTTGCAGCTCGTGGAATCACTTCACTTTTGTTCAGAATGAACTTAGCCCCAAAATAAATTCAGGTAAAAAGAGATTGCTCCAAAACCACACACACAGACACACTAAAAATGAAACCGTTCAAAAAGTGCCCTGGAGATAATACCATGGATGGAACTGGGATGGGGTGGCAGTGAATTTGGGGCTGCAGGAGAGGATGGATGCCAATTTGGGGGGGTGGGAGTGGCACAGTCCGCTACATAATATATGCCATTTCATGTTAGGACACCAAAAAGAATGGATTACCGAAGAAATAATTAGGCAGACCTGAGGAAGGTGGTAAACAGACCAGGAGAATGTGCACTTTGCTGCCAAGTCTGGATGAGCCCTCAAAGGCCCAGTTTTACTGCATGGAAGTTCTTATATCTGAGAGGAGGCATTTGTGCAAAGCTAAACAATGCATCTTTTGCAACCAAAATGCAATTGATAAAACTGACAATAAACTTAAATATCATAGTTGACCCAGTGCTGGGTAACAGTGCTGATGGTGTACGATACAGGAGTTCGGGTTGTACATCTGAATATCCTGCAGTTTTTATGTGGGTGTTAAGGGCCTTGGACCTGACGTGCCCTGCTGGCACCAGTGCATTAATGACCTGGCAAAAAGAGGATCATGCCGCACAGATTTCCCCATCTGTTTTGCAGTGCAGAGAATGCCCTTTCTAGGTGTGAAAACAATAACAACACTTTCTTTGCATCACAGTGGCTAAAGTAAGGAATAGTGGCTAAAGCAAGCAACTGCTACTATATGTTTAGGGGGAACACAAAAGCCATGCTTTCTAATTCACAAACTGTTTTTGGAACTGGGAAGGTTGTGCAAAAAGAGAAAAGACATACATCACAAAGGACAATCAAATGTGACTTTTAATGTTGACTGTTTTAAACACACCCAGAGCTAAGCAGCATAAACTAATGCTATTTCTAAGCTGTTGTTTCTACATCTTAACACTACATAAAAAACTAAATGAGGGGAGAAAATGGGAAAAGAGCACAAGCCAGCAATCAAGCAAGGAGCTTAGCTTTTTCTTTTTGCCCCTTTGATACCTACCTCGAGACATTTGCTAAAGAAAATAGTCAGTGGGACTATAAAAAATGTTCCTAAAAACCTCCAGCCGCGTGTAGTTTCTCAGTAGCCACTTTTGAAAGGGGCTGCCATTGCATGTCTCCACTGTGGGGCCACGAGTGCCATCCTCTATTCTGCTTATAGTCAAACATGACTGGGTAATGATATGGAGAAATGTGTGCGTCTGTATGACAAGAAAAATGGTAAACAAACAAAGAGACAGAAATCACATAAAAAATGGAAAAGAGAAGAAAAACACTACTGGGCCTTTGGCAAAGGGAAGCTCAACAAACCAGTTCAAGTGTTGTTCTCAAGTACAGTTGTAAGATTTAATCTTGAAAAAAGTACCCACCAATTACATGACTTCCTTAAAACTAGACAGATTTAACAAACTCAAGATTTCCAAATCTTAATCCAGAAACAATGGGAGGTAGTCTTCTAATGAGTCCCATAAACACAAGGATTGCCAGTTGCACAAGTCCTTCCCAAATCTGTTCCAAGGGCTGGGGGAAGCCCTAGAACAGATTTAGGGACCCACAGAGGGAAGGCATTCTGTTGTGCAAAGAGAAATCCTTGTGCTGAGCGAATTCCCTGAGGGCTCCATTGGATCCTACTCAACGGGTAGGATCGAAAGAGCCGTAAAAGGAGTTCCACTTATGCAGTGGGGCTTTCCTGCTTCTACTTCCTGCAGTCCTTTGCCCAAGTTGCTTCTGGGAGTTGGGGAATCTTCTGCAATGACCTGGGATCTGACCTTGGTGGCAATGGCAGACATTGCAGTGCTTCCCCTCGTGTGAGTGGAAGTGCGCTCTAAATCTCGCCCAGAGTGATTGGGAGGAAAGCCTAACATAAAATGCTTCAGAATTGACTCCAGGTATAAAATAAACTGGGAATGAGGCTTATCAGTGGTACTAGTTATAAGCCACGTGGTCCATTCTTCTGTGGTCATACCTGCTTTGCTGAGTAAAGTATTTATTGTACAAATGATAGTTTGCTTAATCACCCTGTTTCAAGTGAGTTGCCCTTCTTCTTTTTAATAAAAAAAAATGCTAAATGAAAATTACATTCAAAAGAGTTGTATGGAAGAGTCTACGGTTTGTGGGATTATACTACATGAAAGTGCAAGTGGGAATTATATTTTACTTTTGGTTTGAGGAAAAAGGATGATTGTGCTATCATTCTCCACCCAGAAAGCACTGGGGCCACACTGTACGTTGCATCAAGATGCAATGCCCTCCCAGTGCTTTATGGGAGAAGAATGATGGAGCCAGCTGTTGCAATGAGCTCTTTCTCTCTCTTGTCCTCTAGTTGTGCAGGTATCAACAATCATACTTTAATGATTTCAGCCTGTGTGTCCTGCCTACTATGTATAGACTAATGTTAAGTGTAAAATACTAAGCAGAACGCCTCAAACCCAACAACATGAAGAATAGCAGTCAAATATGTTAACACCTATTCTCAAGTGCAGCCTTCATTTACTTTTAAAAACAAAACAAAACATATATTGATTAGTGATTCCCTGTCTAACTGACAGCTGAAAAGCCAGTTATTTTTAGCATAAACTTTATGGGAGGTTCATTCACTTGGTTGGATTTAGAAAGTTGTTATTGTTGCTGACTTCCCTGTTATTTCATCTGCTTCTTTTAATCTGTTTGATGGCCGTAGTTTGACACTTTTAATTTATGTTTTGTACCCCTCCCAGATATAAATCTGCAAGGAAGGGCAGATTTAAATAAACAAGGGCAGATATAAATAAATAAATAAATAATAGTAAGTCACTGCAGCATACATTTGCGTGTGTGATTAAGAGTGTATTCGCATGGAGAACAATAAGAAAATTCAAGAATGATTGTCCTTATAATGTCACTTTGAGTAAGCGGCTGGCGCATCAATTTTTTTGCTTCAGTTTCATTATGAGATGCAAGTTCATGTCCTTCCTTTTCTCTCTTTTTCACTAGTGGAAAGGAAATGTCATCTGAATAAATCAATGGGAAGATTTAATAATCTTGCGTATTTAAATATTTATTATAGACACACATATCCAGCAGATTCAACAGATAATTATAAACAAAGTAAGAACAATTTAGCAGAAGGCTTCAGATTGAAAAGGAACATAATCAAATACTGTAGTCTTGCCTCCAGTGAGCTGTGCTGAATTCAAAGGAGCTAAGCTCATCTCAAATTCGTGCACAGAACCAACCTCCCGCACTGTTTGCCTTTTCATTTATCCTGCTAATTTAGAGGAAAACAAGGAACCTCATGAAATTATTAGTCTTTCAGTTTACAGACAAAAAGCGTGTTGTGGAAAGTAAACAGCCTTCAATCTAGATGAGGCTCTGAATTATATGCCAGATCTTCCAAAACCTCTGCTGCTTGGTTACCATAACCTTAAAAAAAAAAAAACCTGTGCAGCAGAAGCATTATCAGCCATCTAAATAATTTGCACTGTTAAATGAGAAGCTAGTTATCACACTAGCCAATGCCATTAATAATTGCATGACTGCCAAGGCTTATTAGACTACCATGGATTATTAGACAAAAAAAACCCAAAAACAACACTTTAAAAACAGCTGGTTCCTCAAAGCAACAAGACATGTGTTAGCACTGTGTTTCTGTAGTGACAATCTATTTTATTTGGCTTTAAAATGAAAGCTTGGGTTATAATTTAAACAGTTTCCCTATTTGTCAGATCCAGACATTCATACCCAACGTTCTCATTGCTTTGCTCTGTAGTAGGGATCCAAGTTTTCTGCTACATTCCTGGAGATTCTGACTGGTTAAAAAATGCTTACAAGTGTACCCTGCTATCAACATCGTGAATGAATGAAGCTAAAGGAGTGCAGTTAGATGATCAATGAATCTCTCAGGGGGACATGGCCCGATGCTCTGCTGTAAGTGCTTAGCAGAAGATTTATGATGCAGCGCCAAAATCAATGGGAGTTTTGTCACTCATTTGCGCAGGTGCAGGAAAAAGCCATAAATGAAGCTTTCCTTAACATGTTTCAAAAGAACACTCTAATATTGTATAGTTTAAAACGAACAAGTCCTGAAATAATACAGAGCATATTTAAGAAAGGACATTCTGGTCCTTTCTGCTACATATCTTCAGAATATGTTTCTTTTCTTCCCCCCCTCCCTTTCTTTGTCTCTGGAAAGCTACAATGTAATATTTTCAACTACAGGGAATTTAAAGTGAGCCATAATAAAACACAATCTACTGAAAGCCAAGTAAACAAGGTCATATGTACCACCACAGCAGTAAAACAAGCAAGGTCCTATTCTAGAATCAATCACAAGGTTCGCTAGTTTTCAACACACTTACCTCAAAGCTGTATTCCCATTTACCTATATACTGACAAAAGCAAATAAATTTCATATGCAGTTAAACCAGGACTCAGAAAATGTCTTACTGTCAATACTCATCTTTCCACAAACACTTCTTTGAAAATGATACTAGTCCTCAATATAAATTAGAAACACTACTCACTTATCTGATTACATTTTCATGTAGACCTGCAGACATTTAACATTTCCAGCAACTAAGGGCGGATGATAACTTACTTTTCTTTGAATCTGACACAATGAAAGCCTTTAATACACACAAATAATGTTAGGGCAATTTTTGCTCCTTCACAGGATAAGTGGATTGCAAAAGCAGTTGCCCACCATAGTCGCAATTATCATTATCTGCTACAAAGGGTAACCAATTTTTGTCCATATATAGACAAACGGCCACAGTAAGTACCATTGCTTCGGATAAAGCGCACAAATTCATTTCAGTCCTTTTCATAATTTCAGTGAACATGGGGGGAAGATAAATTGGAACAATGTCTGATCTCCATGTTTCTGATTTCTATTCATTCATTTGAAGCTCTGAACAGAGCATACTCATATAGCGTCTGTATGCATTATCAGGAATACTCGCTTTTGTTAAGTTCTCGGGTGCTCTGTCTGCTTCAGTTGTACACATGTAGGTTCTCTTCAGACATGAATACAATGGGAGGAAGATGAAGTGTCTGTTCCTCCATGTAATAATATAGAGCTGGGCTTTTATTGTCTCTCTGCCCTGTCTTGTCTGATTATTCAGCAATCATGGGGGCACAAAGATCTTGAGAAGCTAGCCGTCTTATTTGGATGAGAGACAAGAGGAGGTGTTGAAGAACTATCTTCTCCCATACCTCCATCTCCAGGGACCCTGAAATGGAGTGGAGTGTTGAAGAGCAGAAGACAGGGCACAGCATCCAGGGAGTGGGATTACGAAATCTGAGTAGAGTTTGTGAAGGGTGTGGAGTCTCATGCTTTGATAGTTTTCCATTTTGCAGAGGGAGATCTCATGACTAGGCAAACAAAGGAGATGGAAACGTACAGTAGCAGGAGAACTGTCTATGTCAGGCTTCCTCAAACTTGGCCCTCCAGATGTGTTTGGCCTACAACTCCCATGATCCCCACCTAGCAGGACCAGTAGTCAGGGATGATGGGAACTGTAGTCTCAAAACATCTGGAGGGCCGAGTTTGAGGAAACCTGATCTATGTACTCTGGGGAGAGAAGGAAGAGGTGGGCTGACTGAAGCTCCTTTTCCTTGCTTGCTCAGCCCTAGCAGGTGAGGGGATACCATCTTAGGGCACTTGAGCTGGGGGAAGAAAGAGGTACCAGGCAGGCATGGGCAGTACTTGGGTTTAGGGAGTGATAGCAAGAAGGACCTGCAACAAAACATTGCAATGTGGAACTGTGTTCAGGGTTACAGCCAGTCATGTGCTTCTCCAGGATATTGCACTGCCCCAGCAAACAGACAGTGTTCTGTGGCCAATGAGAATATTCAATCATCACTGGGCTCTTTTGTGTCCTTCACCCTACCCTTAGGGTGTTTATTCTAGAGTATGTTTACACTTCTGCAAACCTTGAGCTGCTAACTCTTGTGAGTGGATGACAGTGCATTTTGGTACTCCTAGAGTGAGCCTGTATTTATTTGATTTGTTGACACCTAAATAATAGTTTAGAGCACGGCCGCTTAGGATCAAACTTATATTACAGATTTCTTAACCCATCAACTATTAGTATTTATTATGAGACCTCTGTCTTCCATATGCTCACAGTTCAGCTTGAGGAAAACGATTTTCATAAAAGATGAAAAGGGATGGTGTCCCCCCCCCATTTAAAAATCCATAGTCACATTTTCCTCATGGAAGCAACAAGCAACAGAAATACTCTCAGACTTCACATTGGTATAATTAGCAATGCTAGAGATATATTACAAATTGCTTCATCAAAGTTTTGACTGTCAGGCTATTGCATGCACTAAACCAGCACAGTGAATTTCTAACGAGTTTATGATCTTTCATAACACAAGAGGAGTGTGTGGTTTGCTGATACAAATGTAAAAGCTCTCACTTAAAACTTGCATATTC
Organism: Podarcis raffonei; assembly: GCF_027172205.1. Classification (NCBI taxonomy): domain Eukaryota; kingdom Metazoa; phylum Chordata; class Lepidosauria; order Squamata; family Lacertidae; genus Podarcis; species Podarcis raffonei. The sequence continues at coordinate 104,230,850 of NC_070602.1, read as the reverse complement.
TTCAACTTGGAATAGCTCTAAACTGTCAACAAAAAGTAAAATAAAATCCCAAACATCCAAATGCAGTAAACAAACTAAAAAAGGTTAAACCTAAACAGAGAAACTTTCTTGCATACTGAAAACTACTAGATCGTTGAGAAGGGTGGTAGATTAGTCTTCTGGTTGACATACTGCATAAGTTTTTTTACATGGGGGATTCCCCCCCCCCTTTAGTCCCATGGAAAGGTTTACCACCTCAGATACCATTTGTGAGAACCTTGAACTTTTTCAACCAATATCCTACTACATGACTGAACATTAGTTATGTTGGACAAAGTGGAATCAATTTTTTAAAAAATAAATAGCAGGCATTCTGTAAGCCTTCCATTCAACATTAAATTCCTGCTTGTAACTTCTAAGTTTTATACACTAGCAGTATGAAATATTTATGGCATTCTTTCACCACTAAGGCCAACGGAACTGCCAAATTTTAGGCAGCTTCCACAAAAAGTCCTCAATCAGAGGCAATTAAAAAAAAAAGCACACAGACATAAGCTATGTAAACTAAATGCAACTTTCTGATCTGCAAGTTTTGCTGCCCTCTCTCCCCATTGTGACCTTTCTACGAACTGTATACTGTGTTCCAGATAACACAAAAGAGTGCCTCAAGAGCAAGGAAATTGAAATTGAAATGGGAAAATGAAATGGGTGACATTCTACTTATTCTGCTTTTCCACTCATTTTCATTCAAAAGCAAAGACGACAAATTGGGCTCATTCATTTTGTTTTGTATTTGTTTACAGAACAATTGTACACCCCTGTTCCCTTCTCCTGTCTTTCCACTGTGGAATAATAGCAGCTGGGGACACAGATGATTCAGAATTGGGAAATACCATAGAAGGGTTAAACCCACCCTGTGTTGCAGCTCTGATCAAAATTGGCACTCCCCTCAGACCCTTAAAGAGACAGGTAGAATGATGACTCTTCTGTGTCATGTCTCTTTTGACCCTCAGTTACACACAAAATTAGCTGTAGCATTTAAATGAATCAGAATTAAGAGTGCTTAAACTTGGCAGGATTATCCCAGTATTTTAGCTATTTGTGTTGCTCAATAAACAAATAACTATGCAAAATACGAAACAAAAAGGGATCCTACAGCTGTGCTGATGGGGAAATTGGATGGAAGTTTTAAAACCTTATTTTCATAAGAGTCGAATCGAACATTGCAGGAGCAAGTTCTTTCTGCAACAGAACTTCTTATTCTCCTTTCTCCACGCTTTGCAAATCTGCCCTGGAAGACCACTCAACCCTCTAGAGCAGGGGTGGCCAACTCCCAAGAGACTGCAATCTACTTACAGAATTAAAAACTGACAGTGATTTACCCCCTTTTGGGGAGGGGGTTTCAGGTCAGGGTTGTTCAGCTTTTTTTTAGGAAGGGAAGGCTCGTTTTTGTGGGGTTCAGGTAAAAGTTGTTGAGCTTTTTTAGGGAGGATAAAAGCCCCGTTTTTTGAGAATTCAAGCCTAAACTCAAGGGAGAAAGGAGAACAGTCACCAGCCACTCACCAACAGATCGCTAGGGAAACAAACTGAGTAAGCGCTGTCTTCCGTTCTGAAGATTGTGCAACAATGGAGGGTGGGGCCAGATTCGATTTTACCAATGCTAAGGAAAGGGACCCAGCGATCGACCACGATCTACCCAAACCTCCCGGGGATCTACCAGTAGATCACGATCGACCTGTTGGACATCCCTGCTGTAGAGCAATTTGGAGAATGCACTGCACATGAGGAAGAGAAGAAACGCAAGGTCCACTGTGTCTGCAGTTATGTTTGCATATGACTTCTATTTCATTTGTGCACAAAAATCACTGGATACAATACATAATGTATGAATACACTACCATAAGAACAAGAAATTTGCTATTTATTGTATTTTGAAGCACAAATATGCAGATAGGGTGGGGGGAGAAGAGAAAACAAAACAAAAACCACAGCTCTCCAAACCTCATATATAGCAAAAAATTCAGTGTTCATTTCCAGTCCTTGAAAAGTAAAACCAAAAGCTCTATCTATCTATCTATCTATTTATCTATCATCTATCTATCTCTATCTATCAATCATCTATCTAAAGCTTAAACTCAGGACAAATATTGCAAAAGTGAAAAAATAATAATTGATAGCATCTTTACAATCAAGCAGCATACATTTCAGCATGGAGTAGCTGCAATTTTTATTAAAATTATTTTCTGTATGAATGTAAATTAATAACATCATAACAAAACTTACAGATTAAAGTAATGACAAGCTGTCTTCTTAACAGAGTTTCTTAATATAGGAGCTGAGCCATAAAATATTTCTTTTTTGCTGGCTCCATCTAATGGCCAACACAGATTTTACAAGATGCTTCTACACGTTTTTGCAAGCTACCGGTATTAAAAACAAAAAAGCCCTCAATCTACAGCAAAACATGTTTTTGATTAGGCATTTTTTGTGGACCATTTCTGAGCATAGGATTGTATCCATATTTTATTATGTTTGGGAGTTAGGTCTGTTGAAATCAATGGGCCTTAAGTTAATTATGTCCATTTAATTTCAATGTGTCTAACCCAAGCATGAGTTAGTTTCAGCTGAACCTAACATTAAAATATTATCAAATAAATTTTACAAATGCTGTAAAACTAGCAATTTTGCCAACTTTTAAAAAATCCTACTGGATTCATTACATAAAGTTTCGTTCACTAATTGATAATGTATCCATGTATTGCCATCTTAACAGAATTATACTTCTTAACTGAAAAATATTCTCTGTTAATGGGTGACACATATATCACAGAGATATATTCTGTGGTGTGAATATGTATTTTTCTAATTCACTGAGGAAATGTTGAATTCACAGACCACAAGCCAGTTGGTCTTATTCCAATGGGAGACATCTTTTAACAGAGGAGGAGATGGTACTCTTTTTGCTGACTCCCCCTTTCTCCCAGAGCCCCCACGCCATCCCTTGAAAATGTGCACTGGGGGAACCTTCTATAACAGGTTTTATGGGGCCATGAAGAGGAGGGGGAGTTGGGAAAATCGTTCTCCTTTCAAGGACTGCCTCCATAGGAACCTATTCAGATCCTGCAATCATCATCCGAGGCCCTTTTTCTTGTGCCTCCTCCATGAGAGGTCTGGGGGGGGGGGGCAACACAAGGGCCTTTTCAATAGCGGTTCTCCACTTGTGGAACCATAACTACAGAAGAAAAAGCATTTTTATTAAAAAAAATAAATCCGTCGAACATTTCAAATACAGTGGTACCTCAGGTTAAGAACTTAATTCGTTCTGGAGGTCCGTTCTTAACCTGAAACTGTTCTTAACCTGAGGTACCACTTTAGCTAATGGGGCCTTCTGCTGCCACTGCGCCGCCTCCGCTGCACAATTTCTGTTCTCATCCTGAGGTAAAGTTCTTAACCCGAGGTACTATTTCTGGGTTAGCGGAGTCTGTAACCTGAAGTGTATGTAACCCGAGGTACCACTGTATGTCGTCAAAATGGAAGCACTAATCTGAACAGGAGGACCCCAAAAATGTATTACTGAACTGGAAGTAAAATAAAAAAACAAATGCAAAAACCAATCCCAACCCATCCAAAGAAGTTACTTTCACAAACACTTCAGCTTCCCCACAAATGGTTTGTACTGAAAATTCCCCTACGATAGCTCAGATATTTATTTATTTATTTTCTAACATTTATTCCTTGCTTTTTTCCATTATGGAAAGTGGTGAAAGACATGACATTCCTAAGAGGTCTCCCATTTAGGTACTGACCAGACCCAGATGTGTTTAGCTTAAGCCAGGTAATGGCCTTATCTTGTGCTTTCAGAGAGGTGATGTCAGTGCAAATGCTGTCTGCTGAGGGGAGATTGGGCTGCTCCACACAGATACAGCATTTGATTTATCAGCACTTGACTTTAGAACACAAGTTCATTCACCTTGTGCCTATACATGCTTTAAGAGAGTGAATGATGCCACTGGTGGGTTTTTAAAATCATATACAGTGGTACCTCGGGTTACATACGCTTCAGGTTACATACGCTAACCTAGAAATAGTGCTTCAGGTTAAGAACTTTGCTTCAGGATAAGAACAGAAATTGTGCTCTGGTGGCGCAGCAGCAGCGGGAGGCCCCATTAGCTAAAGTGGTGCTTCAGGTTAAGAACAGTTTCAGGTTAAGTACGGACCTCCGGAACGAATTAAGTACTTAACCCGAGGTACCACTGTACAGGTGCTGGTTGAATGAAATGTTCCTCTGTGGCTGTGGGAACTTTCATATGAATTCAATCTGCAAATGGTCTGTGCCCACACACACAAACACTACCATCTGATGCTATCACTGTCAAGTGCAAAATACACTTGGGTGAACTAGTTCAGTGAGTACATTCAATTGCTAAATGTTTTCCTAACAAGCTACATTCAAGTATTTGCAAAATATTGACTTGCACTGCTCTGACTAGTTCTACAGCTTTCCAATACCCATATACTTCTTATAATATGCCTTCTTACAATGATGAAGCTCTATCATCTCCTCTTTTTGCATCCCAAATATTCTACCGCAGCAGTATTTATGGATGTACAATCATGGATCGAGTCACAGTAATTTACGGTACTGCATATTTTATCGTCCTGTATATCATTCCCCAAGAATGAAAGCAGCCTTGGAATAATGAGCGAGGGCTTGTATAATATTGGTATGTTGGGAAGCAGATTACTGCAGAAATTATAAGTTTCAAAAATTACTATATAAATCTATTTTCAAGGTGAACTCGAAAGTGTATCCCTCCCTCCCCCATTCCTTCTGCACTCAAGCTTGCAGTTCAGTCATTCTCTAGCACCAGCTGCTGAAAACACTTCTATTTGCAATCTCATCATGTGGGTATATGAAAGATATAGCCCAAATGGTGCCTTCAGTCAATTTAAGAGCTTGTCGTGAAATGTAGGAGAAAAGTCAGTCTTGTACATAGGAATGTTTTGGGCCATTCATAGTAAGTCAAAAGCACGGTCTTCCACAGTCCCCAAAGTTATAGGAAGACTATAATAGACCCTGGGGCACTGGTATAATTTATACCTAGTGACTCACTGCCATTAAAAGATGGGAGCACTAAGATCCACTTCTGATGTAGTTTCTGAATAGTTGAGCCCAACAAAGAAAACATTACAATGATAAATTATCTCTCTTTAGGCATTCAAAACAGCGTGTGTAGGCTAGAAATGGGAAGGTGGAAAATCCCATCCCAAGTTCCCTAGTACGTTGTCTTATTTCCTAGCCTTTATGTATTTTGCACCAAGGTCTGAAAGGGGGATTCTAACTGCATTCAGTTGATCAGCGTTAGAATTCTCCCTGCAACTGGGAACCCTGGTTGGAATCGCCCTGAAGAGCTTCATGATGAACACTTGACGATCAGGAGAGGAGGTGGCTGGAATAGTGGGTGGGTCTACAGAAGGCACTCCAAACAGAGATGGACATAAGGTCTCTTGCACCTGTGGCAAGGAGCTGTATCAACACCCCCCGGACCAGAAACTCAAAAGTTTGCTTTTCATTGTCTTTCATGCTCTGCCAGTGAATAATTCTAATAGTGCACAAATGTGCAGGCTCCTAGCTACTCTGAGCCCTTGGCAGGATCCAACCTAACCAGCCCCTGGTTACAACCCGGACTCCAAACGCAATTTGAGCTCTCACGTGTGTGTGTGTGTGTGTGTGTGTGTGTGTGTGTGTGAAATCCTAAGTTACAGTTTCTGGATCTGGATCTGAAGTTGGAAAAAGGACTGAAAACTTCATGCCAGATGCAACAAAGAAAATGTTCCTGACCAAAGCCACAAACTTAGCTAACTAAGCATCAGCTCTTCTCCCTTCTAACACAGCATTGCCACTTAATTTACTATTTTATGTATACCTGCAAATGCATAAACATTTCTCGTTGCTTTCTTTGATCACATGACCTGCACAACTGGCCTACCAAGCCCTACTAATTTTACCATGATGTGTGCGTGCACATATATACACACACATACCTTGGACTTTGTATGCTCATACTCAACCTATACCTCTTCACCACACTTAACTGTGTTAGATGTATCCTGGAAGATTTCAAGTTAGTGTGACATTGGGAGTTAAAAGTCAGCAGTGGGGTGGTGGGTGCAGGCAAGGTTTGTTTTCCCCAGATATTCTGAATAAAGTTGAAAGGCTCATAGGTCTGTGGACAAATTACAGGAAACACCAAGCCCAGCCATGGCCAAAAGATCTTTTGCCAAACTGAAAGCAGCAACACAACTTTAGCTTAAAGGGTTAATTCTAGGACATGTGACAGGTTTTGCCTGTTCGTCTGAGACCTTGGCGATAAAAGTTGAACATGATTAGTAACAGTATGTTTGGTTTCCTTCTGTGTTTGAATAAATACCTCAGCATCATACTCCCAAAGTTGGTTTCCTCTCATGTGGTGGCACTTTAACATGATCACAGGACCATTGAGTCTAGACACATCCAAACACAAATCATCTGTACGAATCTCCTTGTCAGCTGTGTATGAAAATACCTGGAAGAAATAGTTATTGACATTATTTTTTAGAAAGTATGTATTACTAGGGGACTTCCCACCCCACTCTCACCCCACAGTAACACCCTCTCCTTTTCACCCTATGCAATCACAGAGTCCCATTTTCATCTTCTTAATGCTGTTTCTGAAGCTACTTCTGCATTCTGTTCTGCACCCTCCTGAGCCCCAGTCAGTATGGCCACTGATTAGGGATTATAGGAGTTTTAGTTCAGCAATATCTGGAGTGCCAAAGGTTAGCCTGCTCTGCTTTTGAAGTGTCACTTCAAACATGGGTTTTTTAACTGCTGAAATTGTGACTGCTTCGTGCCCCTTTTTAAAATAAAAAACACACATTATAATGTGGAATAATAATAATAATAATAATAATAATAATAATAATAAACAATAATAATGTGTTGCACTGATGGAACATTAGACTTAGCACTACACTGAATCCTAGTAGCAATATCAGCACAACCTTCTGTTCTTTGTTCTTTAGGGAGAAAGGAGGGTGAGGGGAAGATAAGAGAGAAGGGGAAAAAAATATACATACAAGGGAGGAAAAGTTATGAATTCCACACTGCCAGATGGGATTAAGGTAGTCCCAGGTCAGAAAAACAATGAAGACAAATTAAAGCAACCTATGTGGCAGCTATTTTAATTATTTACAAGACTCCCAATTACTTAGAATTCACCTCCCAATTGATTTAAAGTATTCTAATGAAATCTACAGGAAAAGTGGTTTCTCTTAATTGTTGAAAGCAACCTTTTGCCAATTAATTGTTGAAAGCCTTTGGCAAAGCATGCAAATTGAACTTGATTGCATTACCAATTAGGGAATGCATGCAAATCATACTAAGTTACCAATTAGGGTGTTTTAAAAGGGGAAAAGATTATTAAAAGCAGATTCAAGCATGTTTTACTTCCACATGTTCTAATATTTAGATACAATGCCCTAGAGCTTTTCGCAAGGCATTTTTACATATGGTTAAACCCAAAATACACATGTGCAACATTACACTGGCAACTAGCAACTGATTTTAGAATGGCAAACACGGCGCTGAATGTTAGGATTCCTGCCTCATCTTTTTTGGATTTCTAAGCAAGTTATAAGGTCCAGCAATAAGAGGACCTTTATACCTTTAAACTGTGCTGGATCTACAAATTTTGCTCTATAGGGCATAAGTCTGCACTGCTGCCCCTCTTCCACTGCCTTCCATGCCCTCTCTCATCTTTGGGAGCCTACCCAGTCAAGGAAGCAAAATAAGGTGTTACGTCTGCAGTGGTCTGTGTTCACCTGAGCTAGAGTCTGGACTTGGATTCTGAGCCCTGCGTTCTGATTTGATAGATTATATCCAGTCATGTAACATGGTCAGGGTTTGGGCTACCGGTATTGGCTCTTAAGCACTGGGCTACGATTTGTAGCTTGGGGGTTTAGACAGCCAATCATGTTGAGAGTGGGAGTGGCCCAAGCCTTCAGATAGATAGATATATATATATATATGCTCCAAACGTTTTAAGGCCTTTGCTGCTCCTGGAATGAAGGAAGGAAGCCACAGCAGGGAAGCAGTGGTTTCTCCAGGAGGTGTCAATGAGTTTTTCTGCAGCTCACTGGGCTGGCCATGCTCAGAGGTGTTGCCTAACTGAGCAGGAGGCTGTGGCTGTACACCTTCCCCTGCCTTTTGGCAGGTGGAGTGAAGAAGAAGAGGATGGGCATACGACCTCTGATACTGGAGGCAGTACATACCAGCACAGCTAGCAAACATTGATAGTCTCCACCCCCATGTTCTGCTTGGACACTGAGGTCCAGTGCTGAGGGCCTTCTGGCGGTTCCCTCGCTGCAAGAAGCCAAGTTACAGGGAACAAGGCAGAGGGCCTTCTCGGTAGTGGCACCCGCCCTGTGGAACGCCCTCCCACCAGATGTCAAAGAGAAAAACAACTACCAGACTTTTAGAAGACATCTGAAGGCAGCCCTGTTTAGGGAAACTTTTAATGTTTAATAGATTATTGTATTTTAATATTCTGTTGGAAGCCACTCAGATGGGCAGGGTATAAATAATAAATTATTATTATTATAGTCGTGCCTGATCTAACCACTCCTTTCAAAGCCATCCAGACTGGAAAATGTGGAAAGAGTAATGTGTGTACTGGCTTGATTTCACAATTGTTACAATGTGCTCAGTCTTAAAAAAAAAAAATTCTGCCAAAATTGTTTTGAAGGTAAAGTGAGCTTCATTTTTACCTGGTTTCCTCCCATACCGTGGCAGTTGAATATGCCAACTTTTTCATTTTCCTTGCGTCCCATGTTATCTAAGCACTGGTTCGTCTCAACATTTCTGATCTAGGGGTAAAAAAACAACCAAGAAAACCAAAGGGTAAAAATTGTTGAAAGATTGCTTAAAATAATTAAATTAATCATCATCATCATCATCATCATCATCATCGACATGTCACTGAAAAAAGAAGAAAATTATTTAAGATTAGGAACAGCATCAGATTATAGAAACCTGACAGCACAATACTAAAAAATATTTACTTGGAAGTAAGTCCCTCTTTAGTAAGTAAACTCCTTATTGATTAGGACCATAGTCTTAGGCAATTAACAGTGTGGATGTTAGTTGATTAAACAACTAATTTGTTAAATTCATTAAATTATAGCTGCATAAATTTCCAAGTGGGGTAAAAAAGGTAAAAGGTAAAGGACCCTGGACGGTTAAGGCGACTATGGGGTGTGGCACTCATCTTGCTTTCAGGCTGAGGGAGCCGGTGTTTGTCCACAGACGGCTTTCCGGGTCATGTGTCCAGCGTGGCTAAACCGCTTCTGGTGCAACAGAACACCGTGATGGAAACCAGAGTGCACGGAAACACCGTTTACCTTCCCGCCGCAGCAGTACCTATTTATCTACTTGCACTGGCGTGCTTTTGAACTGCTAGGTTGGCAGGAGCTGGGACAGAGCAACAGGAGCTCACCCCGTCATGGGGATTCGAACCGCTGACCTTCTGATCAGCAAGCCCTAGGCTCAGTGGTTTAGACCACAGTATCACCCACATCCACTCAAGTGGGGAGAATATTATGAAAGAAAGAAAAAATGACACCTTGTTTTTAGATAAGGCATGAATTTGTTATAACAGATACTGTCTTAGAAATGACATCCCCTCTCCTCTCTGAAGATGATGCCATCTAGCTACAGTATTTGTAAGTACTTTAAAAAAAATGTTTTTCAGCATTAAAAGTCAGTGATCCAATGATGTGTAACCCAGGACTGTGTTTTCTGCACAGTGGCCCCCCAGTGACATAATGTCCTTCCCAGGAAAGCACAACTGGTACCATAGCCTATGTTATTTCTGTTTGCCTAGGCCTTTGCTAGATATTAGTGTTGGGTGCTACTGCAAATAAGGAGGCTATGGGTTCTATATTGGTAGAAATTGGCAGTTTTTAATAATTTGCTGTGTTTCATCTGCTCTTTTGATTGCACAGGCATGTTGTTTTTTTAATGTGTTTTAATTCCACTGCATCCTGCCCTGCAATCATATAATGAAGAGTGAGATGAAAGCACTCTTAATTAATTAATCAGGAACACCTTTTAAGTTAATTAAAATGTTATGAATTGATTAATTAGTTTTGAATCTAATTAATGAATCTATTAAACATTAAGGAACATTGCCACATGGAAATCTCTTTTCACCCAGTTGATGTACATAATGATTGCCACCTCCCGATTCTGAGATCCTCAGGAGATGCCAGTAGCCCAGTTCATATATCAGACAGTGGTATACTCAAACTATGGCTTAATGGGAACAAGAAAAAGAGTTGGTGCACACTGCTAAGGAGTTCCTCCCTTGCCATGGTTGGAACCTGGGCTCATGGTTTATTTTCCTCAAACAAAGCAGAAGCAGAAAGTAAAAAACAAACCATTGTAACCACTCAGTGTTTGCTTTTTTGGAGATAAATAAACCACAAGCTGGGTTCAAAAGACATAACTAGCTAGACTTTGTCTTGTATTATCCATGGAGTGGTTGGAGGTGTGACATAGGACCTTTTGAACAGTGTGCACAAGGATGTGAAAGAATAAAGAGATACACATGCAAGGCTCCTATTAGCTGCTTTCTCTTCTGGCTGTTTCTTTAGAAGCTGTGCCAGCACACATACATGGTCCAAAAGGCTCCTCCAGCCGTATTTCCATGTTGATTCTACAGAGGATACCGAAAGGAATGCCCCCCTTTCCCCGTATTATTTGCAAAGCTATTGAACCTTCAATAATAATAGGGGGGAAATCTAATTGGAATTCAGAAAGATTGAATGACAGAATTTTAAACTGATTTTATGTAGACAATGTAAGCCCTCACTTTTTTCTAATCCATTCCTATTCACTTAAATCCTGTCAGGAGTTGATTATTTCTTTTTCTTAGCTGGAATCATTTGGTATGATTATGAAGTAAACCAGGGGACATCTGAATTATTGGATTCCAGAGGAAAAATAATTAGACACTAAATATAGCCAGATTTTTAGTTCCAGAGTAAAATAGGTGGAGATAAAAAGAATATTTATTTTTTATAATTTGATAAAGGGAAATTGGAAGTGGATATGAAAACGCGAAGCCAGCTTATGATCTGTTGGACAGGAAAACGACTATGATAAAGACACACAATATTACTGCCCTAATTTACGCCAAGTTGCATTCTACTTATAGGATAATTTTGTTTTTATAATCTAAGATCGCTGGACCAGCATCCCCCAAAATAGCAAAAAATGTGTTGATGAAGCAGCATTTGACAGAGGGTGCCTAAGACTGTGCTATATTAGTCTTTATTGTTATGCCTGTCAGCTATAGTTAGCATTTCAAGCAGGTTTTATCAGAAGGAAACTGCCAGGAGAGAGAATGAGACCAATCTTATATTAAGTTTTGCTTAGCATATATTTTATGGTGGAGAGAAAAAAAATACGTTAGATAAACAAAGTAATACTCTAATAATGATCAATCTTAAGTCTGTCTTAAACATAGATTTTGTGGCTTCAACGTCAAGACAGCTATTTTTTTACTTCTCACTCCCTGCCTCTGACTTTGCTTCATATAAAGCATGATGAAGAGTCCTGGAGAACTTGAACACTTGCTCACTAAAATATTTGGGGAGAGATCAGCACCCTGGAGAAAGAGCCCACCACTATCTACCTAAAACAGCTGTTTCCGGTGGGGTCTTTTCCTAAGGCGTGCTTACCTAGTCAGCTTTAGGCTTCCCAGTACCCTAGACCTTTGTGGAGTGAGAATACCATGAAGACGGTCCATCTCAGAAGACTAATAGAGCCAAAACATTGCCCATGACTTTTGGGATTTCCCTGTCACTCAGGCTAGTAATCCTGTTGAGCCCCATATGACCTCAGAAATGGGGAAATGGTCCAGGCACTTTTCAAGATTGCTCCTGTGAACATCCTTTTACCTGATCGTGGAGTGAATTTAGCTCCTTGGTTATATGAGAAACTGACAGCAGTGAAACAGCATGGTTCACAATTAAGACCATTGGTGGGAGAAGGCTTGCAATTAATCCAATGGGACACAACCTAGAACTCAGTTTAGAGCCTACTCCAAATGATGGTATAGAAATGTTACTTTCCATTACAACTGCTCAAAATTCAGTCAGCTGAGCAGTTCGGAGTAGTCTGAGGGCTTAAACATCTTGGCCTTCAGGATGGAGAGGAGGACTGCCCGGTGGCCTGTTGAGACTAATTTGCTAGATAATTTGTGGATAAAGTTGACTGTATCCATTCCAAATTGGATGCTGTAATTTGAGCAGTGTTAGCAGATGTACCTTTGGCAGCTGCTTATGTAGCTATATTGGATACGTTTCAACTTGTGAAGCCTAAGAACGTGGACATATTTCTTGGAAAGATGAGACTAAGACCTTGCACTTCCTTGCTAATAAGAGGTGCCAGGGGAAGACTAGCTGAGTGAGCAGTGGGAGTGGTAGATGCCTTCTCGCAGGTAGTTGTAGCCCTAGCAAGTCTGAATGAGGTAGTCGTGAAAGTTCCCTTAGTCTCATTGTATTGGGGGAGGGGGGAATCTAGCCAGTCTCTAATATTCCTCAAGGTGCTCAAAGTCAGGGTAGTTCCAGGTTTTTCCCCTGGATGATAGGAATTATCTAGGTCAGAGGTAGCCAATGTGGTTTCCCCCATAAGTTTTTAGACTACAACTCCCATGGTTTGACAATTAGCTAGGCTTGTTGGGGATTAATGGAGCTGGAGTCCAACAAGATCTAGAAGGCAATGCATTGGCTACCCCTGATCTAGATCTAGTTAAATCTGATTTTAGGTGGAAATAGGCTTGTTCAATTTCGTGGGTGATTTACATCACAGGGGAAGTGAATTTCGTGGGTGATTTACATCACAGGGGAAGTGAATCACTTACTGTTCTGCTAGACCCCCTCAGTAGCTTTTGATAAACACACACAGCAAGGCAAAATAACCAAAAACAAAGCAAAACCCTGCTGCTCATCCCATTCCCTCTCCTACGGTTTTACTTCTATCTCAAACAACCAATCAGCATTCCCTGCCTACCAAGGATGCTCAGTCCTCATTATGACAGAAAAATTTCATTTTTATTTTCATAAGTAGCAAGTAAAGAAAAGAAAGCAAATAAAAAAGAAGGGAAAGGGGGAAATAAATAAATGCTGATGTGAACAACTGAAGTCTCTAGTTTGTAATAACAGACATTATACATTGTGTACCCACTAATTTTAAGCTTTGCAAAATAAGAAATGTCATGATTTTCTTCACTCCTGTTCTCTGCCTTACAAGGGAGCCATGGGTTCTGTTCACTGCAGGAAGCAGATCCAAATAACCATTGGCTTTTATAAAGTCGGTAGAGCATGAGACTCTCATCTCAGGGTTGAGCCCCATGTTGGACAAAAGATTCATGCATTGCAGGGGGATGGACTAGATGACCCTTACAGTCCCTTCTGACTCTGTGATTCTATGAATATAATCCTCAGAGGGTGGGCAGACGTGCTTCTCTGTTCCTGGAGGCCTTTGGTGCAAAGAGTTTGTTTGTTTGTTTTGCATGACAAACAGACTAAATCAATGAAGGCTGCAACCCTAAACACACTTGCTTAGGCTTACTTCTAAACAGACACTGCATATTTCTGCATAACTGTTATACAGTGGTACTTCTGGTTACGAACTTAATTTGTTCCGGAGGTCCGTTCTTAACCTGAAACTGTTCTTAACCTGAGGCACCACTCTAGCTAATGAGGCCTCCTGCTGCCGCCGCGCAATTTCTGTTCTCATCCTGAGGTAAAGTTCTTAACCCGAGGTATTACTTCCGGGTTAGCGGAGTCTGTAACCTGAAGCGTTTGTAACCGAGGTACCACTGTATCCTCTATTGCTGCTGTATTTTAAGTTTAGACTTGGCTTTTTCCTCAAACTTGTTTTTCTCCACTTTCTTAAAAATAAATAAATCCTGCTGTTGAAGAATGTTGATGAACTTACAAGACTTGCTTGTGTTGATGAAAGTTTTGTGCCAACAGTTACTATTGCTATTCCCTGTACAGCTGGGATGGGGAACCTGTGGGCCTACAAGTGTTGCTGGAATCTCCTGCTGTTGCTAGAGCTAGCTGGAATCCAAAAACACCTGGTTTCCTATCCCTGTGACAAACCTCATAGCTCTATCTGCAGGAGTCTGGGGGGTGGGGTGTCCTCATAAGCTCAGTGGACAGCTAGAAGCTGAAACTGACAAGCAATATTTATTTCACAGCTGCTGCTTGAAATTCTCATCTTGTTTCCATAGAAACCTAGCACTTATTGGTGAAAATAATGTGTTTTTAATGATTGTTTCGTAACTTCACTTACCTTAGTTTCCCTGAACTGTCAGTTACGTGGCAAAACTCTCATTATTTCACGCCTATTAAGTGTGCCGTTTAAAAAATGTCCCAGAATTATTATTAGGTTTCTTTCTCTAAACCTGGTTTCGACTGACAAGCCTTGGAGTGAAACCTGATCTGGCATTGTAATTTATAATTCTAAAAGTGGAGATGAATGTCATTTGTAAAGCAAATGCAACCCCTCCCCCTCCACTTTTTAAATACATCACTGCCAGATGTTTCAAACAAAAAAATGTACAGCATTTAAGAATTAAACGAGATGAAAGTCAAGGGAAGATTACAATAGCAAATTATCTGACAATTTGGACTGAACCAAATCTCTAAATTCTGGTGCCAGGGTGGGGTGGGGTGGGACGGGACACTTGAAAGCAGATTTCAAAAGTTTTAGCCAGATTCAGGAGGAGATCTCATGTCAGTGTGGTGTAGTGGTTAAGAGCGGTAGTCTCGTAATCTGGGGATCCAGGTTCGTGTCCCCGCTCCTCCACATGCAGCTGCTGGGTGACCTTGGGCCAGTCACACTTCTTTGGAGTCTCTCAGCCTCACTCACCTCACAGAGTGTTTGTTGTGGGGGAGGAAGGGAAAGGAGAATGTTAGCTGCTTTGAGACTCCTGAAGAGGAGTGAAAGGCGGGATATCAAATCCAAACTCTTCTTCAGTGAACATGGAAATGATTTCCCATGACTCACAACGCAAACAGATCTTTGGAGAGGCGCCTAAGCAATTGATTTGTCTAAAGCAGAAATAAAAGCACTCCTTTTTTATAGTTATGGCACACATACAATGCAAATCGTGATACTGGACAACCATCTTTGTTTAGGTTTTTGTATTGTGAAGAATCAATAAAGTGAAGTTTTTTTTGGGGGTGGGGATACAATCCTTCAAGTCACCTGCAGTTTCTCCTCCTGTTCTCCTTTCTCAAACTTTATGCGTGGCAGGAGGAAGGAAGGTAGAGAGGCCGCAGGCATGAGACACTCTAGGATGAACTGGGAGATTTAGCTCTAATCCTCTCATGCAATGAGAGAGAGAGTTAGGATAAGCACACTAGCTCTGCCGTGGACTCCACACCATCCAAGGATAAATTCTACATTGAAGAACATTTTCAATGTGTGGTGCCCCCTTTCACACATTAAATCCTTGATTTCCCAGGCCTCCAAATTACTCAAAGCTCCTACACACAGCTTCTGAAGTTACTCCTCCAACTTGTGAAGAGCAACACTGATATTGATAATGGAGTTAGAGCTCACACGCTCAACTTTCTTTTCCTCATCACATGAAAAACAAAATGTTAACATATTTTCAGAAAATGTTACTTAAAAGTTAAAGGTAAAGGTAAAGGTACCCCTGCCCATACGGGCCAGTCTTGCCAGACTCTAGGGTTGTGCGCCCATCTCACTCAAGAGGCCGGGGGCCAGCACTGTCCGCAGACACTTCCGGGTCACGTGGCCAGCGTGACAAGCTGCATCTGGCGAGCCAGCGCAGCACACGGAACGCCATTTACCTTCCCGCTAGTAAGCGGTCCCTATTTATCTACTTGCACCCGAGGGTGCTTTCGAACTGCTAGGTTGGCAGGCGCTGGGACCGAGCGACAGGAGCGCACCCCGCAGCGGGGATTCGAACCGCCAACCTTTCGATTGGCAAGTCCTAGGCGCTGAGGCTTTAACCCACAGCGCCACCCGCGTCCCTGTACTTAAAAGTTACCTAAATGTATAACAGTTAAAGTGTCAAGGGCTGCACAGGGAACAATTAAAAAGCCCTGGGCTCATTTCAGATGATCTTTTTTTAAAAACAACAACAACCAAAAACCATCCTTGTGCAAAATAAATAATTCATACCTCTCCAAGGGAGTAATATCGTCGGGGAATCTGGGAGTCTGGATAGACATTTTCTAGGTACCATGAAAACGGTTTGCATTTTAAGTTCTCTCTCAATGCTTTTCTGACTGATACGTCTCCATAATCCACTTTGACAACTCCTGTAAAAAGAAATTCAGAGGAAAAATAGTAATTAATATTCATATTCTTTTAAACCATCCCCAATGACAATGAGTAGTTAATTACATTTTTTAAAAAGCTTACAGTACACTAATGATATTCCCAATTTACCTACCTCCGTTTCCCTATTTTTGTTATTGTACATGCATAACTTTCAGACAGGCACTTCATAAACAAATGTTTTATTTATAGATTGAATATATTATATTATAGATTGAATTCCCCATTTGTTGGGGGGAAAACAATTGCCTGTATCTGCTGCAACACTAAAGTGTCATGAAATGGAGAAGAGATTACTAACTAGCCTGCTATCTTAAAAAAGACTTTAAAAAAACTTTGCCTACATGCACATTTGCACTGCAGTTGCCAGTACTGTTTAATTTCTTATCTGGAAAAGTGTTACAGAAGTGATGGTACCAGCATAGACAGGCAATTATTGTAGCCTTTATACCATCAGGTGTTGTTAGCATAAATGAATCAGTTCTTTTTACATTTATGTACGTTTCACCAGATCAGTCTTCTGACAGCTTGTGAACCCTGATGAAAAACGAAAGTATGGCAGATACAATTGTAGACTAGCTGAGCTAAGGGGAGGGGAAAAAATTGTGATGGAAATTGGAAAAGTATATATGCACGTGGTTGCTAGTTTCATACTGTTAGGTCAATAAACAAAGATGCAAGGAGCATGAATCACTGAAAGATAGCTGCAGATGCATGAAGGCTGTTATCACCTTAACAACAGCTGTACAATTTCAAGGGCTCTTGACCCGTGCAACATGCTACACACCACCGATGCTAGATGCTAGCCACACTACAGTGTAGAAGCTGCATGTGTATGGCTAAGAGCCCTTTAGAGTTGACCTTGTGGCATACTGACCATGAATGGGTGATTTGGGCAGCCTCCAGGTAATTGCCATCACATTCATTAAGCCTGCTATAACTGTTCCCTATATATAATCAAAGAATAGATGGCAGCTTTTCGCAGGCCTTTTCTTATCTTGTGAGCACTGGTTTAAACCATGTATTAGGAGGAGGCCTGTCACATGGAAAAAAAGCAGCATTTGATAAAAACGATCTCGCAATGTACTTTTCAGTGGCATCAAAGTGCAAGGAATACTTAATGTAACTTACTCCCCTTTATTTTCAGAAAAAGGGCATATATAATTTATTTATACTGCAATCTGCAGTGCACAATTTAAAAAACCACACGGCGTCTATCACAGCACATTACAATTGCTACAGCAGGCAGAAATATCATTATGCGGTCAGTTGAGACCTGCTGCAATTTCTAAGTGGTTCACAGGGGGGAAAGTTTGGGAAATACTTGCTTTTTTTTGCAAAAAATAAAATAAAAAATGGTGGGCAGAACTGTTTTCAGTAGACGACAGTTGCCTTTCTGGTTTCAATAGGAACAGTGTTTCAGATTTCTAGTGTCACTACTTGGAAAGCCTGAGTTAAATGATCACAAGGCACAGACAATTTTTGAGGGGAGACCAAAAAGCAAACTGAAAGTATAGGGTTTTTTGTTTTTGTTTAAATAACAACCGCAGCAGTGGCAAAGCTAAGACTAAATAGGTTTTTTCCCCTCAGTGCTAGTTAAGAGAAATTAACTGGTAGCTTAAATACGTTCAATGAAATGCTGACTTTTACACACAGCATCCAGCAGGTGGAACTGTTTTCCCACAAAAAGCCAAGACTCAACACTATATAAATCTTTCGATGAATTTTCAAATAGAATAAATCTGTTCCCAGCAAGGAATGCAAAACCCACACAGAGAGAGACTCACATACAACAATGTCCACATCTTACTCATGTGAACGGGGATTCAGTGCAATAAGTATGCCAAGCTGTGCAGATGATTTTGTCTAAATTTCAATATTGTTCTTCGCAAGAAAAAATTATTGTCATAATATAAACAAACATTTGCAGATTTTAGATTCAAATATTTAGCCTTGTAAATGCTATTAATAATGATGCTTTGGATAGTGTCAGACAGTACAATCAATAGGCAACAGCAGATGCCCACCTGACCCATACACCTGCTTTTCATGCTTCCTGAATATTGCGTGTCAAAGCCCCAAGCCACCCCCATGAGAATAAAGACACAAGGACACAGAATTTTAGGTTAATGTTAATGGGCAAAATTTAGGCCACAACTTTATTGGTTACAGAATATGAGCAGTATTGGCTTAGGCATTGGCATCAACAGATTATATCTGACTCCTGCCCGCCTTGCAGGGAGCCTGGTAAGGGTAAATCACCAGTAGGGAGAGCCCCACCAATGTGGATCGACTCGAGCTTCCCCTCGGTTCCCACTGGGGTCATGGCATGGCCCTCGCCCCTCCCCGAGCTTCGGATGAGATTCACACCCCTGGATTCCTTTAACAGAATACCCTTGAGCACGGAGGGACAGGTGATGGCCGCACCTCCCTTCCCCCACACACTGCTATTCCAATGCCTAACCACCAAGCCTTACAAAGTTGTGATGATTGCTACGAGGTAGGCGAAAACCAAGTGGCCAGTGCCAATTTGCCAAGTGGCAAAAGCCCTACCAGGCCCCTCAACAGTGACCAACCGAAGTCCATAGCAAGGCCAAAGGCACAACCTGAGAAAGGGCGGGAGGGTGGGAGATCCATGGTGCGAGGCTGAAAAGGGGCAACTCAGCATCACGCTGTGGTTTAAATTGGCCCCGGCCACGCCCCCCCAAGCCACCTGATTGGCCGCTTAGCTTACTGGCATACCCAGGCCTCCCCAGCATAAGGCGGGATGCAGTTCCACCCCCCACACTGAGGGAGGCGGCTTGGTGGCTCGCCTGCAATGCGTTTCCACAAAGAGGTGGAGCCAATTTGTGCAAAAAGAGAAGTAGCCTAACTTCACTATGGAAATGTGTGGGCATCCAAATAGATAGGGCTGATCCATTTGAGCATAGAGCAGACACATTGCACTAGGAACACACATGTCAGTTGCTTATCCAGCGTGGCTGCTTAATCATAACATCCAAAGCTACTCTGAAGACTTTATGCTGTCAGCTCTGAGCTCTCCAATGCTGCTGCTGTTTGCCTTTGTCTATGCCAGCAAAACAACACTTCAGTGAAAGTTCAACAACAACAAACAAGCAAATCCTGATTTAGGTGTGTTTGAATGATGCACGGTTGCACACATGCACACAGCGCCGAACAAGGAAGTAGCCCCAAAACATCCTAAAGACGTCATGAAAAGGGGTAGAGCAGGGGTACAGCAAGCTAACACACACTCTGCCAATGTGTGCAGGATTCTGGAATGGAACTTATTTCAGGGTAAATGGCACATATTGTGGAAAAATATGTCCAAATATGAATCTTCGCGCAGGGGGGAATTAATTCAAGATTTATGAGGCAATGGGACAGAATTAATATTATTAAGGGACAATCAGAAACTGACACGGTTTGGAAATAGACAGAGAGGTGAGGGTAGAAAGGTTCAGGCACTAATAAGATGAGTGATGGCCTTGCTGTAGAATGTTAATTCAATCATGTTGGAACTCCTCAGGTTCATATGACCAAATACATTTTGAAGTCTGAACAGTACCTAATTACAGTGTGACTCAGAACTTATTCTGCAGCTCTATATCCAGGTTCTAGAGTCCCTAAAGCTGGGTATTTAGTACTGTGTCCACTCCTCCTTAATATCTTATGGGAGAGGGTGCAGGACATTTGTCAGTTCAAAGGTCACATTTCCTCATAGGCAGCCTTCTGAAAGCTACAAGCCAGTGGTGGTTGGAGTCAGAAGCAGGCACAGGCAGGGCAAAGAATGCTAATGTTACAATTACAGGACAAGCTTGCTTCTATACACACTAAGACATCCCTCTCTACCCTCCATCCAGGCAAGAAGCAGAGTCACAGACACGTTCCAGCCAGGCAAAACCACTAAGGTGCGTGCAAAGGAGGACCAATGAGGGTTGTAACTAGGATGTGGATGTGGCCTGGGAAGAGTCCTGAGGGTCATACTGAGACATATGGAGGGCCACATTTTGTCCCCGAGTCTGTAGTCTCCCATCTCTGCCACAAAATGTCAAGTGAAAAGTGGCCCTGGAAAGCAGAATCGCTATGCAAAAGCTCTTTACAGAAACCCATGACCCCCTCAAGGTGGGTTGATTTGTTGGATGAGAAAATATATGATAGGGAAGTGTAAAGTAGGATAATTAACACAGGTCCAGGGATTAAGAGAGAACAACTAGGAATCCATCAGCTCACTAAGTGGTTAATGCTGAAAGTTTGCTTGCTTCTCAGAAGTCTGATAAAGTACAGCAGCATAGATTACTATGGCTGACTTTGAGCAGTTGCTGTTGCTCTATCCCCAGTTACAAACTTGTTCTGTTGTCAGGACAGAAATGAGGACTTATCCCTCGATGCATTGCCACAGTGCTTTATCGCTGTTTCCTGGGTCTTTGTTTAGGGAAGGAGTAAGCTAATACATTCACACAGACAAAATTTTATCCATACCAATGGTGCTGTTTCAAACAGGTCAATAAAACATTTTTTTTCTCTTCTGTTTCTTCTCCTTCTTCTTAGGAAAAAAAAATATTTCTACAGAAGGTCATGTAACTGGTTATCTTTTTGACTTCTGACAGGAAGGTGTTCCACAGGGTGGGCACCACATTTACAAAACTGCTGCTTTCACATGAAGCATAGAAGTCATTCCTGCTGCCTAACTTTATGATGATCTTCTTCTACTACTACTTCTTTTTCTAATATATAGACCGCATCTTGGCATAAAACCATCAAAGTTGTGTACACAGTAAAAACAGGATAAAACACCAAAAGACAAGCTCTGAGAGCAATCAAATCAATTCAGCAAATGCTAAAACAATAAAAAACCCATCCATGCAAACTCTAAAAACAACAAAAACCATCTAATCAAATATAAAATTGATCTTCCATAAATGATTGTGCTGCACCTCAGGGAAAGCCTTCTTTAACAACAACGAAAAGGTATTCAGTAGGTGCCTAAATATCATAACAGCAGATGCCTGATTGTGGCGGATAATTGATCTCAGGGAACAGGAGCTGTAATGCTAAAAGCCTGGTTTCTCGTACAGGGTAAGCACACATCTGAGGCATATGGTTAATTATCATGTGTTGACTGATGTATTGTGTTCCCCACTGTTTATGTGAGGAAAGACTCCCCTAAATTCCTGGAACCAGTAAAGGGTTAGAATTTAATTAAAATCCCTGAATTTCCAGATCCAGTAGGGATTCAATTGCTGGAATAGCCAGGCCAGCCTGATAATGGTTGTGAAGTATGAGTCATTAATCTAACAAAGGCAAGGCAATGAGCCATTAAGAAAGTGGGGACTCTGTGCCAGACACAAATGGGTGGAGCCCAAGTGGGCAGACACAAAAAGAGTTTGGAGTTTTTAGGATTTAAATTTGCTGTGACGTATTCTTGGGGAAAGGGTTTCTGCCTCTAAGAGGCAAGCTAGGAGGAGGGGCAGAGTGATGGTTGAGGTCTTTTCAGATCCCAGGCTACAGCTATGGGAGAAGCATGAACCTTTTGGAGTGTTAATGCTTTGAACTATTCCGTCCTGGGTTTGGGTTGTATACATGTGTAAATAGACCATATATCATAGAGACACCACCGTCTGTGCTGTGCCACATTTCCAAAGGAAACATTAACTCTGGGTAACCTCCTGGAACCTCACAACTTGCATGTAACAATAAATTTTGTAAGCCTCTCCCCAAGAAACCCATTATAACAACCTCTAGGTTTGTCACTTCCAAACCATATATAATCAAAATTATAAAAGCCTTTAGAAAGAAGTAAAAACAGGGCAATAGCATCCCTCTCAATTTCTGACAGTCTGAGCTTTTCCTCATAAGGTAAAATACTGTGTTCTGTCATTTTCTGCAGTTAATCCAAGCAACTGTGACAAAGTGCCATTTTTTAGCACAAAGCCAGGCCTGCAACAAGGATGGGTAAATCTGTCAGTTTCAGTTTCTCTCGTGTGTTTTTTTCAATCTTAACTTCAGTTATCCACATTTCCACAAAAGCGTTTCTTATATAAAAAAAAAATCCCAGAAAAAATTACCAGCATTTTAGTGTAAATTTCTTCTAATATGCACATTTTTGCAAAGTAATATAAGACATTTTTGTATGTTAATTTCATGAATATGTGAAAGTTAACCCACATATGTACTTCTGTACACATTACTAGGGTAGAGAGCTGGATTGCAAAATTTGAAGAAGTGCAAATTTCAAAAAATGGTTTTGTTTCAGTTCTTGTATTGTTTTGGAAAGTGCTGATTTAGTAAGCACACCTTTACATGTGAACTGAATCTAATTCCTCCCCCATTCCTACCTGCAGCACAATTGCTGTCCACAATTAGGGCTCTGCAACAGATTTGAATGAACCCCATGGCTTCTGGGGCCATGGCTTCTGGGCTGCCCATTCTGCCTCCTGTATTACTTAACATCTATGTAAACCAGGGGTGCACAACCTGCAGCCCTCCAGTTGTTTCTGGACTACAACTCCCATCAGCCCCAGCCAGCATAGCCAGTGATCAGGGATGATGGGAGGTGTAGTCCAACAACATCTGGAGGACTGCAGGTTGTGCACCCGATATAAACCATCTGGGGATTTGGTGCACAATGTCATCAGTATGCTGAAGACATGGCAGCTCTTTCTCTCTCCACTCCATTAAAATCAGGAGAGGTTGGGAAGGTGATGGACAGGTGTCTGGAGGCAGTGCTGGGATGGGGGCAAAAAACTAAGGCTGAATCCTGATAAGATGGAAGTGCTATGGGTAAGTGGTTGAAACTCCTTGGTCTGAATACCTGACATATTTGTCATATGTGATTGTGACATAATTATCTTTAACCCTGCCAATCTTCTTGGGAGGAATCATAGAATTATAGAATCATAAAATCATAGAGTTGGAAGAGACCACAAGGGCCATCGAGTCCAACCCCCTGCCAAGCAGGAAACATCATCAGAGCACTTCTGACATATGGTTGTCAAGCCTCTGCTTAAAGGAGACTCCACCACACTCCTTGGCAGCAAATTCCACTGTCGAACAGCTCTTACTGTCAGGAAGTTCTTCCTAATGTTTAGGTGGAATCTTCTTTCTTGTAGTTTGGATCCATTGCTCCGTGTCTGCTTCTCTGGAGCAGCAGAAAACAAAACCATTCAGAGGAGCAAAACCATTCACATAGATATCAGTATTAAAACTGAACAGCAGAGATCAAACACATTAAAATGATTGCAGGTTTTTGTATGATCTCAAGGTATCGTGACATGGTATCCTGGAGTGTAAACACACAAACACACACACACACACACACACACACATATCTGAGGCAGAAAATAAAGGCTTTTAATTCAAACACCCTGCAGTTTGGAAGAACGACATTCTGTTTCTGCTTCATGCTGCGTATTTTCATCCTGTGACCCGCTAATCTCCAATTAACTACATTCTCAGTGTGATCCTACCCACAAATTGAAAAGTCTACCCATCTATATCAGAAGATGTTAATAGCTTTGCTTTTAACAGCGAGAAAGGGCTACAGCTCAGCTCTTCCAGAATTAAGTTCAAGAAATATGTTTCTAAGATTTGTTTGTGCAAAATTCTTGCTTACATAGGCACACAAACACATGCCCCATTCTTGCTTTCCCCTGCAGTGGACCTATAAATCATTTTGTTATCTGAGAGGAAAAAAATCAGGTGGGGGAGGCCTCATCACTGAGTGGAAAAAAACACACAAGAAAATCTCAAAAGATACTAGTTAAACAATGGTTCGGATTCAAAAACTCCACGAGTTTTACTTGCGCAACAGGCGTTTCTCTATTACTTTCTGCTACAGACCTCTGAAAAGGTATTTCTGACTTGCTCAGGAGTGGCTTTCAGGGAGTGAAAGAAGCAGTAGGAGAGAGGGAAAGGCCCACTGCACTTGTGGAAAGGGAATTCAGAACCCCACTTTGTGTGAGCAAAAGTGTCTTCTGCTCATACTAGGGTAAAATTGGGGTCCATATCCGTACCCTCGGCCCAATATACCTGAAGGAGCGTCTCCACCCCCATCGTTCTGACCGGACACTGAGGTCCAGCACTGAGGGCCTTCTGGCGGTTCCCTCCCTGTGAGAAGCCAAGTTACAGGGAAGCAGGCAGAGGGCCTTCTTGGTGGAACGCTCTCCCACCAGATTTCAAAGAGAAAAACAACCACCACACTTTTAGAAGACATCTGAAGGCAGCCCTGTTTAGGGAAGCTTTTAATGTTTAATAGACTATTGTATTTTAAGATTCAGTAAATGCTGTAGCTCTTCTGCTTTCTGGTCTGCCACCATTTGCTTGTATAATGGTGGGTGCAAGAACATGAATATCGAAGACTATACTATTACCATTCTACCTGTGAGATCCAACTTTTAAAAACTTTTCTCCTACAAGAACTATGCAGCCAGCATATGGGTCTCATACATTAGTGCAATTAGGAACCTAGGTATTGGCTCTCCATTCTCATGAGACAGACAAAAAAGGGTGAGAACGGGCTGATCTGCATGTCATGGCTTAGCATGAAAATGTGAGCAAGTGAGCTTCCAGAGAGGAGATGGCGGCTGCTTTGCTTCTTCTCAGTCATCCTGCTCCTGCGCAAAGCCATAGTTTGGCTCAGCATGGCAACTGAATCTAGGATTGTGGTTTAGCTCTCCTAGGCAAACCATGTGCCATCAACCATAGGACAAACCCGGGTTACAGTATGGGGTCGTATGCACAGTATTACATCAACAAGTGGCACAATGATATACTGAACAGGGTGTTGACTAAGAAGTAAAAGTGGATTTCTATTTCCACTTTTCATTCCCTCTGAAACTCTATTATAGTAAAGCGTGATCAAAGTCTTTGTTCAATGCACTTTTTTCGCAGAGCAGGAAACAGAATAGCAAAGCTAATACAGGGCAAGTACAAAGTGTTCATCACACCTAGATTAAGTACTGATTCTAGGCCAGCGTATTCTTTTTCTTAAGTGTTTAGTACTATCCTGACTCCGTGTCACTGTGCCTGGTCACACTGTCATGTCATGGCTTCAGGAACTAACCAAAGCTAAATTCAGACTGGCCTTCCTTGCACTGTTCAGTTCATTCACTATTACAAGAAGTCCTGATTATCATAAGTACTTTTAAGTTATGTGTGGATACAAATATATTAATGCAGAAAGTAGGTTCTGATTTCACTTTTACAATTTACTTCAAAGGCAGCTTACTCTCGGGAGTAAGGCTGCAAGAGAAAATAAAAACTTCAAAAGCCTTCAAACGCACCCCACTGATTTCACTACTTCATAAGGTGAAAGGAATTAAAAACATGCGGGGGAAATTCCGAGGCAAATGTGGTTAGCAATATATAAGTTGTTCAAGAAAGAAACAGAAGGAAGTATTCAGTGCAGCTTATAGTAGGTGACATGGGTGGCCTTTGAGAGATAATTTTCATGAAGCCTAAAGGACAAGCACGTTTGAGACATGATTTGAAAGCAATTGCTTGAAGAAAACCTGTTTTAAACTCCCCTCATTCCCAAGCACAATATTCAAACTTACTGCAAATCCCTGGCTTGGGGAACATTTCAGGTTAGTAAAGACAAAATTTACATTTAGTAGCCAGAGGGGGAGAATGCAAGAAGGAGGAAGTAAATCATGCTGTGAAAAAAATAATCCAGTTCATAGCAATGGAGCATGCAAACACACACACAAACCAACAACACACATGTATCTAATGAGGTATTTGAATATAAAACAAAAAGTAAAACCGGATAAAACAAAATGGTGGGGGAGAAAGAAAGCAAACATTTCACTGTATTTTGATACTTAGGTGGAATACCTTTAACACAACACTCATGTGAGATAGGTTAGGCCAGAGACAGCAACCAGGCGCATTTCATGGCTGAGTGAGGATTCGATTGTGTGTACAACCATTACAGAACACAGGCTTTTCCTATTTACTTGTAACTCAAATGTGTGTACAGTGGTACCTCGGGTTACAGACGCTTCAGGTTACAGATGCTTCAGGTTACAGACTCCGCTAACCCAGAAATATTATCTCGGGTTAAGAACTTTTCTTCAGGATGAGAACAGAAATCACACAGAGGTGGCGTGGCGGCAGCAGGAGGCCCCATTAGCTAAAGTGGTACCTCAGGTTAAGCACAGTTTCAGTTTAAGAACGGACCTCCAGAACGAATTAAGTTCTTAACCCGAGGTACCACTGTATGCCTTTTGAGGGCAAAATCCTTCCAACGCAGCTTACAAAATTAAGACAACAGGGAACTATACAGTATTTAAAATACAATTAGAGCCAGTCAATGCTAAACCCATAAAAAAAATCAGCAGCTAAAATACCAGCCTCCATAAAAATGGAATGAAAGGTTGAAAAGCTCTTTTCTCTGGTGCCTCTCAGTCTAATAGATCCTGACGGCAAGCCAGAGAGCAGCCGTTCTTGCAGTCCTTCCGATAACCTGGGCCCCAACTGCTTAAGGCAGGTATGGGAAACCCATGGCTCTCCAGGTGTTGTAGTACTTCATCCTTGACCGCCCATCATCCTTGACCACTGTCTGTGCTAGTTCTGGCTAATGAGAGTTTGAGCTAATGGGAGTTTGAGATGTGGGAAGTGCACTCAGAACTCCCATCCCTTGTAGTGGTTAGAGTGTTGGGCTAGGACCCAGGAGACTGGATTCTGAATCCCCACTCAGCCATGGAGCTCATTGGGTGACCTTAGGCCAGCCTCACTCACTCACAGCCTAACCTACCTCACAGTGTTGTTGTGGGATTAAAGGAGGACAGGGAGAACCATGTAAACCACATTGAGCTCTAGGGAGAAAATATTGGTATATAAGAGCAATAAATAAATAAAATAAGTAAACTGTGGGGTGGGGGGCAACAACAAAAACAGGGTGCTGTTAAGCGCAAATGCTGCATGGGTGCTGGGCTTAGACTGAACCCAAACTGGCCTTTTCTATATCTCAGGCAACTACTACAAGGCTATGTGTGTCTGTCATTTTGTGGTTTACACAGCATATGAAGTTTATGAAGGGCCAAATCAACACACAGATCTTTCATATGTTTTGAAAAACACAGTTGCAGAAAGGAGTTGAAAATCAGCTGCAGCACAGTTTCTCAAAATTCACCAAAATTAGGGATAAGCTGAGATTCTCTTACCCTATTTACTGAAACATATGTCTGTTGTTAACATGAAACAGAAAGTGTAGGAGAGCAATTTGAATAGGCATTAAATGAAACGTCACATTCACATTTGCATTACAAAACACTTTAAACACCATTTGTGAAAACAATCAAAGATATACAATCTGATCCCAAACATGTTTGCTCTGAAATCAGTCTCTCTTTTATGACCAATTGTCCCAAATCAACAAGCCAGCGCACCAACAGCAGCATCTGACAGGAACAAACTGAAGGCTCCCAGTGACAGCAGAAGCCCCTCCCTCCTTTCCGCACCAGCACAAAATACAATTTATCCCCCAGCCACTCTCACAACTCTATGTTTTCTGTCCCCCTAAAAAACTTGAAATGAAATGTTGCTTTCTGAGAAGAAAGCAGTCTCAAACAGAAAATAATCTAACCCTCCCTTTTCCCCCTGAAAAGAAAGTGGTAGCTTTTTATTTGTATTAATGCGTTCTTATCTCTTATCTCCAATCCATTCTGCGAAGGCGAATAATAGACTTTTAGACTTCAGAAGACTGCAGTGTTTCAGCTTCCTCCCATCTATTTTTTTTTCAGCAAGCTGAATGCTGGTAAATAAAACCTGTTCCAGAATCAATCTCCAGTTCTAGCTGCATGGATATCAAACTATATATCCCACTGGTGCTCCCTTGCAGCATCACTTCTCTCTCCCAGCTACCTCCTCTGCCTTCAGATTCATCTTTATTTACTTTCTCTGCAGCTTTTACAGTATTGAGACCCTTGAGACCAAATCCTCTTTCTCTCTAGAATGGCTCTTCTTTTTGTCGCTACTTACAGTTTGTGAACCTTTGCAAACTACAGCAAAATCTGTGCTACATCATAATGTAAGTGACGTACCACTAACTTACACCATAATTTAAGATAAATACACTTTTAACATTTTGGGTTTTGTTTTTTTTGAAAGAAAGCAAACCTAATTTAATATGTTCTCATAAATGAATCAATAAGAGACTCTACCTCATTATAAATACCCTTACGACACATATTTAGCATGTGCAAATGATACGTGAACCACTAAATGCTAGTTTCTCGTTATTGCATAGTAGCAAGTCCCATTATCACAATAACAGTTTTTGAAAAGCCACTGGAACCATAGGAATTTATACAAGTTACATACATGAAAGATCCATAGCATCTCTTTCTAAGTGAGCATGTACCTGAAGATGTTTGTGTCAGCAAGTATTGTATGAATTGGTCTTTTACACTGGGTTTTCCAACTTCATTTTTCCCCAAACTGCTCACTACAAGGTTTGAACAGAACTTCTAATTGTTCTGTTAGTGTTCTTATAAATTATTTTATTTATTTGTTGCTTATCTATCCCACCTTCTTCTCAAAGAAGCTCAAGGTGGAGTACATGGTTCTCACTCTCCTTATTTACGGTAATCCCCACAACAATCATGTGAGCTAGGTTAGGCTGAGATGCAGTGACTGTTCCAATGTCAGCTAGTGAGTCTCATGGCTGCATATAGTCGTCCCCCCTGCCAACTTTATTTAAAGCATAACTGCCCCTGTTCTGCTGTTGCACCTCTATTTCACCACATGGGGCACATTTAGTGATCTGAAGCACACAGGGTTTTGCTACTACTAGATAAAGGACTATGCAACAAGTCTGAAGCAAAAAGAAATTGGTTCTCCATGTGCTGATATTGGGGTAATTACTGGCACCAGCAGCAAATTCAAAATCCTTGTGTGCAAGCCTACCACTCCTTTCGTTGCCTATACCAGTGACTCCTAAACCAACATATCTACTGTGAAATTCAGGAGTATTTGATGAAGCCAGTGTAGATGTGCTTCGTTAAAACGTCTAAATGCCACAAAATGTCTTTAGATTGTACAAGCCTTGGCACTATATGAAATTTCAAGAAATAGGTAGGTTTCCAGTTGGAAATCCCTTGTAAGCAATCAAGAATAAGCCATCCACTATTACTTTTTCAATCAATATAATATCAGCAAACCAAAAGGTCATTTCCATTCACACATGTCTTCATAACCACTTTTAAAAACGAACCTCAGTAATTTCAATTTTTTTTCCTTAATACACACTGCAGCAGGATAAATTTCAGTTAAAACGGATCTTTGCTATTCAGCTAATCAAAATATCCTTCCTCTGGACCAGCTTAATCACACTAACCAAGAGTTAGCACACATTTCTGAGACAATGTTAAATATAGACTATCATGCTAGGCAAGGTTACTGCTTTCTTCTTGTGCAAACTTAGCAATGTAAAAACAGCCCTCAGCAGCTTCCTTCCCAGAATCATGGTTCTTTAAAAGGCTTTCTCTAAGGTAATCAAGTCCACTTTCCAATATAGTGAAACATTTCAGTGCATGATATTTTCCCTTGCTATTGTTTAGAAGGTCTAGAAATGCAGAATACTCAGATTTCTAGGTAATGTGTCCAACTGCCCATCTGTTCTCAGTGTTAGAAATTCTCTTCCTGAGCTGCAATAAAGGGCTAGCTTTTAAAACCTTGATTATGCCCTAAAGGGACATCTGCCTCAAGTTGAACTTGCAAGCACAACTTTTGGGAGCAAGTGTATTGAGTTCCAGGTGATTGCAATACAGATGCCTCAGGTCGGCTGCTGGATGCATATCTTCATCATGGTATACAAATGCAATTTCAAAAAAGAAAAGAAAAAAAAAGATTGGCTACTCTACAGATGCTTGCCTCAGGTTTTTATGCAATGAAGCCATAACCACATACATAATATTCCTAGAAAAGACGATGGCTTCAAAAATCACATGATCTTCGGAAAGCTTTTCATGAGAACTTTTAAATAAAATATATAGATACAA
Source organism: Podarcis raffonei (assembly GCF_027172205.1). Taxonomy (NCBI): domain Eukaryota; kingdom Metazoa; phylum Chordata; class Lepidosauria; order Squamata; family Lacertidae; genus Podarcis; species Podarcis raffonei. The sequence goes on along the minus strand of NC_070602.1, from coordinate 104,200,436 downwards.
GCTATGTGAGCAGGCATTGCCCTGAGATAGGCATAAAGCTTCCCAGAGGAGTACATTGTGTTACATGCAAGTAATGAAGGGAAAGATATGCCTATGCACATTCTCCAGCAGAAAATAGAACAGATATAGGCAGAAGGGTACAATTATTCTAAGCACCATTTCCCCCTTGAGTAATAGCTTCAATTCCTTTCCTCTTTTCACCATCCAGTATAATAGTGTTGCTTGCCTCGGAAAAGATTTGAAAGAATGAGCAAGCAGTAGTAAACAAACTAAAGAAAATATTTCTGCCTTCCCATACAATCCTTGCTTCTGGAAGCGTCTCACAGAAAGCCAGAGAAAGTGTAATGTTTAAACGTCAAATGTGGTTTATTAATATGCTGCTTCCTCAACAAGTTTACAGCGGCTTCAAAAACACAGAAGTTATAAGCATATAATAGTAGCCACAAAAACAACAACCATAAATTAATAAAACTATGTGCAAGTTTTTCCAAATATATTTAACTTTTCAAGTGCTCATAGGAATTGATGCACAGAAATCCATGTATCAAAATGTTAAAATAAAAGTAGACTAAAGACAGAAAAAAACCAAAACGAAATCCAGGTATCGTATTTCCAGTCCTCTAACCATAGTTTTGAGATTGGGAATGAACGATGGTAATCTCCTCTCCTGCTGTGAGCACAGATTTCCTCCTCCCAGTTTCGTTTGTTCTAACCATAGTTGCCATGATGCCTAAACTGAGGAAACAATGGCGCTGGAGGCATGGTATGGAAGTTAACACTAACCACAGTTTGCTTCATTTGGATGGTATTATATTACCTAGAGTCTATATAAATCTGTTCAAAAAGGCATTTGAACAATACTTCTGTTTCCTCTTACTCAGAAAGTTCCGTGACACAAAATGGAAAGTATTTCTGGGGAAAGGCTCCACAAAAACATTCCAAATAGCTTCTATTCAGTATGTTTTCTAACAGAAAAGTTGTCTTTCATGCATTTTCTACCTACCATTCAAAGAGAAAATTGGCAGTGCCATCAATTATTTATTCAGTTGTTTGCCTGCTTATTTCAAAAGCCTGGTAGTCCATAATAACATTTTTTTTAAAAAAAAAATTATCTGAAATAAAATACCCACTTAAACATAAAATATGCATGGTATACTTCCCGCCCCACCCCCACCCCCCCGAGTTGGCTTTGTGCATGAATTCTGAGGGTGTGTGACAAAAATAATCAGCAGTGACTCATTTTCTCCCCAAATTATTTTTGCATCCTATTATTCCACTGAGGGAGTCACATTGGAGGGATTTTGAGAATCTTATTGAGGCATACAAATGGCAACATATGCTTACTTGCAGTTGGTGAATTCGTTAAGGGAATTTCAGAGACCATTTCAAATGGTGATTTTGTCCCTCCATATATGTGGATAAATGTGGAGACACATTTATCATTTAAAAGTGATTCCAGCTGCTGTCATGTTTCACTCCCCCAGAGTGCCTTGAGAATTATACTATCCTCTAGTGCTGAGTGGAGAACTCTGTCAATTATGGCAAATGTATTCCTCGCTCCCTCTCCCCCAGCATTCTAACTCTTGTGTCATTCCTGTGAACTAGAGAAGAAGCATGACAAGGGTCAGAGTTGATACTGCTGCTACCACCAAAGCCACCAGCAGATATGTTGTTGTTTAGTCGTGTCCGACTCTTCGTGACCCCATGGACCAGAGCACGCCAGGCACTCCTGTCTTCCACTGCCTCCCGCAGTTTGGTCAAACTCATGTTGGTAGCTTCGAGAACACTGTCCAACCATCTCATCCTCTGTCATCCCCTTCTCCTTGTGCCCTCCATATTTCCCAACATCAGGGTCTTTTCCAGGGAGTCTTCTCTTCTCATGAGGTGGCCAAAGTATTGGAGCCTCAGCTTCAGTATCTGTCCTTCCAGTGAGCACTCAGGGCTGATTTCCTTAAGAATGGATACGTTTGATCTTCTTGCAGTCCATGGGACTCACAAGAGTCTCCTCCAGCACCATAATTCAAAAGCATCAATTCTTCAGCGATCAGCCTTCTTTATGGTCCAGCTCTCACTTCCATACATCACTACTGGGAAAACCATGGCTTTAACTATACGGACCTTTGTTGGCAAGGTGATGTCTCTGCTTTTTAAGATGCTGTCTAGGTTTCTCCCAAGGAGCAGGCATGTAAACTGTAGGGGGGGAATAGACCTGCACTCCCTGCCCTGGAATATTTTGGCAACAAACGCTCCTTAAAGTGCCTAGCTGAAGTTGGTGCATTTCAGTGCAGGAAGCTTTTGCCCAACGTAGGGCTCAAACCCACGACCCTGAAATTAAGAGTCTCATGCTTTACCAACTGAGCTATCCTAGGCTTCCAATGGAGCTTATTCCTTACTCTGTGTGTTTAGGAATTCAGTCCTCTGCACTTTTATTTGGGAGCACACCGAGCTGAACTAAGTGAAGTGTACTTCTAAATAAACATGTATAGGATTGTGCTGTAAAATGGTGAAGCAAGGAGGAAGTTGAAAAGTGAGTGACATTTCCTTTAATTTGCTCACGGTAAACACTTACAAAAGAACATAGCTTTATAATTAATCATTGTCTCTTAATAATCCTGAAAGCTTTTTGTTTTAGAAAAAAATAAAATTCAATATCTGCTTTGTTAGCCTAAAGCATTTGCTTTGTTTCTGAAGTAATTATTGAATCTGACCTTTACCCCCTGCTTTAGAAACCTGACACTGTTCTAAATCACACATAATTAAAAACTTAATCAAAATAGAAAACCATCACAAAAGCAATTACAATTAAACTTTGCATTATACAACATGCGGAGTTGTAAGCTCATCCTACTTTCCAAGCACCAAATTAATATTAAATGGGAATTTTTTTGTGATAACAGCCTGAATAACAGAATGATGCCTACATTTATTGAAGACAAAGACAGGAGGCAAACACAGGTAAAGCGGGAAGCTAATTATAGACAAGGCAGAGAAAGAATTATGATTCAGTTTTAAAAGACTCCACGCATTTTGATACCTGTAGCAGAAAATCCAACTGGAAGCGCCCTCTGCACTCTGATTAAAAACATGAATCCAAGTAACTTATGATTCAACACCCTCTACTGATGCCTACAATCTGCTGTCTAAAGATGGTTGCCTCACCCTGTATGATGCTAGCCCTAGCATGTGTACATAAAGAAAGGCAACTAATAAAGTTCATTTGTTACATATCTTTATTCATTACATAACCTTCATTGCATATCTTTAGGCACCAGGCAAAAACATTCCTCTTCTCCCAGGGCTTCAGCTAATTAAACAATATACGGCCTTTAAAACTGCAGGGGGTATTGTTTTTGTTTGTTACTCCGGTATGCATTTTTATGTTGTAAACCACCCTGTGTTCCTCAGATGAAGGCAGGATAGATGAAGAAACTTGAATAAAATACTGGGGGGGGGGGGGGTATGTGTGTGTGAAGGGGTGTGAAGGGGTATGTGTGTGTGAAGGGACCTTGGCCTCAGGAGTTGGCTCCTATGGATGAAGGGCAGTATAGAATTTATAATTTATAATTATAATTATTACTCCCATAATCCCATTGGCTATGCTGTCTGGAACTGATGGAGCTGGAATCTACAACATCTGGATGGTACTACATTGCCTATCCCTATCTTTAAGGATTATTATTTTATTCTTTCAGTACAAAAATGAAAGGTATATATGGCATTCAAAGTAAAATGAAACAGACACATAGAACTGCATGTTTTTGCATTTGACATTTTAAGCTTCCTTTTGTGAAGAAAGGTATGTGACAGGTTTTTAACTACATGGAAGAAGCTTGTGGCCTTATTATGTTAATCTGTAGCATATCTTCATGAATAACTACAGGCAAATGTAACAAAGCCTCATCTCTCTCTTTCCTTTCTCTCCTTTAAAGGCCTTGGCTCATAAAGCTGATAACATCTTACAACCCCGCCAAAAAACCTAGCTTCCTCCAATCAAGTGTCCTTTTGAAATATAGGGAAGAAAGCAACGATTACCAGAGAACCAGCACTTCAGATAAATACAGTTATTTTATTCCTGATCAAAGCTACAATTTGAAGTTTTCAATTCTTGTCTTTGATCAAGGAAAGAACCACACACTTTCCTTTCAAAACGTTGAAAACTTACTAAAGAATGGTTTCAGCCTGACTTCAAGTCATCTGCAAGATTAGGTATCTTGAAGCAAAAAGAACAGTTTTCCCAAGAATCTTAAACTGCATCAAGAATATGCAAAGGAAATTCTAGATGATGATGATGATGATGATGATGATGATGATTATTATTATTAAAAATAACTACCAGTTTAATGTAATATAAACTTATCAAAAGAAGAATATGAAAGCGAAAATTACATTTAGGAAGAATTCTGTGGTGGAAGAGCAATTCCATGACAGAACAACTGTCACATTCAATGTCCTTCCAGATGGCCAAAGGCAGGATGGTAGGAGTGGCTTTTCCCATTAAAAAGAGATTTATCTTCCCATTGACCCCTGTGGAAAGGAACTTACTATACCAACTTTGGAACTGGCATACATTTGGGCCCTTCTGAGGTGGGGGTGTTGAGTGAATTAGGGAGCTCAGGATCCTCTGCATCACCCTACACACCACCCCTTCCTCACCACACGCATCACTAGGATAACACTGCTGATGGAACATCTATAACCATGGAGCTTTCCATAGCTGTACTGAGGGATGGGTATTGACAGTATGAATGCCACCCTACTGCTGGGCATCCTTTTCAGAAAGCAGAGCAAAGTTTACATTATCCCCAACAGTCACTCAACTAGGCTTTATCCAGCTTTGGAACTGCTCTACATTTGCATGTTAAGTTAAAATTGAACCAAAACTATTCCCAGGTATGAGTATACTTTGCTTATCTCTAGCTTTCAATCGGCACTCTGTGTAAAAGTGTTCACTTACAGCACAACCCCTATACATTCTACTCAGAGGTAAGATCCATTGGGTTTAAAGGGGTTTACTCCCAGGGATGAGGGCAAAGGATTGCATCCTTCACAATTTACAATATCCTCAGCCTTGCTGATATCGTGTCAACATTGGATTCAAAAGTGGTGCCAATGGGATTCGTTGTCGGGTTGTTGATTTTTTTAAAAAAAGTTATTTCCACAATAATTTTTTTTTTAATAAAGTTGTCTACCCCAGTGTTTTTCAACCTTTTTTGGGCAAAGGCACACTTGTTTCATGAAAAAAATCACGAGGCACACCACCATTAGAAAATGTTAAAAAATTTAACTCTGTGCCTATATTGACTATATATAAAGTAATTCTCTTGAATAGGAATCAAATAAACACAAAGAAAGTATTTTATAATTACTTTATTATGAAATAGTAAGTAAACAGAAATATGAAAAATTATAAAATACTTTATTCAGTGCGCAACCTGGGCCTGTTTGGCTGAACACAAAGCTGATATTCTGGCTGGAATCGAAGAAAGACACACATGTAGCTCTTTGTCAACAGCTCTCAGTCTCTCTCTGTATTTAGTTTTTATAGCAATCATGCTTGAAAAGCTCATCTCACACAGATATGTAGTGAAAAATGGGAGCAATGTCAAAATAGCTTTGTGTGCCAGAAGGGGGAACTCCTTGGCAGTATCCAACCAAAAACTGTCCAAAGGTAGATCAGCAAATCTTAGCTTGAAACCATGATTTTGTCTCAGTTCAGTTAGTTCCTCCTGCTCCTGTAAAGTCATGTCCTTTCCACCAACTGATGCTGAGCTATAAGGGTCCCTAACCCAGTCAAGGCTTTCAGTGGAGACTGAATAGAAATAAAATGACAACTTCTCCGGTCCTCCTGGTGACTCGAGTCACGATGTCTTCTTCTCTCCGCTGCTGCGCACACTGTGCTCGGGTGGGAAGGAAGTCGGAAGATGATGTCCTACTGTGATAGGTCCAGGCTGGAGTCTGGACCAATCACAGCCTGGACATCAGAAAAGTGGAGGGTGTCCCCCTGAGGAGCGCCAATCGGCGCCCCTGCTGGCCGAGGGTGGAGTCAAAAACCCCACCCCACCCATACCCAGGACACAGTCCGGCGCCCGCCTAGTGGGCGAAAATTTGAATTATTTTTTTAAAAAAATCTTTCGAATTTTTCAATTTTTCCCACGGCACACCAGGCAACATCTCGCGGCACACCAATGTGCCGCGGAACAGTGGTTGAAAAACACTGGTCTACCCTACTAAAATAATGCCTTTGTATTGGAAACTGAAAAGGGAAAAGATTGGATTCAGCTGTAGAAGAATAGCATTTAAAATCTTTTAAAATATTTCCTACTTTACATGTGTATGTGTACCCCAGAACTAATACGCAAAAGAGCTATGCAAGACCAATGGAGCTCTTTTACATTCTACATAGTCTTGTATAAACACAGAAAAAGCCAAAGACATCTTGGCAATTTGGAAGCTTGCTAAAGCCACTATTTTACAAAGCAATCCTGAAATGGTTCTGGTTTTATTATTAAAGAATGTACCTCCTCCTGATGTGCTAAGACTGAATTAGGTAGTACAATTAACCCTCAACACAGAGTTATCCATTAAACTATACACACACACACGGCATTTCTACTATGCCGTGCTTGTAACAAAATTATCATGAAATACTTCCTTACCTGGGGATATTATATAGAAGAAATCTTTAAATTCATCCATCCATACTTCTGCAAGCCGTCTATTGTTCTTGTTAATTACATGACCGGTACCCCCAGGAAATGTATAAGGCGTAGCTTTTCGAAAGACGTGACCAACATGTGAACATGTTACAATCTCCAATGAGCCTCCACACTGCCAGATCTGAAATGCAAAAATCAAAATTAATCAGCTTGTTTTCAGACACCAAATTAAATTTTAGGCTGCTACTTATTTACTGTACCAGGACTACAGGGTGAGAAGTTGAAGCTCAAGCAACATGTCATCCCTGAATTTCAGCTATGTAAAACTCCAGGTGCCTTTACCAAATTGATTTACTTGTGAGATGTCCCACTGATTTCAGCAGAGTTTAGGACAACTCAGGTCACAACTTGGGGGGGTACATGACAGCAAATTCTTGACACGGCTGTTATTAAACTGTTGAACTCTCCAGATATGGTGGCCCAATCTGATCTCAGTCACAGGTGGCACAGAGACCTGAATACAAGAAGTAGGGAGGGCCCTGATCAACTCATTCTCTGCAAACTCTGATATGCACTGATCTCATCTCATGGAATTATATGTAGTTATCCTTACATAAAAAATGATTAGAAATTTGTATTTTCAGAAGGAAACGTAGAAATGTGCATCTTGTGAAGAAAGCACTTTCAAAAATACATATTTAAATATGATTCAAAGGAAACTCTTTGAGTGTTTTTAATGATGATGATGATGATGGAATGGGACAGAATGGTTGGACGAATGAATTGAGAAACACCAAAATAAGGTGTTTCTACCCACTTCTATTGGGAAGTGCTATCAATTGCAGGAGTCATTCACAGATCTCAGACCTGTGAGACTGCAGCTCACAAATCTCACTGTAGGTCAAAACAATGAGTTTCATATTATTGCAGAAGCAGACACAGAAGATTTGCACATGTTTCCCCATTGCCTTCTGTAACATGTCATCTAGCCTTCAGACAACTGACATTTCATGCTGATTTGATTTTGTCTCACACAAACCAATAATTGCCTTCTGTACCGGAGTTAAAGCGTGAGGGATATATATCACAACATCCATTTTCACCAGAAAATGAAAGGTCACCATATCAAATACAAGTCATATACATCAGCTCTTGGCTCATGGGAAATGTGTCTGTGATCACAGTACTGCTAAACTGTCCTATGGAGCTTAGAAAGAAAATCTGCGGAGACACAAGCAAATGGCTTGTTCCACAGCCTAATATACCACACAGCAAGCTGGATAGAGCTTGCTAGCTAGCAGGTGCAATCTTACAAGAGGCGTTTCTCTTCTCTCTTTCACAAACACACACCCTCTAAATGTATTGGCATATAGACAGATTTAATCACTAAGCCAAGGCACTGATAAGTTAGTGTCTTGCTTAATTATTGCAATTGGGTGATAGGATTCAGAGAGGGACCCTTGCATGGCTTAAGTAGCACCACAATTTTTGGCTGCTTCTCCATGCTAGCAATGAATTTTTCATAGCACAATAGTTAAAGGGAAACCCCAAGGACAAGGAATCCACTTGTCTTGCAAGACTGTTGTGAAGGGCCTAAAGTACCTGCATCTTTTTAGGTGATCTAGGCATATGTGTTAATAAATTTCTATTTGTGCTCTCTCAAATTGTGTGGTGCTTTAAATATTGCATCTCTCACTCTGACCCTGATTAATGAAATCTGGCTGTATGCTAAGTGCTTTTTTGTCACAAAGGGACTGGAGATTAACATTTAAAAAATCTGGTTCCAACTGCTCCCACACCATCCAACCAGACTATCACTTAAACTTCTATTAAAAGGCTGAACTTGGCCAAGCATCTGTTCTAAAGAAAATGAATATCTATTAAAGTCCTCGGCAGTCCAACTGAACATGGCTACATTTTTGTTAAGTAAGAACAGACTCGAGCATTTAAAGATTATTTGTATTAGTGGAAAGGTTGCTATAGAAACTGATTGCAGAGTTTAATTAGTTCTAAAGCAATTATGCACGCGTATATTGGTATATATATGTGTGTGTGTGTAAAGTAGTTGAGATCATCAAATATCAAAACAATATCAAAACAACTTTCATAGTTCAAGGGCAAGTAGCCAAGTCAAGAGCATAGCAAAACTTGAAAAATGACACAGCATTGTTTTGGGGGTGTGCACTTGTGTGTTGTTTTTTAAAAATAAAAATGTAACTATCAACAACCACCAACCCCTCTCTTTAAAGAGGTAAAGAAGTAAAGGACCCCTGGACGGTTATGTCCAGTCAAAGGCCACTATGGGGTTGCAGCGCTCATCTCGCTTTCAGGCCAAAGGAGCCAGCATCTGTCCACAAATAGATTTCTGGGTCATGAGGCCAGCAGGACTAAACTGCTTCTGGTGCAACAGTACACCGTGACAGAAATCAGAGCGCATGGAAATGCCGTTTACCTTCCCGCCAGAGCGTTACCTAATTATCTACTTGCACTGGTGTGCTTTCGAACTGCTAAGTTGGCGGGAGCTGGGACAAAGCAACAGGAGTTCACCCCATCATAGGGATTTGAACCACTGACCTTCTGATCGGCAAGCCCAAGAGGTTCAGTGGTTTAGACCACAGTGCCATCCATTCCTCTCTCTTTAAAGAAAACTCAAGGTCTTCCAATGAAGTTGAATGTTGGAGGATTCAGGACAGATAAAAGTTCTTCATGCAGCACATTGTTAAAATGTGGAACTCGTTCCCACAGGAGGCAGTAATGGCCACCATCTTTTAAAAAGTACTAGACAAATTCATGGGGGACAAGACTGTCAATGGGTCCTAGCCATGATGGCTATGTTCTCCCTCTGTTGTTAGACACATTATGCTTCTGAATACCAATTGCTGGAAACTGCAGGTGGGCAGAGTGCTGCCATTATCAAGTCCAGTTTGTAGGTTTCCCATGGGACTAGATGGGTCATTGGCCTGATCCAGCAGACTTGGTCCTATAGCTGCTTGACGAGAATAGTCCTACTACTGAGAAAGCTCAGCAGATACTAGTAATTCTAAAACGGAAGTGCAAAAAGCACAGAATGTGGCATTTGGCACAGAATCCAGGTTACAGAATGTCTTCGCTTTCATTTTTTAGAAGGAAAAAGGGCTTAGCCCTTATGACTAAGGAAAGAAGCTTGAAAAGTGCGTCACTTTCCCCTATGACTAACAAAAACCAGACTATATAAAACAAACAAAACAAAACAAATAAATTGCAGAATAAATTGCAAATGTGAGGGGGATATGACTAATTGATACAGATTGCAAAAAAATCAGCTTTAATTGGTACAGATTTATTTTTGGGGAAGCATGAAACTCTCATCTCAAGTAATCAGTTGAGACATAGGAATATTTTAGAGATCAGTTATAATGTTACATATCCCACTGCCTCATTGTAGCAATTTGAGATGACCAAGTCTGTAGAGCGCTTTTTATTTCAAAGAGAGAATACGGTGATCCGTGTACTAAAACAAATGACTCCAAGGCTTCAGCCCAATTTGTTCAGAGATCTTCAAATCCCCTAACTATATGCAGACATTAATGTGACTGCTGCTTGCCAATAGTTTAATTTGCTATGGATTTAATTAACAGTTTAATTCCAGTAGGCTGGTAGACTTAACATATGCTCCCACCAAAAAGTTCAGTGGGGTTAGCTGGAACTAAATCAGAAAGAATTATTTGAAAAGTCTATGAGTGCAAACCCTGCAGAATGCTTTGTGCTGAAAAGCAGTTTTTGCTTGAGGAAATTTTACAGATAGTTGGCAGTGAAATAGGAAATTTAGAGATACATTTGGAACTTGTATATTGCTCCCCAGTGAATATGAGTGACTCTCCCTTTGGGTGCTATGCAGAAGGCCAAGTATGGTAAGGATAGTTGCATTGCAGGGCTAGCCAATGCGATGCCTTAATCGGGTTTCCAAAGTGTGCTGCAGTACTGCTCCTGAAATATGATTAAAAGCTGTTTTCTTGAAATAAAATAAATTTGAGCATTTCCCCCCTAAGGACATCCCTCAAACCACACCATGCCTGCAATAAAAAACCTCAACCATACCCTGAAGTTCCAATCCCAGAAAGATCAAAGCAAGCTGCCAGGCTTCCATCTATGTTTTCTCTTGCTTCTTCCCCTCAATATACTTTCAAGATTAACTTCTGGTGCTGTGGTAGGGCCTGGATCCATAATTTCCCCTAATATGCAACCAGCTCACACGGTCAGGTAAATGCTGGCTTAGAGAAAAGGCGTGTGCAGATTTTCAAAGGATTTCTCACCCACCCCTTTGAAAAGTCTGCACAAAAACAGGATGGGATGGGCTTGATGGTCAACACTTGTGAAATGACACAAACCAGATTAAGAACATTTTGTCCACTCTCATTTTCTTTCTTTTTTCTTTTTTACAGGAATATTTGGGGGGCTGGAATGCAAAACATGATCCTCAGTATACCATTTCCTACAGGTGTCTTGATGAAGACTCATCATGACCTGGAAGATCTCCTGTTCTAGGTTCTCAGCTTTTTAGATCAGAACCATGCTTTTACTCTTCCACATTGTTGCTGTTTCTTCTCAATGCCACACCAATCCCTAAAAACATGCACATTTCACACATATTTCTACAAGGTGTATTTTATTACTTGCAAAATGAATCTGCCATCTTCCCTTCCCTTCATTTGATTATTAAGCTGTTTTCCTCTCCAGCAGCTGGGCAATGTACCTTTTTGATTTGCTGGTACAAGTCACTGTCCTTATTTAAAAAACAAAAAACAAGAGACAAGAGACAAAAGCAAAAACCTGGCAACTGTGCAAGCAGTGGGGGAGGGGCAGAATTTCCTTTCAAGCCAATTTGTTACTTAGATTCCCCTAGTCAAGCGAAAGCACAGCTAGGCTTCAGATTTTCACGTCCTGCCAGCAGCTCACTCTGTCACAGACTATACAATGAAAAGCGGAAAGTGACAGACTACAGTATATAATTTGGAATCATTAAACCCACACAGAATATATTTAGAACATGGAAAACCTATTGTGTCTTCAGGGTTTTTTTTAATTAAAAAAACAACAACCACCTTGTAAATGTTTACAAACTCCAGTATTTTTGAAATTTTAACACTATTTGGGCTCTCCACCCATCCTAAAAGGGCTCAGACTACATACTTCACCCAAACAGAGTGTATTGGGGCTAAAAGTTATACCTACTTGTCTTGTTATGTTACAAAACTGAATGGTTCTACTTTAGTTTAGTAAGAATCCTTGAATATCATCCAATTGCACAATGGACATATTTTAGCCATAAGCATCTAATGAAGGTACCAGCATGGCAGACAAAATATGTAGCAAAACATCGCAAATGACATAGTTAAATTTTTCTAAAGGGTGGAAATCACAACAGTACTTATTGAAGAATCCGGATAAGGAAAGCATGGCTAAGATGCTGTAGACCAGGGGTGGCCACTCCCAAGACACTACGATCTACTCACAGAGTTAAAAACTGGCAGTGATCTATTCCCTTTTTAGGGGCTCAGGTCAAAGATATTTAGCTTTTTATAGGGGAGCCAAAGTTGTTGAGCTTCTTTGGGGGGAGCCAGTGATCTACCAGTGATCTACCACAGACACCCAGTGATCTACCAGTAGATCACGATCTACCTGTTGAACATGCCTGCTGTAGACAATGTGTTATATAATATCCAGTGCTTTTTTTCTAGAAAAAGGCGTGTCAGAATTCTTTTGTTCTCTTATACTGGAAATGGTGTCCACCTGAGAGATGCTGGAACTGAGTGCCAATGAGTTCTGACTAAAAAAAACACCTCTGATGATATGTAAAGGGACCCTATGTTCGCTGCCATTCCATGAATGCAGACTAAGGCTGCAATCCTATACTCAATTAGCAGTTATTACATCACACTGAATACAACAGAACTTATCTCATTAGATACGTTAGCATTGTACTGCAAATTGTGGGCCCAGAATATCACTAAATATGAATTCGCAAGGAGATTTTTTATTTCTCTGTAAACCCTAGTGAAGATGTTCAACACCAATGTACTCAAGTTCATGTAGCGGTTGGATAACTTGTCAGTGGTGAATTCACCCATACAACGCCAACTCCCTTCCTTTCATCACAAACAGAACACACTTAGAGGGACCAATCTGTGGATCACACACCACATTCAGCTGTCTTAAGTCACAAAGATAATACAATCTCCCTGCAGATATATTGTGTGCCTAAAACAACAGGCAAACGTAATATAAATTACACCGCAAAAAGAGTTTCTTAAGATGAAATAGTTATGCCCTTATTATTTTCCATGTAAGCTACAGAGATGGAAGTTATTTGCCCTTTAACAAGTAGTGCACAATTATCCTGTAGAATTCACAGGACCAACCTGTGTGGTGGGGTACAGCCATCTTTCCAACATGATTTTGTAGCTGGAATGGGATGGGACAGAACTCCTGTTACCACTGCTTTGATGGGAGTAGCAGCTGTAGCACTCTGCAGTGATGTGCTGATGGTGTTCCTGGCCTTGGCGTGGTAGGTGGGGTGGTTTTCCAGCTCTCACAGCCATACCAGGGGCCAGGAAAAACACACAAAACCTCAGGGGCCAGTTGGGGCTTCACAGCAGACCTGAGTGAAGACTTCACCTATCCTGGTCCGTTCCGAGAGCATAAAGGTGGGGTGAGCAGTGGATTTGGCATTCCAATCTTCGTGTGCCTTCCCCTCCCACCCTTCCTACTTTGTTGTGGTTGTCCAAAGGGAATGAGACAACCGAAGTTTCAGACCTTCTTATGGGTTAGTGTAGATCGCTGTTTGCCTACAGACCGATTGGCTGGGTTTGCAGGTTTTGCCTGCCTCACAGCAACCATCACAACTTCAGGGTGTAAGAAGCGCTGGGCTGGGTCCCTAGTGGGGATGGGCAGGGAATCCCCTTAAAGGATTGTGGAAGATGGCACTTCCTGTCCAGATGCCCAATTCAGGGGCATCTGCCAATGGACAGGCTGGTTGATCATTGACTACATGCCCAATGCCTATGCTAAATCTGTTTCATCTGTACTCAATCAAGTTGAGGTTTAATCTGAACCCAGTACATGCCTCTTGGTATTCATCTGCCCTCTATGCACCCCTACCGCCCAGGTCCACAATGGCCATGAGGTCAGGCCCACAGTCGCAAAATAAACCTGTCCAGTTCTATCATTACGCTAACATAGGCTTCTCTAGGCATTTTATGTTGTAAACAGTCCTGTGATCTTAGAAGGGCAGTATAGAAATTTAGTTTTTTGAAATAATAGTAGCCTATCCAGTCTTACATTGCATTAGACTGTGAATAAGCAAGGCTCCACATACCAGAGCTGCATGCCCCTTTCAGTTAATAGTTTAGTAAAATAATCCATCCTAATTCAGATGTTTTATGCATGCATCCTATACAGTGTTAAGTGTTGCAAATAATTTCCATTGTCTCTTAGGTAGGATTTCAAAAAAAGAAAAAAAAGGAACACAAGTTTGCACACATCTTTCAGAAACTGTTTTGCATCCTAACTAAATGCCTCTTAAAAAGCAAACCCTAAAATGCCAGTTATTTTGTTTTAAGTACAGAATCTGAAATAGAGTAAAAATTTTGTGAATAATTGTGCTGCAAGAATTCTGAAGCTCAGTAAAAAAGCTCAACAGCAGGATATAAACTCTAACCTTCCAAGCACATCAGTTTAGGATTAGCTATAATAAGATACAGGATTAGCTACATCTTGTGACAAGGAGGAAAAAAACGTAGCTGAAGAATAGATGAGTCACTGCTTCTCATTGCTAGTTCCAGGAGATAATCCTTGGGAACCTATCCTACTGTAACACTCTCTGCCTATCAAAAGCACAGTTCTTCCTCTAAAGCCAGGGGATCTACCAATCAAGTGATTAATAGGGAACATAACCAGGAATATGGATTTAGGCCTATACACAGCAAAGCTTTTTAAATTAAAGGAAGATTTAACAGCAACATTCAATGCAATAGTGTGTGTGTGTGTGTGTGTGTGTGTGTGTGTTTGTGTACTGCCCTACATTAGAGTGGTTAAGAGGGGCTTGCTGAATGTCTAGGTTTCCCCATGATCTCTGGTTAAGAGTTTAAACCTACATAATAGTTACATTCAGAAATTCTCACCCACACATTAGCAAAAATGTCAATTGCAAACATTCAGAATCTATTAAAAGAATAGCCCAAATATAAAGCATTTTGAATTCTATTGCTTTCCGTGAGAATTAAACATACACAACGTTCTGGCCATGCACTCACCTTACAGTGGGTTTGGTGTTACTCAGAAGCAGATTTCCAGTGCTCCCGAGTATGAACTAGGTGAATTATTGTGTCCTCCCTCTGAAGGAAAGGATTATCCACTTGCTTTGGGCTAAGCTGGGAAACACTGGAAAGCCAAAGGACTCCTACTACTTTGGTGCATGTCCAAAGCTAATAGGGGGTGAGAGGTTGGCTGCTATGTCCTCCCCCAAGTATGGCTTGTGGGCGATGGGATCTATCTCTCCTACCTGTGTGATCTTTATTTTGATCTGCCCTATGATATTGACTCCTATCAGCACTATCAGCTGTGCTTGAATAGGGCGCCTTTCCATCTCTGGCAACATTGCTTGCAGTAAATTTCAAGCCACTGGAAGTTTCCACAGGTTGTCAGAAACTTTAAGACGGAGTGGATGTTTCCATCCTTTGCCCACTCATCTAATATAGTCCTGCCCCATTTACTAGGCAGGAGCCGATGGCAGCAGAGAGGAGTGGTGGCACCAAATGCTCCATGTTCCTGTACCTTTCCTGGCTCCATAAAACAGAGGTGTAAGAAATTAAAAAGGATGAGATTTGTGCCTTGCATGGAAGATGAAATTGTGCCATCTTCGTGTCCCAGAAAGAAGCATGCAGGGGATAAATAAGAGAGATTTTGAGATATCAGCAGTCAGGAGGGATGCACAGATACTGCTTTCCAAGCAATGAGTTAGGTTGTGTGTGTATTCCACTCTGCCATGAGAAAATCATTGGAGAGATGGGGAGTGTATGTATGTACTTTTTATTGGTCCTACCCATGCTGGAATCTAGCCCTTGGGCTCAGAAAGCATCCTTAGTCTTCCTCTAGATATAATAGGCAATTAGTTCTGCTATGAGAGGCATGTACGAGGGCTAACCTATCCTATCAGATGCAAACCAAATCTAAATAATGCAGCACAAGACTGTATATTGAATCATTTATCATATCTTTCCACTTTCCAGGTTATCTACTAGAGTTCAGTTTTCTAGTTTTCATGCGTTTACTAAGGTTATTTACAAAATAAAGAAATTTCCATGAAAATTTCCATTTCATTTTTGTCCTGGGCAGTAAACATACAAATGACTAAGATTAAGTCAGTTTGTTCCAGGACATGAATGAAATTAAATTCCTTTGTAATAATGATCCTCATTTGGAAAGCACAATTTTAGAACCCCATTATTATTATCTTTGCAAATTCATGACAAAAAACATTTGCAAGCTCCAGCCAAAGAAGCTTGATGCTTTTCAATATGTTGCTATCATTAATTATTTGAGTGAAAGCTTTGATAATATAAACAAATGAATTAATAAAACACAATTTTCAAGAAGGCAGAGCTTCCAAATAGTCATATATCGCATCCAAAGAAAATAAAAATCCACAACTCTAAAAATTTACCTTCAAACCAAAAATTGCAATGTGGATAAAACAAGTAAAAAGTACCCTTATTGTAAACAATGGCATTTTTTAAAAAAACAGAATATTCGTTCCAGTTATCAGAAAAGGAAGTAAAATAGAAAGTTACCCTAAAAGACATTTCAAGATTCTCTCCACCCCAGATATCCATTCCTGCATCGTAAGTTCCTATCTCTTCAAAGTAGTTTCTGTCAATAGAAAATAGGCCACCAGCCATAGTAGGGGTCCTAGTTGAAAAACAAAACAAAAACAGAAAGGAAAAGGATTTTTTTGTTTTAATGTATGCTTTGTGGAATTTAATAAGTGACACTATAGCACATATCCTCCATACACTTTAGACATAATTATATTCTATTTACTATAAGCTGAAGGTGCATAATTAGGCATCATAGTTTTGATTGCCTGCACATGCAATTTCTGGTCATTTATTTCTTTATTTAAGACACCTAAACTGCACCTTTATCCACATATGGGTTCCAGGGCAGTGTACATAAAAAACAGAAATCTTCATACTTCAATATACATCTAAATGATGCATGCATTTAAAATACATTCCAAAAACTGGCCAAATCCTGCATGCATGATAAAAGCTGCTTTAAATGTATATATGTATATCATCTTATATTTTATGCCAATGGAATACTGTATTGGGTTTCTATATTCCTCTTCTAAAATAACCTAAATAAAATGTGACATATTTAGGGCCAAGACTTTTGATGTATTTGACTCCACCTTGAGAGTGCTCATAAAACTGGTGGGCACAATCACTTTACAGGATTGCAAAATCTTGCAAGAGACAAATCCAGTTAGTGTGCTGTTTTATACAAACAATACTGTCCGAATCCTTGAAATTATGCATTATACTCTCTCTCTATATTTTAAAAAGTTTAAATCAGTTCATTTTCTTTAAAATCTGTTTAGAGATGTATACTCTGCAATAAATATAATGGTTCCACTTTAAAAAAACAAAAACCCATCATAGAAGCATTAGAATGAAGGATGGATGCTTTATTTCAATGATCTGATTACTTGATTCTATTGGGTAACTGAGGAGCTGAGAATGCAGTACTAAGTCTTAAGTCATTTGATTGTTATTGAATATATTCCATTGATTTATCACAATGTATGCATTGTATATTTGATACCAGAGCAGGTTAGACTGGTTTCTTCTTTTGTCTAGGCATTTTTTTCCAGGTATCCACTGTTTAAAGTGGTATGCAGGAAGCAGAAACCAAACAGGATGTAGGGAGCGAGAAATGTGCTGTTTTCCTTCTTTGCATGATAGTTGAAGTCAAAAGACGTCTATTGCAAATGTGTGTGTGTGCAAGCACACATGCAAGATGAATAATTACTTCTTGTGAATTATTCAATGGTTTCAATGGAACATATGCACTCAGATTTTTCCCAAGAACATGTATTATTCCACTTAATTCTGCTCATTATTTTCGATTCATAACTGGGAACTGCATGCAAGTATTTTCCTCTATGTCTTAAGCTTGAACTGAGTTCCTTGGGTTGTAGGCTTTTGATAAGTTACATGGCCACAAAGTTCTATTTTCTAGATTAATCAGCAAAGTAATTTCTTGTAAAAAAAGGTAAAGGTACCCCTGCCCGTACGGGCCAGTCTTGCAAGACTCTAGGGTTGTGCACTCATCTCACTCTAGAGGCTGGGAGCCAGCGCTGTCCGCAGACACTTCCGGGTCACGTGGCCAGCGTGACGAAGCTGCTCTGGCGAGCCAGAGCCGCACACGGAAACGCCGTTTACCTTCCCGCTGGTAAGCGGTCCCTATTTATCTACTTTCACCCGGGGGTGCTTTCGAACTGCTAGGTTGGCAGGCGCTGGGACCGAACAACGGGAGCGCACCCCGCCGCTGGGATTCAAACCGCCGACCATGCGATCGGCAAGTCCTAGGCGCTGAGGTTTTACCCTCAGCGCCACCCGCGTCCCGCACAATTTCTTGTACATGGATCTAAAACCACAACACTGTAGTTGATAGAACGGGGGGAAGCACTTTTCTCCTAGATGAGAGCTCTAGAAGATTTTGAGCTATGCTTTATGCAGCAGCAGTACCCAATGGTGGAACTGTTTGCTGGCTTGAAGACATGGGCACCATTCTCTCTCTCTCTCTCTCTCTCTCTCTCTCACACACACACACACACACACACAACCATTCAGATAATGGCATTTATGAGCTGGTGCTTCCCATGAATAACCAATCACAGAGAAATCTTATTTGCATTATTGCTTCCCTCCCTTTTTGAGAGGGAAGACTTGTATGCATGGGGGCCCTCTGCTCACAAGTGACATTCTCTCTATGGTAAAGAGAAGGGCACCCAAGCTACTCTTCCAGTACATATAACCTACCAGCATATAGCCATGAAACGGGGCTACAGGGAAGCAACAATGAAGGCAAAGACCAATGGATGGAAAGCATACTGCCTATGTCTTAGCACTTTGGTCTTAGGTGTAAACACTGACCCTTCATTGTATATGTTGATCCGAAGTAATAAAAGCAAAAGGCTCATGCATGTGAATGAAAGGGTGTAAGGTACAAGAAGTCTCAAAACTGGAGCTCTGACAGTATGCCTCAAGCCCTTCAGTTTCTGTCCCGATGGGACAGTGGTCAAGCAGAGTGAACTGCTCATTTTATTTCTGCTGCTCTAAAAACACCATCACAGCCAATAACCATAGGGTGATGCAACTGAACTTACATGCTGCATTTTGATGTGCTTGTTTTTACTTCACTTGTCATTTTAAATATATAGGGTCATATTACTCTCAGAGAGAAGAAGGCATTCCCCAGGCTGGGCTTATTACCTCTGAGTACTTTTTGAGATTTAGTTCTGGTTTCTTTGCTGTAAGCTGCTTTGAGCATGATTCTTTTTGTGGAAAGGTAGGATGCAAACAAAATCATGATGGTGATGATTCCTGCTGTGGCCCTGTAAGGGCTGGGCTAGTGGCAGCAACCTGAAGTGACCCTGGAACTAAGAGATGTGGAACCAGCCAGGAATGGAGACAGTGACAGCACCATGACACAAAACAGGAGGGAGGAGAAAGGTGCAAGCCAGAATCAGGACTAAGGAGTAACCAAAATGTAAGAACATGCCAGAGCTCAGGAAAACTGTGATGCTCAAGCAAGGCTCAACTGGAACAGGGAGCCTTCTCAGACATGCCTTATAGCTTCCATAAACCATGCCTGGCTAAGGAGGCAGAAACCCCAAAAAGAAAAGAAAACAGAAAACAGGCCAATGACTGCTATTGAGAAAGGGAGAAAATGGAAAGCCTGGGGAAATGGAATCCTGGAAGAGAAAGACAGACAGACAGATATTGAAAGGGCAGAAAGAACCATCTCATTGTCTGGATGGCTTATTCACAATGAGAAACTATTTTAAAATGTTACTACACTGAGATATCGATGTGGCATTCATTTTATATCAGAATGGGCGATTCAGTTTCTAGTATTCTCACCTTTTGGTTTCTAAGTTAATAATATGATGTTTTATCCACGATCCATGGACAGTAAGGCCAAGTGTCCATCTGTCTATAAACAATATGGGTTTATGTCAGGGCTGAATAAGAAACCATACAATCTGCTAAACAGGCACTTTTTTCAGGTACTGACCTCGTTTATTGAACATATCCACAGATGCCCCTTCACCACCTTCACATTATGCTCTGAGACTGTGCAATCCTGACTTCTAAATCAGTAATATATGCCCAGGTTCTGACCAGAGCAAGTAGAGATAAGGCTCTTCTTTTTATGCTTCAATTGACTGCTTTGCAGCTATTTCAGGAAAAAATAAGCAGCATCCTTCAGAGAAGGCCCAGTGCCTATAATAAGGCTATTTAAAATGTACATGATTCGGTGACTGCAGACTTTGTTTCCAGGTAAAGAAGAATACGATAAGGCAAAATTGATGTTAAATAGCAATGGACCATATAGGCTTGAATTTAATTTGAAATAGCATTTAATTTGCTTGAACTGAATTCTGAATCTTTGTTTGCAACATTAAGTACCACTAATTACTCTTTAAAATGACTCCCCATAGCTTCTGTTCAAAGCAGATATGATAAATGTTCTATATATCAAGTTGCTTTCAAAGGAACAGATTATACTCAGAGTTCTCTCTTACAACTATCTTAGATGACAATTACCTGCAGGCTTTTACAATACAGACACTGAATTAATTAACCTTTGCCATAAATTATAGCAACTCTAGCAAAGGCTGATACTTCTATTGCTTCAGCTCCTTAATAATCTCACAATACAAGATGACAAATCAGCTGCTTGTTATTCCTAAGGCACACAATGACGACTTCTGCACGATTCCCCTCCCCCCAATGAAACTGAATTCCATTGGGTGAAAGCCAACGTTAGTCATACTCAGAAAAGACCCACTGGACTACTTTGTTTATTACTTCATTGGATATAACTCACTGTCTCCACAAGTGGGCATATAGAACCAGAACTGTGCTTCTTAAAATTGAGCACATTTTGATACTCCTATATTGTTGCAAATTAGGGATGTATAAAATACTGCAATATGAACCTGCTAGGGACTGATTGACAGAACCATTGCAGGGATCACTGCTGCTAGCTTAGCTGTGCAAATAATTGCTCATGAAAGCAATCTGTGTGCAACATGGGAAGAGGAGACTTGAGGAAGACCACGTCTCCTCTCTAGTGGTTTTCATTCATAGAACCAATGACATCATCCAGAGTTCCCTGGACATGCAAGTAACAGTTACTTGTGCAGTTAAACTAGCTGCAGTATGTCTTTATTAAATCTGACCTACAGGGGCTTCCAGACCACCTAAAACAGGGGTCAGCAAACTTTTTCAGCAGGGGGCCAGTCCACTGCCCCTCAGACCTTGAGGGGGCTGGACTATATTTTGAGGGGGGGAATGATGCAAGAGCACCACGAGCCCCGGTGGCTGCTTACCTGTGTCTTGTGAGCAGCAGGGGCTGGCAGCGGCGGGGAGATGATGAACAGCACGCGAAAGGTCTCCGGAGAGGGGCTGCTTAAAATGGCGGCCACTCGAGTGCTGCTGCTGCTGGCACCAACAAAGCCCAGCCCCCTTCCTCCTCTAGGCAGGGCAGGGAGAAGCCAGGAGGAAGGAGGGAGGAGGCACCACCACCGCCCCCATATGAGGGAGAGGGAAAGAATGTGTGCACTGGTGATCCACGTGGCAATTTCCAGACCGTCTGAGGGCTGGATCCAGAAGGCAATTGGGCCTTAGTTTGCCTACCCATGACCTAAAGCCATGAGTTTTCATGAATATCAGCAGAAGCACATGAAGGCAAGTGGAATTGCATTTGCTGGGATGGGGAGAACTGTTAGCAAGGTCAGGAAACCTACGAGTTGGTATTCTGGGTGGCACAGATGCCTCCAAACCACCAGATCACCTCTGAATTCACCAATGCCCTTCCTTATTCTGGCAAATGCCAGTAGGGTGCCATTCCCTCTCCATCTTCCCCTCATGCACCATCACTGATGAATAGACAACACAAGGATGGGAAATTTTAAGAGAGTTGAAGGTGTATGATAAAGCCTTAATTACCAGTCCTCTCTTCTCTCCTATCAGTCCATGTACACAACATGTGCTCAAATGCAAATTTCACCTTTTGTCAGTGAACATTTGTGTAACCCCACCTTCCTTCCAACAACTTGTGTGTGTTTGTGTATATGTATGCATACTCTGGGGAAACTATTGGAACTGGGCTCAAAAACTGCTTCCAAATGAAAGTCACGATAAACTACTTGAACTGGGGGGAACGGGATTCACAAACACATTTAAAAATATACATCTAATTAATTCCTTACAGATCACAGGCTACACAGATTAAATAGCTTTTTTCAGTGCACACTGAAGTTACCCATACTTTGACTAATTACGTTCTTTCCAATGCTTGTCAGAAGTTCACTGAAAAACGTCAACATTAAAAAGGCAATAACAACGCAGAGATGACAGCCCCAAATACACAAAATCATTAGCCAGGTCCACGAGCACATATCATTTTGATGAAAATATTGACATTTTTAAGTACCCTTGGGTTATTTTGCTGTGGTTTGGTTACAGACTTCTTAGCGTAGTTATGTTTTCAAATAATTTCCCTGGAATGTTGAGGACTAAAAAATTGCTTTTTTAAAATGAAAGCTTATGGAGGCAGCCATATACTGAATGTATTAAATCCCTTAAAATTGGAAGTTGATTACTTTAGGGATTATGCAAGACTGCCAATTAAAGATAAAAGGTCTTATCCAGGTCTGGTTGAGTGCAAGACTGCTCACCAAGCACTTTCCTCTCCCCTCTCTCCAAGGAATATAATGTACTGTTTTTTCCCTTTCCCCAGTGTGGCTAGAGTAGGAGCACAGGACAGTATTCAACTAACTTTAACACAGAGTAGATAGACCTACTGAAATTAATGGATTTAAGTTAGTCATGGCCATCAATTTCAATAGGTGCATGCTGAGTGAAGGTTGGATTAATACAACCCTCAGTAGTTATGGGTGAAGCAACGCAAGGCATTAATCATGGAGCTCCATCCTAAAGTGCAGGGTTGTTGTTTTTGAACAAATATCGAAATCCCAGCAGAGTGTGTGTGTGTGTGTGTGTGTGTGTGTGTGTGTAATGGCATTTAACCTTCTGACCCCAATTGTGGCCCTGACCTGGATCATCCCTAGCCCCAGTTATCTATGCACTATAATTCTCCAGCTGGGCCAATATATGAGTATATTTTGTCTATGGTTCAAGCATAGCTATGAGAATGCTAACTTGGGGATGAGTGGGCAACACATCTCACCAGTGCTGCAACATCTGAACCGGCTATCGGTCCATTTTCAATGTGCTGCTACTGACCTTAAAGTGCTTCTCAGCTTGGGATCAGAGTATCTGATGGACCACCTACAAGCCAATTTATGTTGTGAAATCATCTTCAGAAATTCTTCTTCAGGTTCCTCCACTAGCAAAAACATTATAAAATCCTTTTTCCACAAATGAACTTACTCCTTGCAGAGTCAGGCAAAGGGCTATCAATTAAGATTCTCAGGAGACACTTATACATTCAAAATCTGTATCTTTCAGATTATGTTTGCTTAAAGGAATATATCCTCTTCCTAACGTTCCTGTTTTTAAACTAGCAAAAAGAACATGCCCTCAAATACAAGAACATAAAAGGTAAAGGTAAAGGGACCTCTGACCATTAGGTCCAGTCGTGACCGACTCTGGGGTTGCGGCACTCATCTCGCTTTACTGGCCAAGGGAGCCGGCATACAGCTTCCGGGTCAGAGCCGCTTCCGGCAAACCAGAGCAGCGCACGGAAATGCCGTTTACCTTCCCGCCGGAGTGGCACCTATTTATCTACTTTCACTTTGACGTGCTTTCGAACTGCTAGGTTGGCAGGAGCAGGGACCAAGCAACGGGAGCTCACCCTGTCGCAGGGATTCGAACGCCAACCTTCTGATCGGCAAGTCCTAGGCTCTGTGGTTTAACCCACAGCGCTACCTGCGTCCCTCTAATACAAGAACACAGGAAACAGCCAACTAAAGCAGTACATTGGTATATCTAAGTTCCGTCAACACTGACCAAAGCGGACGCTACCGTCCATAATTTATTTCCCAGCTCAATTTAGAAATGCCAGACTGAACCTAGGGTCTTCTGCATGCAAAGCAGGTGTTCTGCTGTTGAACTGTACCCTTTTCCAAGAATGCTCAAAGAAAATAGCTTTAAAATGTCAAGAGTGTAAGACAACCGTAACTATATTCTTGGTTCTTATTGTGTTTCATGGACTATCACATTGAAGTGAATCTTATATTCTTCTAATCTATGTGATACATTACGCGTTTTGCATGAATCTAACCTGAATTACAAGTCCACATACTGATACTTCTTGTACATACACAACAAGTGATAAAAACAAAAACAAAAAACATTTTTTGTCCCTACCTCTTACCTCACTGGCAATGTTCTGTCTCCTTTTCTTCTGTCCATCTCTCTCTGGGGAACAGGATACCAACGAAAATTAAGTTTCCAGTTAAATCCTCCGTAAGTCATGTCTGACCCAGCCATATACTCAAAAGTGTCATCGCTGATCACATCAATAATTGGGCAAACAACAATCTTTCTACAAAAGAAAAAGTAAATATGCAAGCAGGTAATTTTCCATGCAAGGAAATCTCTCTAGCCCCAAATACAGATGTGCACTATTCACAGAGCCCTCAATAATCATCCGTTTGGTAGAATAAAGGGAATCTAGATGGTTAAATCCAGCTGCTGCCTCTCCCCTTTTGGAACAACTGATTACTGCTTTCTTTGAAGAGGGATATATGGCAGCTGGAACAGGGAGATGACCAATGTATGAAGCACCCATTTGGACATAGGATTTGTCGTCCAGCTAGAAGTACACACACAGAGCCTTGCTTCTAGAGCAGGAATGGATAATGTGTGGTCCTCCAGATGTTGTGAGACAGCAGCTCCCACCATACTTCAACACTGGCTATGTTGGCTGGGGTTGATGAGAGTTGGAATGCTACAGATTCCTTATGCATGTTCTAGAGGCAGAAAGCCCTCATGAATAAGGCTGCTGTTTAGAAGTGCATACGCTATACATACTATCCACAGCACATTAAAGCACTACCATGTTCCTTTGAGTTCAATGGGATTCCAACACACGTAACTTCCTCCACATTATGTGCTTTCCACTCCGCCTTTAAAATAATCTGCTGTGCTCACATATTACTGATGAATAGTTCTGTGCAGCTAACAAAGCAAACTGTACAGCTTCCATTCCCCCCCCATCAGTTTACTAAAAAATTGGTATTTGTTTCTCTGGCTTTTAAACTCATTAATTCAAGAATGATTTTATGCTGCTTGTGCCAGCTTTTCTGTGGATATTGCATTGATTTTAATGTTTCAACTTCGTTATTGTTTGGAGTTTGTGTGAACAGCCCAGAGGGCACTGTTAATGGGTGGTCAATAAATGTCTAAATTCCAGCTGTATTGGTCTGGACAGAAAATGAAATAATTTTTGTGTGTGCAAGTCTATCAGCTAGAAAACAACCAGAAACATACATTTCTGTCATCTTTAACCTAATGAGAAGAATACAAACCAGAGAAATAGTGTGTGTATAATACAAACTGTAAAAGTGAAAACAAGGATGACAAATTAGTCTGACAATGTAATTAACAGTAGGGAGCCACAGGAAGAACAGTGAGAAATGTTATTTGTGCTTTGTAGGCTGGATCCAAAAATTATTGAGATTGGATGGAGCCAAGGATTATGGACTCCATGTACATCCCCTCCAACATTTCTCCAATGAAAATAGGGACGTCCCATTCCATAATGATAATTTTACTATTTACACCCCACACATCTTACTGGGTTGCCCCAGCCACATTGGGCAGCTTCCAACATATATAAAAACATAACAAAATTTTTTTAAAAGCTTCCCTATACAGGATTGTCTTCAGACGGCTCGGGGTTCGGATAACTCCATACCCTCCAACATTTCTCCAATGAAAATAGGAAAATAAGGAAAAGTGGGACATTCCGGGATCCAAACAGAAACCGGGACAAATTCTCTAAATCAGGGATGTCCCTGGAAAATAGAAACACTTGGAGAGTCTGCATGTATGACCTGAAAGCAATATTGTTTTGAAGGCGTGTAGCTGGTGAAGGTGAAGTGGAAGGGTAGCAAAAGATCTGGGTGAAAACTGGCCTTGGGATAGAAGCTACTTCTCAGCAGTTGGAATGATCTCATTGGGTTGAGGCACCCGATTATCTGTTTCTACTGTGCTCCAAGGTCAGGGCCTACTAACAGGGAAGTTGTTTCAACTGTGCCAGAAAGTTCTAGCTTTGAAGGCTTCTGACTAGTTCAGGGGATTCACCCCCGTTAGTATGCATTTCATTATAAAGCTAGCCTTTTCTGTTGTTATCTCTGCTTCTATTACCTTGCCTCTTTGCAATAACTCTTTGGAGAGATAATACTTTTTGTGCTATGGGCTAGATATTTTAGGATCGATGCTCTATGATATGTAGTGAGTTAGGGCGAGTTAGCATTATTATTTTCTTCCGGTTCATAATTCCCAACTGTATTTGTCAATTGGATTTTTGAACCCCAATCTGGGTGAAGATAAAACAACAGTTATTGCACATCGTAAAGACTATGATGTGTGTGTGTGTGTGAATTGTTGTAACTACCTTCAGGATTGTGACAAGTGAGGTATACATTTTCTAAATCCATAAATAAAATAATTAACAATGGGGCCAATCAGATCTGTCACATTAATCAGGAGGACATGTCTCGTTAGACCAATTTGCTGAACAATGGAGGCAAATAAAAAATGTGTGGGCCTACTTTTGTCCTAGAAAAGACTAGAAAGGCCTTGGCTGAGACTTATATTTTCAGTATCAGCTCATAAGACATTTCCCATAACTAACTGAAATACTATGAAAGAAGTAGTTTATAATAAACTTACTTCCAATTAAAGCTCTCCTGGTAGATGCTGTCACAGTGCAAAAGGATTAGTTCTGAGTTCTCACCTGTCTTCCTTGATTCTTGCCAGCAGGGGCTCCAGCCAGCCTAAAGTGCATTCACAGTGTGCATCCAGAAAAGTTATGACTTGGCCCTTGGAAGCTGCTGCTCCTCTAAGCCGAGCTCGGATGAGTCCTGATCGCTGTTCCATCCTAATGATTTTTACTGGCACTTGCAAACTTTTCACATAATTCTCTAATGGGACCTTCAGAAAATCTGCCAAATGCAAATTAGGGGGGGGGGATACAACAAAGTGTTTGTTCAAATGAAATTTGGAGACCAAAAGGAACACAGGATAGAAATTGTGTTGTTAAGATGCCACACACTGCTTTCTGAAAGGATGACTTCCTTGCAACACTCTAATAAACGCATTTGGAAAGGTCAAAAGATTCTGAAGAAGGAAACAAAAAGCTACTGAGAGACATATTGACAATTCACAGAATAAAGGAGGGAAATAAGGCCAGCAGAGAAAGAGAAAGAGCAGTATGTGAATGCTGAGGTGAATACAGCAACTATTTGTTTCATAGGTCACTGAGAATAAACATGTGGGGTAACAGCCTCAAAAAGAGCACCAAGTGGAACTGTCTTGCAGCTGTGCAGTGTAAATAGTATGGGTATCCTACACATAGTGGGACGCGGATGGCGCTGTGGTCTAAACCACAGAGCCTAGGGCTTCCCGATCAGAAGGTTGGTGGTTCAAAAGCCCGTGATGGCGTGCGTGCCCGTTGTTTTGGTCCCAGCTCCTGCCCACCTAGCAGTTCGAAAATACGTCAAAGTGTAAGTAGATAAATAGGTACCTCTCTGGTGGGAAGGTAAATGGCATTTCCGTGCACTGCTCTGGCTCGCCAGAAGCAGCTTAGTCATGCTGGGCACATGACCCAGAAGCTGTCTGCGGACAAGCGCTGGCTCCCTCGGCCTATAGAGCAAGATGAGCGCGCAACCCCAGAGTCATCCGTGACTGGACATAACGGTCAGGGGTACCTTTATCTTTATCCTACACATACAGACTCCTTCTCTGCTTCTTGTATGAGAGACAGAGAGAATATACTTTGGCTCACATAAGTCCATAACAGACTCCAAAATCCTTCCAGTGCATGATAAAGAACACTTCTGGGAAAGAAGCAAACTAAATGCTGGTCATATTTTTATGGTGAGACAATAGATAGCTACTGTCTTTTTTTGGGTGGGGGGGAGCTACAAGGAATTATGCCTCTCACCCACACTGGAGCACTTGAAAATACTTTTCCTGGTCATAATTACTTCCCCCGCCCATCTTAGGCAGCACTTTAATAGGTTTTTGAAGACTTGAAACAATTGACTTTTCAAAATAATGTTTCCTTAGCTATGTAAAGAGAGATATAACCCATGTTGGTGGCTGCTGAAAGCACTTCCTTTGGAAGAGCAAGGCATTATGATAGAACAGAAGAGGAAAAATGAATAAAAGAAGTATTTGGCCAAAACAAAAGGTATTGACATATATCCTATTTATCTATTAAAACATTCCTACTCTGTCTTTCTGTCATTAAGACATCCAAGCCAAACAATAAATATTCCATATTTGATATGTAACAAAAAGCAATATGATCCTATGAGATGGAAGCAGACGGAATTACCACATTTTCAAATGCCTTCTTAATACAGTTTTCACCATGTTCCAAAAGGCCAAAAGAAAAATGTGCATGGGCAGGTTTTCTGGAAGAAGGAATTCTAAAGTTCAGGAGTAATTCTTTCCTATACAGCAATATAATTTCTCTCACAAATACACTGCAGAGCATAGTAAGGCCTTAGGTGACCTGAGTGATTGAGAATAATCATTTTGGCGGCATTGGCCCTGTACACAATTTAGACCTTTGGAAACCACATAAAATGGGACCTCCTCTTCGCATCCTAGAGGGAAGTCTGTTGAGAGGTCCAGGAGAAGCATACAAGGACATGCATACCTAGTATGTATCACGAAAACAGGACAGAATTCCTAGAAAAGGATCTAGATAACTGATTTCATCCAGAAATACCTGTAGCCAGGCTTACTACTACATCATTTATAACCCTCCCACAAAATAGTACATTTGAGAATGGTCAGTCATCATCATCATCATAATTTATTATTTATACCCCACCCATCTGGCTGGGTTTCCCCAGCCACTCATAAGGAGTGCCCAGCCTGTAGCTGGTCAGCTATGGGTCAACTGGTCCAAACTTCACCTCAGCAGGATATAGCAGGAGTTTCTGTAATATTTATCCTACTACAGATCTTTTAAAACTGTTAATCCCCTTTTCTGAGTGGCATTAACAATCTGTTACCTGCTGAGCAAGTCCCACTGGGTAAATTTACTAAGCCTGGGTGTGCATGTGGCAGGCCTCACTTCTGCAAGTATTCTGTCCACATTCTCTGCATGCACACACTGAAAAGTATCCATATAAACTTGACAAGCAATTGTCAGTTATAAATTGAAGCTCTACACAGAGCAGGTATGGTTCATTTTGTGTTCACCATGGGCTACAGTGGGTCTCTCTGGCTCACTCCAGGGGTCAGCATTCAACAAACCCCAACCTGCTCTGAACAGTGACACTCCACAACATTGCCCAGATGCAATGGTGATACTTTCCCTCACTACCACTGAGCAGGCAAAAGGGAATCTCACCTGCATCTGACAGACTTGAGTACACATTTTTCACCACTCTAGCCATTGTCCCCATAAAACCTAGGATTAAGAGTAATGCAAGATTTTCAGAGTAAACAGATTTCATTTTCTTTTAAAAAGTATTTTACATTCTTATCGCCTTGCCACAACATTACTCTGGAATTATTTATTCCTTATCATAATTTGTTTTCTGTTCACTCATACCTCTTTCACTGGCGTCGTCTACCAAGATAATCTCAGAAAGTAGATAGTGTGGAGACCGATTTATAACACTGTAAATAGTACGAAGCAGAGTGCTCCAGGCTTCATTATGAAATACTATGACCACACTTGTGTTTGGTAGTTCATCAGGGTAGACTTTTGTCTTGCATCTGTCAAAGACAAAAAGGAAGTTGATTTATTCAGAAATTCATTCCATGGCACTAAATAATGGCATACAAGTTAATCAGGTTCCAGAAGCCAGGCCCCAAGGTTGCTGCACTGAAAGCAGAATGAAAGCAGAATATTAATCTCCCTAAACCTGCAAGAAAGATTCCTGCTGGTAACAAATGAATCTATGCTGTGGGTAACAGGGATATTAGTATTAAGACTCATGAAATCCACCTTCTAAAGACATTTTATTGCTCTCAAAACACTGAAAATAACAAGAATCAATGTTTTAAAAACAGCAAATAATAAACTCAGCACCAAGCATCTGCACACAGAGAGAAAACAAAACATCAAAAGGTATTTCTCATTTAGCCTTACATGCCTACACTCACACACATACATCTATGTTCACATGCACAAATAAAACAGCATTTCAGCATTGTTCTCCTTCCCACATCTTACCGATGGCTGGATTATTAAACCTCCTCAAAATGTAAACAATATCTCCTTGATCTATGCTTAGTATCCTTGCTACTGAAAAATCATGAGCAGCTAAACTGGTGAGGCAGAGACACAGCAGTAGAGTCTCTGCTGGCGGGGAAAACCCAACATTCCCACCCCAATATGTCTAGCTACAGGTCTCAAAAATGTTCTTTTGATACTATGCAGCACTTGCACCTAAAAATCTGATGCTACTGTCTAAGCAGTGGCAGAACTTCATGCTCTGGCACCAGGGGCGGAGAGCAGGCGGGGGCGTGGCTGGCGTGCGTCCTGGGGATGTAGTGCGCTGGGGTCGTGGTGCCGGGGGCAGTGCACTCCCCCCGCCCCCCTCTTCCTCCGCCAGTGTGTCTAAGCATTTCCCCCCAGGATGATTTACATATAAGCCCATAAAAACACCTTTACATTTTATATTGCATACTTAAAACAGCAGTGCCATTTATTCTTCCTGTTCAAAACTATGCCACATTAAAAGAAACACGACTACAATTACAGGAGCTGTAAACAAACAAATGAAAGAAAACCCCGTTTTCATCTTCCTCGGGACATTACAATAATTTTGATTGCTGGCAATATTCTAGTGAGTGAAATGTTTTCCTTTGGAAATCATGCATTTGTCAAATGTAGATTTATGAATACGCATGAAGTAAGTACAGCTGTTTAAATGTGATGAAAACACACTTTCCAAGATCAATAACATGAAAACAGAGTGCACTACATACCTATTTACTATTGTTCCCTTTGGCTATGTACAAATTATGTGACCATAAACTGTTCCACTGTGCTTTATCCCTTTCAGGATTGTATTGATTTCAGCAATGCAAGGGTAGATAATACATCACATGAATAGAAGCAAAGCAGTCAGACGAGATGAGATACTGCAGTGACTACGGGCGATTTAAGAGGCAACAGTTATCATTTAGGACCAAATCCAAACACAGTGGCTTAGGTGACTTTACGGATTGTAACGGGATAATTTAGCAGTTACTATTTATTGCTCTACATTAAGAAAGTTAACAGCAGCAATCAAAAAGTATGGCGTAAAATAAAAAAGCTTGATGCATTCGTTATTTGGATGCCTTTTGTATTTTACAACTACCAAAGCTACTATTCAGTCATCAAAGGACTTGATGAATCTTCTGAAACAATGGCCAGTTCCCACTATTTCACAACTGTTAGAATTTATACAACTACAGTAAATGGAAAATCCTTCTTGCTTTCTGTGAAAAAGAAGAGGAGGAGTGACCATTGTACTGCCTACCATGTAGATTCACTGCAGGCATAAGGCTACCAATCCTGTAGGCACTCTCTCCCTCTTCCCCTCCTTGGCATGTGTTATTCCCAGCCCCATATTGTTGCCTTAATGTAGGGTTTAGGTCAGGGGTCCCCAACCTGCGGCCCACAGAGGCCATTTAACCAGCCCACGAGTTGCCCCTGAACCGAGCTGCCCACTCAGCGAGTCCCTGCGTGCTGCACTGAACCGGCGAAGCGTGGCTTGGGGACTCTCTTCCACAGCTCCAGAAATTGCTTCTGTGCAGGCGCAATTTTCAGCATCTGGAAATGCGCAGAAGTGATTTCCGGGACCACGGACATGCACAGACATGATTTCCAGCGTCGCACTGCACTGGCCCAGCCTACGGAGGATCTACGCGGGAGTGATCCAGCCCATACCCGTTAAGCCTTGCCAAGCCCTAGTTTGGTGTTACATCTCCACAGATGCTTTTAGCTAAAGGATCTGTAAACCTAATTCAAATATGATGGCAACCTTGATCAGCATTAACCATGCTCGATTGCAGCAGTGCAAATTCACACTAAGCCGACAAACAAACCAAGTAAGGATTATAACAAGAGGGAAATGGAACATGTGCCCACTGCTTACTCCGTATTTCTTAGCCACGATTAAGAGCTTGCAACATTCTGTACCTGTTGGGCAACAATATACTTAACTCAAGAGCTAAGTATAACTATGAACAGCACACTTTTCTGACTTGGGATCAGATAACTTGTTTAAGATGTGTTTATAATCAAAAGCAATGAAAAAATATACTTTGAATTTTTCCTGTACAAAAGTTCCATTCAAAGGAAGGGGAAAAGGGGGAAAGGAAGGGTATTTTCATTCATTCCAACAGGACTTGTATAGAACTCTCCAGAAGACTGTGACCAAAATCAGAAATTATTGTTGATATTCCTTCTTAATTAAGATTTCAGGAAATGAAAGAAAAACAGATACAAGTTTTACAGTGAAAAATTTGCCTTACAACAAGACTGATGCAATAATTATTAACATGTTTGTTGATTAGACCAGACACTTGTGGAAAGCACAAGCCAGTGTTATCCAAAAGTGGTCTTTGCATATATGGGACACATATAGTAGTATATTGTTGTATTCCACCCCAATCTCCAGGTGGTGATTCCAGGGGTTCCAGGCTCGTGCTTGCTTTTGGAAATGAGGTACAGTGGAGACTGTGGTGTCTTTATGATATATGGTCTATTTACACACACACACACACACACACACACACAGCCTGCAATGGAGGGGTCCAAAGAATTAACACTCCAAAAGGCCTTTGTTTCTCCCATAGCTGCAGCCTTGGGTTCCAGCAGAAATCAGGCATGGTTCTCTCATTTCCCAGCCAGCCACTCTTCGGCTTCTAGTTCACATAACTCCACTCTTCTCTTTGTTTTTCGACCAAGCAGTTGAGGAAGGGGGCCCTAACCATTATCTGTGTAGCAAAGAGTCATTTTCTTTGTTCCCTTAATGGCCCATTACCTGGGCTATCACCTCACCAGGAAGCTAGCTTGGCTACTCCAGGAATTTGAATCATTGCTTAAATTTTAACACCTGCTGTAGCATACAGCCTACTCCTCCCCAACCCCCAACCCCATAACAACAACAACAACAACAACAACAACAACAACAACAACAACAATAATAATAATTTATTATTTGTACCCCGCCCATCTGGCTGGGTTTCCCCAGCCACTCTGGGCGGCTTCCACAGAAACCAAAAATACACTAAAATCACACATTAAAAACTTCCCTAAACAGGGCTGCCTTAAGATGTCTTCTGAATGTCAGGTAATTGTTGATCGCTTTGACATCTGATGGGAGGGCGTTCCACAGGGTGGGCGCCACTACCGAGAAGGCCCTCTGCCTGGTTCCCTGTAACTTTGCTTCTCGCAATGAGGGAACCGCCAGAAGGCCCTTGGCGCTGGACCTCAGTGTACGGGCAGAACGATGGGGGTGGAGACGCTCCTTCAGGTATACTGGGTCGAGGCTGTTTAGGGCTTTAAACGTCAGGACCAATACTTTGAATTGTGCTCGGAAACGTACCAATGTAGAGCCAATGTAGGTATTTTAAGACCGGTGTCATGTGGTCTCGGCGGCCGCTCCCAGTCACCAGTCTAGCTGCCGCATTCTGGATTAGTTGTAGTTTCCGGGTCACTGGATTAGTTGTAGTTTCCGGAGCAGTAGGAGAATTGTCAAATAAAATAAAGGATCTGACAGGTCGGTCAAAATCTTTGGAAGAAGCAAATAAAAAAATGCAGAAAGAAATGAAAGAACATAGAAAGGAGACAGATAGGTTAAAAGATGAGATAGGAGAACTGAATAAAAACCAAGACCAAGTTCTGGACAACTTAGCGATGATTGAAATGAAACAAAAGCAGTTAAATCTGAAATTTAGGGGAGTAGGAGAAGAAATAAATGAAAATATCAAAGAAAAGATGATTAAGGAACTAGCCAATTGGCTGGAGCTGAAAGAAGAAGAGGTTGCATATACGATAGAAAACGCCTTCAGAATTAAATCAAAGACTAAACAAATAAAATCAAAAAAAGTCGCAGGAGATTGCTTAGTTATTTTTAGCTCGATAGAGATGAAAAATGTGATATTGAAAACAAGCTATCAAAAAAGATTAATTATTGATGGCAGACCGATCATCATCTTTAAAGAGATACCAACTAGACTCCTGCGCAAAAGAGAAGGTTATAAACAGCTGGCAAGTGTCCTAAAAAAGAATAACATACAATATAGATGGGAGTTCCCGGAAGGGATCTCCTTTTTTTACAAAGATAAAAGGTTTAGAATTGTTGAGATTCAAGAAGTGAAGAAATTCCTACGTAGATATGAAAAAGATTTAGGAAGAGTAGAGGAGAGATATGAAGGAAAAAATGGTGGTCCAGAGGAGAGGAGAAAGAAAAACGAACCGTGGAAAGACAAAGAGGACAAAGCTAGAGAAGAAGAAGTAGAGGAAGAAGAGGAGGAGGAGATTGTAGAGGAGGAGGAAGAAGAGGAGGGAGAGGTGAACAGGGAGAATAAAACCACTCGAATTTAAACTATTAGCTGTTGGTAAACGGAAAAATAGTCAATACGATGAATCTGAAAGTTTTGTCATGGAATGTGAATGGTTTGAACGAAAAAACTAAAAGGAATAAAATAGTAAATGTGTTGAAAAGAAAGAACTTAGATCTAATTTGTTTACAGGAGACACACGTAATCAAAAAGCACAAACATATTTTGGTGCACAAAAAGTTGGGGGCGGAATTTACAAATTGTACAACTGAAAAGAAAAGAGGGGTAGTGATTTACGTGAAAGAAAAATGGGAACCCAAAATGATCTGTAAAGACGAGGAAGGAAGGATTTTAGGGGTACAAATTAATTTCCAGGGGGAGAAAATCAATGTGATAAATATATACGCCCCAAATTGGAATAAATCGGAATTCTTTAAAAAATTGGAACAAATCTTATTAGAGGTAGAATGTAATAAGACAATTCTACTAGGAGACTTTAATGGAGTACCGACACCAGAATTGGACAGACAATCAGAAAGGGGGAAAAATAATCAAGGGAAATTGCCAGGATCCTTTAATAAGTTGGAAGAAAGTTTAGATTTAATAGACATTTGGAGATATAAACATGTATTAGAGAAACAATTCACCTTCTTCTCAGAGCCACATAAGAGCTGGGGCAGAATTGATCAAATCTGGGTCTCAAGGGAATTTACTTTAAGAACTATAAAGTGTGAAATTCAACCTAGAACTCTTTCAGATCATAATTCGGTAGTTTTGGAAATAAAAGGTAAATCACAAGGCGGATTCAGATGGAGATTGAATGAACATCTATTGGAAAATGATGAAGTGGTCGGAAAAGCTAAAACCACTCTAAAAAATTATTTGGATTTGAACCTCAATACGGAAATAAGTTTGGATATAGTTTGGGACGCCAGTAAGGCTGTTTTAAGAGGGTTTTTCATTCAACAAAATAGTTATAGGAGGAAAGTAAGAGAACAGAAGAAAGAGGAAATCCTAATTCAGATAAGAGAGTGTGAGAGAAAATTAACAACAAACCCGAAAGATGAACAAAATATCCAAATAAGAAAGATGTTACAATCTCAATACTCAATGTTAATAAGTCAAGAAACTGAATGGAAAATTAAACTAATGAAACAAAAATACTTTGAGTCAGCTAATAAAACGGGTAAATTATTAGCTTGGCAATTACGAAAAAGACAAAAACAAAATGTGATAAACAAAATTAAAATAGAGGAACAACTGATAGAAGACCCAAAAGAAATAAAGGAGAAATTCCTCAAATTTTATGAGAAGTTGTACAAAAAAGAGAAGGAAGACATAACCCAAATAGAAAAATACCTAGAAGAATATAACGGGAGAACCATAACAGAGGAAGAAAGAACCCAACTTAATAACCCTATAAAAGCAGAAGAGATCCAAAAGGCGATAAAGAAAATGAAAATAGGGAAAGCCCCAGGACCAGATGGATTGTCAGCTAAATATTACAAAGTATTTGAAAACCAATTAACACCAGTGCTATGTAACATCATGAACGGTATATTGAGAGGAGGAAGAATACCAGAGACATGGAGGGAGGCTCATATTACGATGATCCCTAAACCAGATACGGACAAATTGAACATTAAAAATTATAGACCCATATCACTTTTAAATAACGATTATAAAATTTTTGCGGAAGTGATGGCAAGTAGACTTAAAAAGTGCCTAGTAAATATAATACATAAGGATCAAGCAGGATTCCTTCCAAATAGGTTCCTCAAAGATAACGTAAGGCATACCATAAACATTATAGAATATCTGGAGTGTAAGAACGAAATACCTGCGGCACTAATTTTTATAGACGCAGAAAAGGCATTTGATAATGTCTCTTGGAAGTTCCTACTGAAGAGCATGGAAAGAGCAGGGTTAGAGGGCGAGTTTATGAACGGAATAAAGGCAATATACTCGAATCAAGATGCAAAATTGATTATAAATAACAACTTAACAAATTCCTTTAAAATTGAAAAAGGAACAAGACAGGGGTGCCCTCTATCCCCTCTTTTATTCATTATGGCACTAGAGATAATTCTAAATAAAATGAGAGCAGCATCTGAGATCCGAGGGATCAAAATAGGAACAAAGGAATTCAAATTAAAAGCATACGCGGACGACTTAATGTTATCTATGGAAAACCCGCAAAAAAGTGTTGGCAGGGCCTTGGAAATGCTAGAAGATTTCGGTAAACTATCAGGGTTTAAATTAAATAAATTAAAGACAAAAATGCTGATTAAAAATTTGGGAAAAAAAGAAAGTGAAAAATTGGAGGAACAGCACGGAATTAAGGTGGTAAAAAAAATAAAATATTTGGGTATCTGGTTAACCACAAAAAATATAAATTTAATTCAAGATAATTACCTTACAACATGGAAGGAGATCAAGAAAGAAATAGATATGTGGAATAGAGTGAAACTTTCGTGGAGGGGAAGAATGGCGGCGATAAAAATGAATCTACTCCCGAGAATGCTTTTTTTGTTTCAGAACATCCCAGTGATTAGAGGATCCAAAATATTCACAGATTGGCAAAGAACCCTGTCGAAATTCATATGGCAGGGCAAAAGGCCAAGAATCAGATTCAAAATCCTTACAGATCGAAAAGAAAGAGGGGGCTTCTCAGTACCTAACCTGAAGTTATATTTTGAGGCTGCCAGCCTTTGTTGGATTAAAGACTGGATTAATCTGGAAAATACCGACCTGTTGGACCTAGAGGGGTTCGACAACAGGTTCGGCTGGCATGCCTATTTATGGCAGAATAAAGAGAAGATACATAAAGGATTCTCAAATCATATTTTTAGAGGACCCCTACTCGAAGTGTGGGAAAGAAATAAAAAACTCCTGGAATGGAAGACGCCCTGGTGGTTATCACCAATGGATATTCTAATAACTAAAAAGGCAAATATGGAGGGAGAAAGGCTGACTTATGAGGACCTACTGACAGGATCAGAAAATGGATGGAGGATGAGACCTTACGAGGAGTTGAAAGACAAATTAACGGGCTGGTTACAATTCCATCAAATAAATGCAGTATGGAGAGATGATAAAAAAGTAGGAATGAATGAAAAGAAATCTAAGTTTCAGATAGAGATAATTGAAGGCAAATCCAAATTACTATCCAAAATGTATAACATATTATTAGAGTGGGATACCAAAGATGAGGAAATAAAGGGGGTAATGACGAGATGGGCAATGGATCTGGGGTATAATATAGAGTATGACAAATGGCAGAAATTATGGACTAGTGGAATGAAATTTACAGCTTGTGTAACACTCAGGGAAAATTTAGAAAAGATGATGTACAGGTGGTACATTACCCCAGCAAAGTTGGGGAAAATGTACAAAACTGGGAATAAGAACTGCTGGAAGTGCAAGGTTAAAGAAGGTAATTTTTTCCACATGTGGTGGACATGCGAAGAAATGAAGAAATATTGGGAATATATTTATAATGAGTTTAAAAAAATATTTAAATATACATTCCCTAAAAGACCGGAAGCATTTCTACTAGGGATAGTTGGGGATGAAGTTAAAAACGAAGATAAGACATTATTTCAGTATGCCACAGCTGCCGCCAGATTGTTAATTGCCCAAAATTGGAAAAATCAAGATATCCCATCAATTAGAGAGTGGCAAACAAAATTATTTGAATTTGTTGAACTTGCAGAAATGACTCAAAAAATCAGAAACCAAAAAAATACAAAGTTTATTAATGACTGGAACAAATTTATGATATACATTGAAGGGAATTACAGAAGCCTAAAAACTATAACAGATTTGATATAAACCTTACGATGTGTAAACTATTAACAATTATTAGCTGCGGGGAAAATAAATTATGTATATTAAGAAGCCTGAAAGCGGGAGGGATGGAGGTCAATAGAGCGTAGAAGAATGATTTAAGTTCTTAAGACACAAAGAGATAATTGTGAGGATAAAGAATTGTAACGGAAATAGATAATACTTATGTTATGTTTAGATATTTGTTTTGTATTTTTCTCTCTTTTTGTAATTGTGAAGTTATTTCTTTTTCTTTTTGGTTACTTATATGAAACTCAATAAAAAGAAGTTTAAAAAAAAAAAAGATGTGTTTATAATCAAAAGCAATGAAAAAATATACTTTGAATTTTTCCTGTACAAAAGTTCCATTCAAAGGAAGGGGAAAAGGGGGAAAGGAAGGGTATTTTCATTCATTCCAACAGGACTTGTATAGAACTCTCCAGAAGACTGTGACCAAAATCAGAAATTATTGTTGATATTCCTTCTTAATTAAGATTTCAGGAAATGAAAGAAAAACAGATACAAGTTTTACAGTGAAAAATTTGCCTTACAACAAGACTGATGCAATAATTATTAACATGTTTGTTGATTAGACCAGACACTTGTGGAAAGCACAAGCCAGTGTTATCCAAAAGTGGTCTTTGCATATATGGGACACATATAGTAGTATATTGTTGTATTCCACCCCAATCTCCAGGTGGTGATTCCAGGGGTTCCAGGCTCGTGCTTGCTTTTGGAAATGAGGTACAGTGGAGACTGTGGTGTCTTTATGATATATGGTCTATTTACACACACACACACACACACACACACACACACACACACAGCCTGCAATGGAGGGGTCCAAAGAATTAACACTCCAAAAGGCCTTTGTTTCTCCCATAGCTGCAGCCTTGGGTTCCAGCAGAAATCAGGCATGGTTCTCTCATTTCCCAGCCAGCCACTCTTCGGCTTCTAGTTCACATAACTCCACTCTTCTCTTTGTTTTTCGACCAAGCAGTTGAGGAAGGGGGCCCTAACCATTATCTGTGTAGCAAAGAGTCATTTTCTTTGTTCCCTTAATGGCCCATTACCTGGGCTATCACCTCACCAGGAAGCTAGCTTGGCTACTCCAGGAATTTGAATCATTGCTTAAATTTTAACACCTGCTGTAGCATACAGCCTACTCCTCCCCAACCCCCAACCCCATAACAACAACAACAACAACAACAACAACAACAACAATAATAATAATTTATTATTTGTACCCCGCCCATCTGGCTGGGTTTCCCCAGCCACTCTGGGCGGCTTCCACAGAAACCAAAAATACACTAAAATCACACATTAAAAACTTCCCTAAACAGGGCTGCCTTAAGATGTCTTCTGAATGTCAGGTAATTGTTGATCGCTTTGACATCTGATGGGAGGGCGTTCCACAGGGTGGGCGCCACTACCGAGAAGGCCCTCTGCCTGGTTCCCTGTAACTTTGCTTCTCGCAATGAGGGAACCGCCAGAAGGCCCTTGGCGCTGGACCTCAGTGTACGGGCAGAACGATGGGGGTGGAGACGCTCCTTCAGGTATACTGGGTCGAGGCTGTTTAGGGCTTTAAACGTCAGGACCAATACTTTGAATTGTGCTCGGAAACGTACCAATGTAGAGCCAATGTAGGTATTTTAAGACCGGTGTCATGTGGTCTCGGCGGCCGCTCCCAGTCACCAGTCTAGCTGCCGCATTCTGGATTAGTTGTAGTTTCCGGGTCACCTTCAAAGGTAGCCCCACGTAGAGCACATTGCAGTAGTCCAAGCGGGAGATAACCAGAGCATGCA
The DNA here is from genome assembly GCF_027172205.1 of Podarcis raffonei. NCBI lineage: Eukaryota > Metazoa > Chordata > Lepidosauria > Squamata > Lacertidae > Podarcis > Podarcis raffonei. Next base: position 104,160,092 of record NC_070602.1, on the reverse strand, counting down.
CCGCTCTGGCGAGGCAGTCCGCAGGCAGATAGGGTCTCAGCCTGCGTACCAGATGGAGCTGGTAAACAGCTTCCCTGGACACAGATTTGACCTGTGCCTCCATGGACAGCTGCGAGTCCAGAATGACTCCCAGGCTGCGCACCTGGTCCTTCAGGGGCACAGTTACCCCATTCAGGACCAGGGAATCCTCCACACCTACCCGCCTCCTGTCCCCCAAGAACAGTACTTCTATCTTGTCAGGATTCAACCTCAATCTGTTAGCCGCCATCCAACCTCCAACCGCCTCCAGACACTCACACAGGACCTTCACCGCCTTCGCTGGTTCTGATTTGAAAGAGAGGTAGAGCTGGGTATCATCTGCATACTGATGAACACCCAGCCCAAACCCCCTGATGATCTCTCCCAGCGGCTGCATATAGATGTTAAAAAGCATGGGGGAGACGACAGAACCCTGAGCCACCCCACAAGTGAGAGCCCAGGGGTCTGAACACTCATCCCCCCCCACTTTCTGAACACGGCCCAGGAGAAAGGAGCGGAACCACTGTATGACAGTGCCCCCAGCTCCCAGCCCCTCAAGACAGTCCAGAAGGATGTTATGGTCGATGGTATCAAACGCCGCTGAGAGATCCAGCAGAACTAGGAAACAACAATACTAAGTATGCCTCAAAGTTGGGGGGGTAGGGTAATCCTACCCAAATTCATCATGGAAATATAAGAAATTAAAAATCAGAGTTGTGGGGGGGGGGCACAAGGTTCAAGAGTTTTCTAAGGAGATCTTCAACTCTAGAACTTTATACTCATTTTGTTTAATCATCTATAGTGGTTGCCTATTTGTTTCCAGGCTCAATTCAAAGCGTTGGCTTTAAAGTCCTAAATGGCTTGAGATCTTGGTGTATCTTATAGACCAATGTTCTGCCCTGCATTTCCATTCAGTATCCAAGGTCCTAATCCCGATTCCCCAGCTGTCACAGGTGGGTGCTCATGTGTCCTGCTTTGCAGAGGACAGTTGTATATTTGAAGAGCTGTCTGATCCCAGATAAAAAACAAAAAGTAATGAGAACAGGGACCTTAAAGTTGTCAGGACCTTAAACAGCACCTCAGAAACACACTGGACAGGCAGACAGATCACCTGGTCTTCCCAGGTATAATTAGGAATGTCTTCTCCTAACATCCTGGAGAGCTACTGCGGGCCAGTGCAGCCAACAATCTGCTAGATGGAGCAATAGTCTTGACTTAGTGTAAAGCAGCCTCCTTTTCTTCTAAGTACAGGAGTGCATGCAAAGTGCTCCCATACATGGGAGCTTTCATTTTCTGCTTTGGGCAGCAGAGCAATCTTGCACCCCATGGAATGCCACTGTAGAGGACCTAAGTTGATGTGATGGGTGGTTTGTATGCAATGCTTTAGATCCTAGCCATATGCATTTCATTCATATCGAAGCAGCTGTGGAAACTGCAAGAATGCAAAGCTGAATGCAAAGCATTTTGAAATGCAGATCAGAATTTAAATTCTCAGAGATGCCAGTTTGCTAAATTACATGTTTTCTCCTTTTATATTTGTGTGCAACATTCAAGGTTTTGGACACAGCTGTATGTTCCTTAGAGCAGCGTTACAGAATGAACCATCTATTTCAAGCAGTAACTTGATACTAGAGTTAATGTTTATTACAGTATATAATAGAAGGTTGATGCACTGTTTCATATATGAAATTTTCAAATGTACAGTAATAAAAAATCCCTCTGTATATTACTCAAAAGCAGTAATTTGCGCCAACAAATAATTTATAATTTTCTCCCTACTTAGCCAGAAGTAACACTTTAAAAACAACTCTGTTGACACTGCCTTGCTGAATTTTGCTGAACCAAAATACACTGTATGCAATCTTATATCTATCTATCTGGTGATAGATGGGGAAATGTGTCTTGAAAATGTCTCTATCGTGTTATATTATACAATATAAATAGGTCTGCAGTTTGCAAGAACAAAGAGACTTCACTCACACCTTCAGCTGTCACTGTTCATAACAATGACATACTCAGAATGTGGGCTTGAATATCAAGCTTTCCTTAGGGATTTAGAACTCTAAATAGAGCATTAATTTTTCAAAAGTTGCCTCTGCGCAAGAATTTCATTTAGTTAAAAGCTCAAAAAGCTTTTGTGCCAGAGTAGGAACAAAGTAGCAGATGAAGGAGTATTTAAAAAAAAAACTTTAAAAAAAACACATGCACAAAGTGCAGGTTTTTTAAGAGGCTAATCTTTCTCTCCATCTCCAAAGCAACTCAAGTGGATAATGTGCAGTTTTTCAACATTTTCCCAATCATACTGCTCCATAAAATAAGAATTGGCCCTTAATCCCAATAACAATGAAGCCAGTAGAGATCCTTTTTCTACTCTAAAAGAATGGAACACATCTATGTGTAAGGGGGGGGGGAGAAAGAGAAAGGGAAATCATACTCAACAATGAGGCACGTAGTTAAGAGGGAGGGATTTTATCTTGCTCCCCAACCCTAGTAGTGTTTCAGGCTAGTAAACTGTTAGGAAAACACAGGTGCTTTAAAATTCTGTAACTCCATGTTTCAAGATATTGAAAAATGTAAAGCTGAGGGACAGATTTCCTCCTCCAGTCTTACTATCCACAGCCTGTGTACTGTGTGGCACACCTGAATGGGAGCCTCGGTTTGTATAGAAGATAATGAAAAGAAGCTGCAATCCAAGGTAAGGTTGAGGAAAGCAATACCTCCATCCAACTGGAGAGACTGGTGACACTCAGAATCTGAAGGAGGGTGTGTGTGGAACAGAATGGATAACACTGAGAACCAATCTCACAATAATATCGTCTCCTCCTTTCCATAGCCCTGCCTTACATTCTACAGTGGTACCTTGGGTTAAGTACTTAATTCGTTCTGGAGGTCCGTACTTAACCTGAAACTGTTCTTAACCTGAAGCACCACTTTAGCTAATGGGGCCTCCTGCTGCTGCCAGCACGATTTCTGTTCTCAACCTGAAGCACTATTTCTGGATTAGCGGAGTCTGTAACCTGAAGCGTATGTAACCTGAGGTACTACTGTATTTCTAGAGCACAGTATAGTATTGGAAACAGTGTGTCTATGTCAAGTTTCCCCATCTCCTAAGGGCCACTGCCACCATGTTCTGGGGTTTTCTCTCCTCCTACTGTAACACAATATCCTTTGCTGCAGTTTTAGCGATAATTATAATTAAATTAATTATTATAATGAAGAAAAACTGTTGATAAGAAAATGCTACCTAATGAGATTCCACATGGTTCTTTCTTTCTTTCTTTCTTTCTTTCTTTCTTTCTTTCTTTCTTTGCTACAGACTTGGTCCTTCATTAATGCTTTTTAGTATTCCAGTCATGTTCAGAAGCTAGTTTAGGAGCAATTAGCTAAGGGGCATTCTAAATAAAGCTAGAATATGGCAACACACTTTTTGTGTCATAGATGTTTACCCGCCCCTCCCCATCAGAATTTACTAATAGGTTTAAGGCAGACTTCAGCGTTGCACTTCACAAAGCAGGTAACAGATGTGTTGGTCTCAGAGCTTCCTTCCTAAATTGGATTTCTGTCAGGAGTGCAAAAGCAACAATCAAAGAAAAACTCTGTGACAAGTGAGATTTTCAGCCTGTGAAGGGAGGAAATTGTTGCTTCCATACTCGGTTGCATGTTTCCATTCAAAGTTATTGCCTATTGTCTTTACTTCACAAAATTAGTTAGACTGCAAACACACATTGTATCAATGAGCGTTATTTCCCTTAATTCTGAAAGAAATACATTAGGGATGGAAGGAAATGTTATCTTCTAGGAATAGCATGCCTGACTTGTGGGCACAGGGCAAAGTCATTCATCTAATACCTGGCGTTCTTCAGGCTGAATGATTTCACATTTGCCTCAGAAATACTCAACCAAAACATCAGTTATGTTTTCATGAATACTGTCAGATATGTATCTTGAAGACAGATATGCTCAAGGAAAAAGTCATATTGAAATTCCTTTACACCTTTGGGCATGGGAAAAAGAACTGCACAATTCTCAGACATCAGAGATGCAAACTACTATAAATTAACTGACCAAGATTGTTTCAAAGCACCTCTTCCTGCTTTCGTCCCAAGTCCAGAAGGCTTTGCAGTAAGCTTCATGCATACTGGCAATGCTTGTGACCATACCATATGTCATGTTTGCTTTGCTGTTGCAGGTCCAAATTACCTGCCAGTTGGGGGATCATTAGCTAACTAAAACATCTTGTGTTGGCATAATTGATAATGCTTATAAGCAAAGTAGTTAACAGTTCAGATTTGTGCTGCCTTATGTTCCACGCAAAAAAATGAAAAGAGAGATGGTCCAATGGGAAAAGAGATGGCATTTTAAAATTCCAGGCATAATAAGACTGGACATTCTGATGACAAGCCATATGCAGACCTGGGACTTTGAACATTCTTTGTGTCCTTGAGTTTGGGCCAAGTATAAGTTCCACAGTTCTTAAAAGTGGGGGGTGTGTTTTTCCCATAATCTAGTGTTTTAAGAAAATCTGAAGAACTTTTCTGGGAGATTTTTATTTTTCCCAACTTTGTGTCAGGCCCTGTAAAGAAGGAAACAGGAACTGGATCATCCAGAGCAGATGTTGTCAATGAGATACCCTTCAGATACTACTGGAACTACATCTTACATCATCCCTGACCATTGCCTTGGCAGCTGATCTAGAGGATTGGTGCAAAGTAAGTAATATTATACACACACATGTCAGTGCTTTTGCAATTGCCAAGTAGACCCAAAGCAGAGTCACCATCAGTGATGCCTCAGGACTGCAATACCTTAAAGACCACTTCTCTCCACATGAACCTACCCAGACCCTGTGATCATCATTTGATGCCCCTCTTCATGCACCTCCTCCATGAAAGGTCCAGAAGGTTGCAACAAGAGAATTAGACTTTTATGAAGTGGCTCCCCATTTGTGGGATGCTCTCCCCAGGGAGACTCGCCTGGCGCCCTCAATATACAACTTTAGGTGCCAGGTAAAAACATTCCTCTTTAACCAGGCCTTTGGCTGACTAACATCCTAAACTGTACCCTTTTAAATGTGTTTGTGGGAGGGGGTAGAGAGTGGGGTGTTATTGGTTTGTTTTTATTATGTATTTTGTGTTTTCATCTTGTATTTTTATGCTGTGAACGTCCCTTAGTTCTACAAAAGAATGGCAGGATACAAATTTAAATAATCATCAACATCAATATTGTCATCAATATACCGTCCTCATTGTTCACACTGTCTAGAACCTTGTTACAAGGTGGTTGCAGAATGATAAGCTTTTCATATGCATTTGCAAACTTGGAGTGATGTTTGCTAAACTTTGAGTCCTGAACCAAAGATGACTGAACCATAAGTAGGAAGAGTAAGGCGATTGTCTTACTCTTGAGCCTTTGAGAAATGTGAATCTGTAGTATTCCAAATATGGTTGGACTGTAGCTCCCATGACAATTAGCCATGCTGCCTGAAGCTGATGGAAGCTGATAGTACAACCACATCTGGAAGGGCAAGGTTCCCTACAATGGAGCTATAGCCAGCCATGGTGAACGAAAGCAAATCTATAAATAAAGTAAGTAAATGACTTACTTTTGTTGTATCCTCAATAAAAGTAATAATTAGGTAAAGAAATTGCTTCAGTTTTTGATATTACTGACTGATCAGGCTGCACACTGCCCTCCATAATTACTGCCTCTGACCCCAAACCAAACATGAGGGAAATGGTATCACACATGAAAGCTAAACTTCATCCCTAGCATCAACTGATTGCCCAGCTGCTCTATTCACTGTCACGATCAAGTTTTCTAAACTGTGACTGTCCAGGCAAAAATGTACAGGAATGCATGAAAGAAGCAATTTCATGGTTGAGAAGTCTTGCACCATTGAGTCAGAAAATACAGCTACACTCAGCTCACAAGGTGGGCTTTGCTACCAATGGATGATCACTATAAACTTCCCCTGTGCACACGGGAAGTAAAAATAAATTTAAAAATAAAAAAAAATCAGTGGGCATAGGAGAGAAAAATTGCTCCCTTTCCAACACAACACAACCCTTTAAAACCTGTAAAAAAGATTGCATGGGTTGTATCTAAAACTCTACAATCCAGTAGGAATAACCTATTCTCCTAGCACATATATTGTCATAATGTCAATCCTAGGCTGGAAATGATTATGATTATGATGCATAGTATTTATTTTGTCTTGGTAATAGTTACAGTGGCAAAGCCAGTATCATCATCAGTTTTCATGTATTAAATATTGGGTGCAGAGAGAGAGAGAGAACTAAGACCTCTGCTGTGAGATCACTATTTGCCAAGCTGTTTTATTTGGTGATACTCCAGGCTGAAACGCTTCATATTTCTTCAAACATGAGGTAGCGACTGAGGATGCCTGTCTTGTCCAGTGAGTTCATGGCAGTGGTGAAATTTGAACCAGTGACTTCCTCTTTCAATGGCTGAGATATGGCAACATTTCCTCAGCAAGAATACAGAAAAATAGATGTATGCAGTGCTTTTTCTTCTAAAAAAAAAAGTTTAAGGGTACTGTCATTTTGACTCAAGAAAATCACCATTTTATAGTTCAAATTGGGGGAAATAAATACAGTAAATGGACAAAAGTACAAAGATTCACAAAATGTTTAGGGGTTTGTGTACCACTGCATCCCCCCAGAAAAAAGCACTGGGTGTATGTGTACACTAACCATACCCTGGTATTATCCAGGTTAAATCATAGTGATGTATACTATAAATAGAATGGAAATATGCAAAGGAGCTGCAGCCATCCAATACATGGAATTTGGGCTTCTTTGCAAAACAATTTGCCCAAACCAATTTAAAAAGGTGCTGTGGTAGCTAAATTACAAGTTCAGAACAATTTTTAAAATGCAAAGATACTTCTTATATTTAAGATGCACATCCATTGGTTCTAGCTGCATAGGCCAACCTTCAGACAGAGAACTTCAAAAATAAACTAACATATGGAGCACCATCAGTGGCATAGCGTGGGGGGTGCAGGGGGGGCCGGCCGCACCGGGCGCAACATCTGGGGGTTAGGGTTAGGGGCACAAATCCATGGGTTAGGGGGCGCAAATTACTTGCCTTGCCCCGGGTGCTGACAACTCACGCTACGCCACTGAGCACCATGCCAGTGTCTAAAATCCAGGTGCTTGCCTATCCTCCAGAGACAGGCTGTCCTCCACTGTCAAGCCATTATAAGACAAGTCTGATTTCCCTGCAGCTGGTCAAGGGCAGCCCTTTATGAATCCAGCTGTCTTTGATGTGCACATTGAGAAATGCCCTCATAAGATTGTTTCATCTGTCACCAGGCTGTGCTGCTAATTCTTCATTTGCTGAAACTGGCTGATTTCAGCCTGAATAGGCTGGAGGCTTTCCTGGATATTATTACAGTTCTGACAAATAACAAATGCAAGTGATGCACATAAAGTTCACCTGCAATCTGAGCAAAGAACTGAAGCAAACAGCCTGGTGCAGTCAAAAGCAGACAAGGCAAGATAAAAATACAGAATCTTTATATTGACTGTGGTTCTCTGTGCCTCAGATTTGAGTTACCTACAAGCAGAGTAGGGACTGTAAATCAATACAGATTGTCTGCTGTGATGAATTTTTTGATCACAGGAATGCAGTGTGAAGAAGGAAAGGCTTTTGGTTTCGATTAGAGATAAGTGGATCCCTCTTATCCCACCATTTCACTATGCCTTGGGTTCTGCTCCAGTTGTCTTCTGGAATGTTGAAACAATTTATTTTATGCATGTATGCACAAGCATGCACACAAACTCTCTCTCACCTACCACTTCCTCATAGAAGCTTAAATTCTTTTTTTTTTTAATGTTGCCTTTCTGAAAGAATCGAAATTCTAGAAATTTATATAAAAAAACAGAAACAGAAAGAACCATTGGCTGTGAAGTTTCATTAATTCAAAATTCCAAAACTCAGGGGGTGAAATTAGGCAGAGTAGAATACTGCAACAGTCTAGACAAGATAACTCTCCTCTGTTTACAAATATAAAAACTTCTGCCAAAAGCATATCTGTGTCTCTTGTGGATAATATATAAAATCTGTCTCAATATCTCTATACCATCTCACTCCAATGCTCCCGTATCTAAAGGAAATAAGACAGAATCCTATTAAACAAAAAATTGGAAGATTCAGCCTTTCCTGACAGTAGAGATAGAACCCAGAGAGAACAAGAGTAAATACTAGCCAAGGTCCCCAGTTGTGGGGTTCCGCAGGGCTCAATCCTATTCCCCACGTTGTTTAACATCTACATGAAACTGCTGGGTGGGGTTCTGCAGAAGTTTGGAGTACGTTGTCAGCAGTATGCTAATGAAACCTACCTCTATTTCTCCTTTACATATGCAAGTGAGGCAGTGGAAGTGCTGGACCAGTGTCTTGCCTCAGTAATGGACTGGATGAGAGCCAATAAACTGAAACTCAATCCAGAGGCACTGTTAGTGGGTGGTTCCCTAGACCAGATGGGTGGGAGATCTCCTGCTCTTGCCGGGGTTACATTTCCAAAAGTCAATGGGGAAAAACCAGTTACAAAAAAGCTAATATGTATAACAAAGAACTCAAGAGTGACACTTCATGCTAACAATGAAGCCAGTTAGTAGACTAGACTGAGAAAATGTGCTGTGCCCAAAACTAGTTGATAGCCTTAGAGGAGATTTAAAGGCTATTCCTGGGACCAAACCCAACACTATAACCACAACAAGCAGCTTCAAATGCCAAAATCTCTGTGTTGTTCATGTATCATTGGAACCCTTCTGGGTGCTGGAATTCTATCCTGGTATAAGGATTCCATGCCATGCCCACCTTCAGAAAAGCTGCCAGCCAACAAGCCTCCTCCTACAGTATGTTGCCACCCTAGTATTTATAGGTGGCATAGTGGCAGCTGGAGTAGAGACACTATGGGTGGGACAAACACAATCCAGGCTACCATTCATGTGCCACCATCCACTTCCTGTGGTAGCCAGAAAGAAACAGGAGCCATATTCCCCCTGGGGTGAAGCATTGTGCTATAAGATTAGGCTATAAAACAGGATGGGAAACCTGTGGCCCTCCAGATGTTGATAGACTACAACTCGTACCAGCCCCAGGCATCAGGGCAAATGGTTGTGGAGGAAGTGAGTTGTAGTCCAGCAACATCTTGAAGGCTACCTGGGTGGCAGCAAGAGCAGAGCACCAGCTTTTTCAATAAGTAAGGTAGCTGTTTGGAGACAGGAGGCCCACCCCACCCCAAAGGGCCTTAGATTTGTCTTGACTTGTCTGCTGGTCAAACCCTAAGGGCTATGTAAGTGAAGAATTGCCTTGAAGATGTTACAGCAGCCTCTGACATGAGTAAAGTGTGTCATTTCTTCCCTGAAAAATCTAATTTACTATTGTAATGCTTTAATATGTGCTGAGAACACATATTACATAGTGCGACTGATACCACATGACACATCAAGGCCATTAAAAAATGTCTCCCCCTCTCTTTCTTCATGCTGATCATACTAATATTCAATATCTCTATGTGTATTAGTTAGAAGGAATGTTTTCTGTGACACCTATTAAATTACTAGCAATTGCCAGAATTATCTTTCTCTGCAGATGCAGAACACCTACAGTGACACTGCTATATCTAAATGGGAAGAGCATGCAAAATGTGTTCCACGCATTACAATAAGTGTCAGATTCCATGTAATGACAGCAAAGCAGAACTGGACAGGGCTGCTAGAGGTGTTGTCACTTCAAAATGGAAGGAGCTTTAATTCTCAGTTATGTATCACAACAGAATATAGAAAACCTTAAAAACCTCGAATGTTTTGAAGTTGCAGGACACTGTTAATACACATTTGCATGTTTACAAGTTTACAGATGGATTGTGCACACTCCTCTGGCTTCAATTAACAGTTCCAGTCAACCACTGAAAGCAATGCAAAGCCCCAACTCAGTATGGAATAATCAACAAGCATTCTCTGCAACCTCACTTCCATTCCCAGGTCTGCATAATCCAAATGAATACACATGCTGGCTAACCATTCATCAGCAAATTACCTGCTGCAGTTCCTTCAAGATGCCTGTCTGATGATATCTGCATGTATGCTCTAATCTTCTGACTACCTTAGCATTTACACTTAACATCTGGCTCTGCTTGCCAGGCATATATGGCATTTTCTAGCCCCTCAACTGAGTGCTACCCATCTCTTGCAGCTCTTACAACCTCTCAACTGGGCTTCAGTCTCCTCCCCAACCCAGATCTGCTCCTTTTAGCTCACCCCAGCTAAGCTAGCGCTACCATAACTCATCACAGGCAAGGACATAGCTGCTACTTTCATGCGAAACAACACACACGAAATCCCTACAGCTTGCAATTTCTGTTCTAGAGAAATTTTGTAAACTGTGAAGTGGACCCTACCCTAGGTCAATTAAGGGTACTGACCTAGAAGTTGTCAGATTTTCCCAGTTAGCTTCTGCAACATTACTAGGGCTGCCATATGTCTGGGTTTCAGAAGTCATAACTACATACCTATTCCAACTGACATATTCAAGCGTTTTTTACAGCCTGGATTGGGATTTGTCACTGCTGTGAGAGGCTCCTCTAATTGGCTGGCTGAAATTTTTTTTATTGGTTGTTCTTATGTTTTTATCTTTGTTGGATTAATGATACTCCATAATTTTGATTTGATGGGCCTTTTCTAGAAAGGCGGTTTAAAAATATCCAAAATAAATATGACAATAAAATAAAACAGATTAGAAATATTGGGAATGTCAATGCAACACACTGCAAAACCAAGCCAAATGTGTAAACTTACCCCTCTAGTCTTACATCAGGCAAACTTCTGTTGAATGCAATCATGTCACTGGCCATAAGATTAAACTGGTTGATTTTAAAGAGTTCTTTCATTTTTTCCTGATCATCTTTGGGGATGACAACTGCCTTTCCCATCTCTCCAGGTCCTTCTTGGCTTCTTGACATAACAGCTGTAACAGAAGACATCAAGAAAAAGCACATCCTTAACCATTCTGCATTGTTCTCATTATGCAGAAACTTCCAATCTATTGTTTTCTGGGTCTAAAGATAAGAAGCTGTGAGTTTAACTCTTCTTCATGTACATTCAGGTCCATATTTCATAAGGCTGCAGTCAGATCAATAAAAATGAGAGTTTGGGGAACACATTTTCTATTACCAGCATTCTGTGATGAAGTCATTACTTAAACTACTTATTCACATTCCATCCCTTCAAGGAGCTCAGGTTTATATGCATAATTTCATCTCATGTTATCCTTGCAGCAACCATGTGATGTCACAGCCCCAACAGAAATCCCCACCTGTGGCAGCCCTAGAAGGGAAGCCTCCACTGGTCCCAATGGGAGCTTTGCTTCAAAGACTAACAGCAACTTCAGGGGTGGGGTGCTGGAACCATGACAAAGGATGAAAGGGTTGAATCCATCCTCATCCTCCTCACCCCCCCAGGTCCCCATGCACCTACCATTTATATCTCTCTCCCTTTAGTTATAATATTTTTATTGATTAGTCAAGAAGCACCAACATAACAAAAAGAACGAACACAAAGAATCAAAACAGTGAACCATAAAACGTCACCTCCTGCAAGGACAACAGTACAAAAGCACAGTGCCTCTCCAAAGGAACAATAAAGTATTGACACATCTGCACCTGCTAGTTCTAATTTTAAAGAAGGAGGGAAAAAACACAATGCAACTTCAAAGTGTGTTACTCCAGTAGTAGTTTGGTGCTTCAAGCAATCAATACCAACATATTCAATATGACTTCACATGCACACCCACAAGTTTCTTGGGCATAGACAATGTGAAGGGAAATGTTTGAAAATATCCCTAGTTGTTGTCTTCTTTATACAGCGGTACCTCGGGTTAAGAACTTAATTCATTCTGGAGGTCCGTTCTTAACCTGAAGCTGTTCTTAACCTGAGGTACCACTTTAGCTAATGGGGTCTCCCACTGACGCTGTGCCGCCGGAGCACAATTTCTGTTCTCATCCTGAAGTAAAGTTTTTAACCCAAGGTACTATTTCTGGGTTAGTGGAGTCTGTAACCTGAAGCATCTGTAACCCGAGGTACCACTGTATTGTGAACAGAGAACATTTCTGCTTGCCCAAAGGCTGTATCCCCAATTTTTCACCAGTTCCCTCTACCAAGTGCAGCTGTACCTGAGGACTGAGGAACTCACCAGAATTGTATGTGATATGGTGCAAGGGACCATTTATTGCAAAAAGATATTTGTCTTTGTTTGAATTTATTTATGCACTGCAAGGACCTACGACGGGATACATACATTCAATAAAACAGATTTAAAAACAATAAAGCATCACTTAAAATAGGGAAACTAAAAACTAAAAAAAAACTAAACAGAAAACATAAACGAAAAAGGAAAAAGAAAAAAAGAAAGAAAAGTTTTTAAGCTTAAGGAAATTCGCAAAAAATTACATTTCCGACATGGGTTGCCATACGTCTGGACATTTCAGCACTTTCTGTTTCTGATGGCCAAATCACCAACATATGGCAATCCTACTTAAAACCATAATTGAAACACACACAAAATATTACAGTGGAAGCCAATCGAAACTGATTCTTCTGCCCTATTAAAAAGGGGGGGGGGGCAAAAAGGTTCATCTTGATGAAATAACAAGAATGCAATGACAATGCCAGATGCATCTCCAAGGGGAAGGATTTCCAAAACAGGGGAGCCACCACAGAAAAGGCCTTTCAATGTGCCATGACCACTTAATCAACAAAGGGCTTCCCCTGCTGACCTGAACATTCAGGTAGGCTTCTATGGGAGGAGGAGCTCCTTCAGATATTTGGGCCCCCAAGTTATTTAGGGCTTTGTATATACACAAACAAGGGATATACATAAACTTTATGATATAAATAAGTAACTGTAGCATGTTTGGAATTTGTTGAGTTTATGCTTCCACCACCTGTTGGTTCTAGTCCGCCCTGGTTCATGCCACATTTGCAATGCAGCTTCCAGTATCAAACTAGTTGCACATGATTGGCTTGAAAGAAGTGCTAAGAGCCTTGCCCCTCCCTGCTCATGCGGACAGGGCAGAGAGAGGGGACTTATACAAAAAGGTGTTAAGGGCTGCACTATTCCTTGGAACCTCCAAAATGCCCCTTTGGCAACATCCACAGAAGTTGTTGGAGTGTTCAATGAGTGAGCGTTGCATAGGATCCTTGGAACAGTGCTTTCTGGGAGTTGGATGGGGAGCAAATTCACATATTTCAAAAGAAGCAGAGGCAGCCAAACAAGAGTAGGAGAGAAAAAACAATCCTGAAAACAGATTGAGAGTTTTGCATGAGCTACAGTTCTTTACATTTTAACAAATATTATATTTTATTAACTTTTCCATAATACATGCACACTATAAATTGATTACTAAAAAACAGACAGCCGTAATTTCATTGATATCACGAACTAAATTTAATTGTTCTCATATATGACATTCAGCCCAGACATTCAACAGCTTAGTTTTTGTTCATTTTCATCCACTCCTGGCTTGCTTGTTAAATAATGATGCAAACAGAATTACAATGCACAGATACATCATTATCAGCTAATGAACAGTGCAGCTAATGAGAAACTGAGCATCAACATGCAACTTATTCTTTTTATCTTTTCAGGCTTGTTTAGTGAGCAGCTTCCTTACTATTGACAGTCTGTACGTATGTGACAAAATCAGTTGTACATAACTTACTTATCATAGAATAGTTGCAACTAATCATCCTGTATAGCAGGTATGAGGAACCTCTGACCCATGGAGTAAAATCTGGCCTGCAAGTGTTCCTAATTTGTCCCATGGGGCTGTTTTCCCCTGCCATGCAAACCTGTACCACACCTGACATCATATGATGTCATGTGTGGGGAATGTGAAGCCAGAGCTGAAAAGGAACATTTGGAGTGTTACTGGAGCATCCTCTTAATTCTTTTACTTTCAGGGCCAAATGCAAGGGACATGTGATAAAAGAGCTCCAAACCAATGCCAGCACATTCATGCTGCAAATATTTCATATAAGGCCAACCCGGCCAACTCATAATAATTTGTTCACATACCAGTGCACTTACGTGCATGGGCATATATCTTGCACTGGTATTCACAGAAAAAGCTAATTTTGGTTAATTAGTGATACTACTCTGGGATATTTACTGGATGGAATTATGCTAGACAACTGAGTATGGCAGGCAGGATTGTGTTGACTATAACTGTTTTGCTAACCGACCAACAAGCATTAGTGTGTGTATCTGCTGAGAGTTAGCAACAATCACACAAGAACTGAAATATTTATTTATGAGGGGAAATAATGGCTTTTGCTGTGGGAAATGCATATGCATACATACACAGACCAAAAAGCATATACAGTGTATATATATATATATATATATATATATATATATATATGCATTACACAGGCAGCCCACCCATGTTGTCAGGACTATTTTCTTATTATTAAGGAAATAGGAAAAGAGAAGTCTGAAGGCAGAGAATTGCCTTATATACAGAGAGACAAGGTGGAGTCCTAAGGACCCAGAATAACTGACGGCAGAGATAGATAGAAACAAAAAGAGAAAAACTCATTTGCAAAGCACATACTTTCCTGGTCTAGCAAGAGAGTGAAATTGGGGAAATAAAGGAGTCAACATGAAGCTAGAGAAATCCTATATTTACTTGTCTGGTTGTAGGAAGGAAACAAAGGCAACACAAACTCTAGTTCTGCTGAGACTTATAACACTACATGAAGAACTATAGCAAGGCTAGATGGAATTGACAGGGGCTTATCATTTTAGATAATCCTTCCATCTGTCAAAAGCGGCATGCTCCAACCAGAGTGGCTCATCATCCAACCTCAGGGTGACTCTCCCTTATTGTCAACCATCAGCTCTTGGGATTCGTGTCAGAAAATTAAAAAGCATTCCCCTTTAGAAAGGCACATCAGAAGTCTTGACTAATTCTGAAGAAAATAACAGATAGGGAAGGATGTAACTAAGGTATTTAAAGAAAAAGAGGGAAATGAGCTAACTCTAGCAGCTGTCCATGGGGATAGGTATCTGAAAAAAGAAGCATGGAATGTTCCCCAAAAGCTGAACAAACTGGGGATGCAACATGCAGACAACTATAGGAAAAACCTATCATGAACCTCACCCTGAATAAAAAAGGGCATTTCACAAAGGGTCCAGGCTGGACATTAACATCATTATTTAACAAAATTTGTTAGTTCTTCTATATAGTTTTCAAATTGTCTATTCATTTGAGAGCCTAATGCATTCCTTTAAAAATGAGACCAATTAGATAATTATACCAAATCTCAACATTCAGTCAACTTTATTGACTGAAACCAATGTTGATTGCATGACAAATTCTAGTTTGAGTCTAGATACAGTTGACAACGTTGGTGGTAAAAGCAGCAGAAGCAACAACAACCCAATACGGTTGTTGTAAGCTTTGCTGAGATGATGCATGTGTGCAACATATTCATATGTACTGAATACTTGACATTCTTTGTGCAAATTTTGTCATAGCAACAATTGTCACTGAGATTGCACCAAGACTGTGTTGCTCCCACAGCAGTCTGATCTAACTGCAGCAATTACATTGAGCTTAAGCAGTAAAGCATTTGCAAACACAGGAATAACATATAAATAAGGTTATTACTATATACTAACGAACAATCATCTAATAAAGTTATGCAAAGAAGAGCTTAAGCAACATTTGCAATATTAACTGTGGTACTAAAATTATACTAAACTGACAGAGCACATTTCAGCAAAATGCATTTATGTTTTAGATGTGTGCCAAATAAATGAGTAAACTTTAAGCCAACTTTTAAACAGCTGGGGGCCTGCCTAGATAATTTCTGTGTCTTTAGCTTTCCAAATCTGCTCATTAGTAATGACCATGTCTATAAAAGTATGCATTTTGACTACTGCACTATAGACAAATGAAATTTATTGGGTAGTTAAATAATCATTGTGATTTTAAGCAGACCACACTGATTTAAACTGTGATACATATTTTTAGCCTTTTAAAAAGACTCATGCAGGTCGATACTGAAAACCCAGAGCACAACCTTTTGTCTGCTGGTACTTACAGATTACAAGAAATATAACAGTAGGAAAGTGAAGCTATTTCTCCAGTAATGATCTAAATGAGCTGTGAATTACCTAGATGAAATGAATGCAGTAAATGAAACACACTATCATTTTGCTAAGCAGACTATGTAGTAGTATTGATAAACTGCAACCATAATCGCCACACTCTTTCATTTTAAAGATTTGTGTGTGGCTCCACACAGAGTGTTCAATGTGACATTGAAGTGAAAAATACATGTAGCAAAACACACACACTTTATTTTCAGTACCTCCCTGCTCAAAAGGTGAAAAAAGAGGTAGTCTTTGTCTACAGCTTTGGCCCATTTAGTGCAATGGTAACGTCACAGTTTTAGTACACATTGTAGAAATTCATGCAATCCTATGAGAGGGAGTGGTATTCTGTTGCAAGGAGGCAAAACAGAGGCAACCCTGGTTGGCAGAACTGACTATAATATTAAAAAGCATTATTTCCTTAAACTGTCACTTGAGTATGCTGATGTCCCCCAACCTCCAATCATCTTGATTTTCAGAAAGCACTTGCCTCATGGAGAGAAAGGAAGATTCAGCTGTTCAGTACTGAAGGAGAAAAACTCTAGATGTGCTGATCACATATGTGCGATACAAGTGAAACGGCTTTTGTTTAAGTGCTGTTGTGCTCAGGTTCTGCCTGAGAGCTTCCCATGATCATCTTGCTGGCCACTGTGAGAACAGGACACTGGACTATATGGGTCGTTGGCCTGATCTAGTAGGACTCTTATGTTTTCATCTTTATACCTTAATGGATAAATAAACAATCATTCTAAATGGTCTACTTCATATATTAAAATAGAGTCTCAGCAATCTACAGTGCATTGCTAATGGAAAAGCAGTGAAGCACTTCCATAGCAACCCTAGCCATAAAAAGGAGCTATAATCAAGGAGGTGGATCCTTCAAAGTATCAAGCCAGTATAGCACAGAAAAAGGCCAATTCTGATCCCCCCTCCCCCCAAACCCCCCCCTCATAATTTATTTCTACTATCCATGCCAGACCTAGATGGGTAGATTGAGAACAGGGTTAGGGAACCTGTGGCCCTCCATAATTTTGCTGGACCACAACTCTCATAACTCTGACGATTGGTCATGTTAGCTGGGGCTGATGAGAGATGGGAATCTAAATCTATTGGTAGATCTCTGGATGAACAGTAAATATTTCCGACTCTCAACTGCTGAACTATAGCACCAGCAAAATCACTCTATTCTCCCAAATTAAACTGCTGAAATTTAGAAATCTGTGGGTAACCAGAAGTAGATTTTTTTGTGTGTGGGAGCACTGTGAGCTCCATTCAGTTCTGGTTCTTGAAACAAATTCCTGGGCTTGGGATTCCTTGTGTCTTCTGCACCAGGGTCTGGTGGGTGGGTCTCAAGGCTCTGGTAAAACCCACTTTGGATCTTGAAGTCTGCCCAAACTTAAACTAGAGAACATGTTCACTGTTAAGGAGTCAAGAGGACTGTCATCCCTCAGAGGTATACATCTTGGCACAGGAACCATTACTAAATGCATACTTGACCTTTTCTTTTTAAAAAACAGATCCCCCTCTGTCTAGTGAGAATAGATCTTTTCACCTGGCTCTGGTGAAGAAGGATGAATGATAATGGAGTGCTCCAAATGCCTCCAAGCCCATTGGCACTCTGTTTTGTAGAAAGCACTGCGCAGATAAAAATATTCAAAGCACAAAACAAACTGAGATAGCTGTGCTGTTTCCCCCTCTTTTATTTCTCCCCAAACAGAATTTCTGCATCTTTCCTCAGCAGTAGGAGCCTTCTTGGCACTTTTCAATGTGGCTTTGCACATATAACCATCAAATCCTCTGAAAACATGCCTTCATAATAATGCAGTGTTTTCATTGCTGAAGAGCACAAAGAAGTGTGTGTGTTTTGTCACCTGTTTTTCCTTTTTTGCTGGGCATTTTCCACAGTAAAGCTAACTATGGTTACTGGTGATGAATCCTATACCAATCAACTCTTAGATCATTAGAACAAACACATGTTGTGATTGTTAAGAGATGCAACCTTAAAAGAGCAAAGAAGCAATTGCATTATTTTAATTGTGTGCACACAGAGTATGCATATACTTTTCATTGTTACTCTACTTTTTCATAAATATATAAATTGACTATGTGTCCAGAGAGTCCCTAGAAAGCAGTGATTCTAGACAGGGCACAGGCAACTGACATTAATTGCAGTTCACAGTAGAATGTACAATGATCTCCCTGACATATAATACCTTATGAGCTGGGCACAATCCAATTCACACCAACCCAAGTCAGACCCATTGAATACTTGGGTTGGTGTGAATTGGATTGTGCCCAGCTCATAGGATATGATATGTCAGGGAGATCATTGTACATTTACCTTGCTGGATGATATAAATCAGTATTTGTATTCAATATATTCTACTGTGAACTGCAATTAATGTCAGTTGCCTGTGCCCTGTCTAGGACCACTGCTTTCTAGGGACTCTCTGGACACATAGAGTACCTTATATTCCATATCATGCAGCCCCTCCTGACGTTAAGACCTGTGCTGTTTTCCCCAGAGTGCTCCCTCTGAGTAGGTTGGTTAATAGGAGAGGATTCGCAGCATCAAGTACAAAACAGTAAAGGTCAGTAGGCTAGGAGCTCCAGCTCAAGTATGGTCAAATTCATACCCGAATATGGTCTTTATAGTTTATCAAGATATTTATATCTGAACCAGACCAAACAGCTAAAATACAGTTTATGGGAAAGCGCCTGCATTAGGCTCATTTTCTTTCACCTTTAGGAGCAAATCAAAGGCTTCTATTTTAGAATTAACCATAGTTTGAGCATCATGTGAATGGTAATGATGAGACAACAGGACAAAGATTTATCTAATATGGTTATGTAATCCTCAAGATGTCTGTAAGGTTTGTAGTTTTTATAAACAAAAACTAAAGTTGCAGGGATTTTATTTAAAGGAACTGTTTATGTTTAACACATTCTGAAATCTCTAACCCTCAGAATGCTTACTATGGACGTGGACAGCATGTAAAATAATTTTAGAGCTGAATGCTCAGAATTTCCTGCAGTTAAATAAACTGTTACATATTAACTACTCCCCAGGCTTTCATAATGACATAGTAAAGACATTATTTATGGAACTTATCAGTAGCTAGTTTGCTGAAGCCAGAAAAGTAAATCTTTAAAGCAGCATTGTTCTCAGTTTCAAATCTACATTTCCTTTCCCAAGTAAGCTTCTTTATCTTAATATATATATATATATATATATATATATATATATATATATATATATATATATATATATAAAGTCAATGGTCTAAAACAGGCATAGGCAAACTCTGGCCCTCCAGATGTTTGGGACTACAATTCCCATCACCCCTAGCTAACAGAAACAGTGGTCATGGAAGATGGGAATTGTAGTCCCAAACATCTGGAGGGCAAGAGTTTGCCTATGCCTGGTCTAAAAGTGAATAATTTTGCCCCATTTCATCAGTAGCAAATAAACAGCGTTCCCCAGCACTTCAGCCTCCCCTTCTGCTACAAGTAATTACAGAATCATAGGATTGTAGACTTAAAAGGCACCCCAAGGGTCATCAGTACAGGAATCACAGCTAAAGAACCCCTGGCAAATGGCTGCCCAACCTCTGTTTCAAAACCTCCAAAGAAGCAGAGTTCACAATCTTCCAAGGCTGTCCATTGCACTGCCAAACAGCTCTTACCATTGGAAAACTATTCCTCATGTTGAGTCTCCTTTCTCATCGTTTGAATCCATTGGTTCATGTCTTGCCCCCTTGGAGCAGCAGAAAACAAACTTTCACAAGCAACCTTGCATGGCATTCACATGACAACAGCAATTTCATAGAAGGCAGATCAATTATCTGCATCCTCTCGAATGCAACAGGATTATCTGGCAAATAAGGGTGCTTGAGGTCAGGAATAAAAGGAAATGTATGAAAGCTTATCATAATGGATTACGATGCGAATGTGGAATCAGTGCAGGTTAAAGCACAGATACCCTATATCAAAGCAATTTGTATTATTTCCACTCAAGATGAAACAACAGTTTTTAACCCTGCATATTACACTATTATCTGACAGCATCTGCTCACTAAATATATGCTGCTGCTCCCATCGCTTCAATGTAGTGTATGCACAGAGGACGAGGTTCAGATATAGGAAGTCCAGGTTCAAATTCCTGCTCATCCACAGAATTCAATGGTTGGTCTCCAGAAGATCGCAGTTTTTCTCAGTGTTCTGGTTATCTTTCTCCCCCATAGAACAACTGAACAAATTCCCTCTTAGTGCTACTAAATGACACAGTATCTACCCCTCATAGATTGATAACCGATGCAGAAGGCTCACTGTAGGGGGACAGTAAATTCATTCTCATTCCTAATTGTAGTTGCTTCCCTTCATCCTACACAAAGTCAGTGGAATGTGAAATTGACTCGACTTGATTGCAAGCATCTTCTTGCCAGGTCAATTTACTGTCAAGGGAAACCTTTTTTTCTTTTTCTTTTAAGAATACAGTGGTACCTCGGGTTAAGAACTTAATTTGTTCTGGAGGTCTGTTCTTAACCTGAAACTGTTCTTAACCTGAGGTACCACTTTAGCTAATGGGACCTCCTGCCGCCACCGTGTGATTTCTGTTCTCATCCTGAAGCAAAGTTCTTAACCCAAGGTACTATTTCTGGGTTAGCGGAGTCTGTAACTTGAAGCGTATGTAACCTGAAGCGTATGTAACCCAAGGTACCACTGTACCAGGGGGCATAGCTGAGAGAAAGAGGGAACCTTGCACTATTTTTCCTCTCTCTCTCTCTTTTAAAGCACAATGCATTCAGATGTATCTCTATATGAAGAGGCACCCACCCTTAATTTTTTTAAAAATAAAAAACCCTCTACAACTAAGGCAACGCTAAATAATGTGAATAGAAACAGGTGCTTTGACATGGCCACTATTAAATACATATCTGTTTTAAATATGCACACACATTGGTACTGCAGCAGTGATGATGGTCATGCTGCTGGAAGCTAGCTTTTTTCTTTCTCCGTCGGGGTTCTTACTGAAGTCCTACAGTAGGGGTGGGGAACCTCAGGCTCAGAGCCTAAATGCAGCCCTCCAAGCTGCTCTGGCCCTCATGGCCTTCCCTTGGCGAACCGCTTAACCTCCTTGATGGTTTTGGCTTGGCTGGAATGCATCCTTCAACTGTGATGTCATCTACTTCCTTGGAAAGGGGTGTTTGTGTGGGTGTACACACACCTCTGACTTTTGCACATCTGGAATATAGCCTCATGCTAGGGTTGGAAACGCATGACATTTCAGAAATTCCCCCTGGACGTCACTTCTGCCTTTGAAATACTGGTAATGTCCAGAGAAATCCAGGTGTATGGCAGCCCTAACTCATGTGCTCATCTTGTGCTGTTCCACAGGATTCCCCAATGCTCAGAAGCAGCTTTTCAGGAGGCCTGGAAGGCTTTACTGGGTACGAAGGAAAGGTGAAACCAGGTGCCCCACCTTGAAGAAGTGTAAGTGTTTTTCCTTAGTGTAAAGCCTCTGTTGCATACAAGCTATAAGCCTCAAGCCAATTATGATAAATTTTGCAACTTCTCCTTTTAACTAACATCAAAGAGATGCAGTATAAAGTTGGGATAAGAACCTGAAACAGAAATATGTCCCGAACACACAAAGTGAATTTTTATCCTTGTATCTCTACATTCAGGAGAGTCATCATGTTGGGAACAAACAAATGCTGAACAGGCGAACAGTCACGTTGTTACTGAGGTTCAATAAATTTGTATCAGCTATCACTAAAATCGACAGATATATCATTTATATAAGATCATTGCAAAACTAAAATTCTAACTAAGCATATCTTCAAACATGCTTCAGGCACGTTCAAAATAGTACGATTTTTGGATGTATTTGTCTATTAAAAACAACCTCAAAGGAACAACAAAAAATTAACGGTTCATCTCTTCAATGACCTTTCAGTTCATGCAGGGATAACAGAGCTGACTCAAAGCATGTCTACAAAGGATGAAAATGTAACTTTCCATGTTCTCTGCCTGGAGAAACATTTCATCATCTGTCACAGGAGAGAGGCTTCCTTTGAAGATGAAATATCACATTCACAAGGGCTTATTACAAGCGCTGAGATTTTTGGCAAGTTGTAGGAGGAGAGAGTTATAGGGGCTGAAAGGGAAAATTTGTCTCACCTGTGAATTTTCACTTTCTGTGGGACTAAGGCATGGCAGCCTTCTCTTTTGGGAAAGCCCCTCCTCTTGGGCAGAGGCAAACTCAGGCATCAAGCAGAGTGGTTCCCATAGAAATCAGGCCATGCCAGAAGATGGAATAGAATTTGCTGCAGCAGGTAGCCCTGAACATGTAGCCCCTACAGAAAAGGACTGTAGGCTGCACACAAAGCCCTACAAAACACTTACAGACAGTGAAACTGCTATTTTAAAAGCCACAGACTACTTTGAAAGAGAAAATAGAGAAGGCATTAAATAAGTTTACCCCCAAGATTCTGCCTAGCCTAAAACCCCAGAAGAACTATGTATTCATTCCAATGGGAATTCACCAACAAGACATAATTGCCTTTCCCCAGCTATGCTAGAGTGCTGCAGCCTTCATTTTTAGGATGTTGAAGAGCAGTATATCTTTAGGGTGGGTCCCAATATGCTTTATACCAGATTAGGTACGAAGTCTCAGTTGTATCCCATGTTTTGGGAAAGAACCTTTCTTACAATGCTGCTTACAGTAACATATAAATCAAAACACATTTATAAAAATGTAAACACGATTATAGTAAAACTGAAATAGAACCACAATATTAAAAAAATGGCAGCAGGTGATAACATTAAAATAGCACCGAGTCCAATAAAACCAGAGATCACAAAATAAAGCAGCAGCACAGTAACAGCACCCCAATCAAAATCCTAAGCATTATGAAATAGCAATGGTAAACAAATATAAGATTTCAGTGCCCACTTAAAAGCCTGCAATGACAAAGCCTGTCCTAACTGGAAGAGAGTCCCTCCCTCCCCAAAAAGTGAGGCCACTGTCCATATGCTGCTAAGGTAGCAACTCTCCATTTGGAGAGGAATCTTACTATTACCTGTCGGTGGCTATGAGTCACAATCACTATATGGAACTTTTATGTTCAGTGGCAACATGCCAATGAACGCCAAGTGTCAAGAAGCAACAGCAGGAAAAGGTGACTGCCTTTGTGGCCTTCCCAGGAGGCTCTGGTAGAGCAGTATAGGATTCAGGATGATGCATAAGATAGACTTTTAAGCCTGATCCTGCAAAGCTCTTCTCAGGTCCATGTGACCTGATAAGCTCCCTTAATCCAATTTCTGAGCCACCTGCCAATAGAAGAAGATACCTTTGAACTGAAAGAGAAAGAATTAAAAGGCTGAGAGGAACAATGTTTTTTTTCAAGGGTATGTTAGATTGGTATATGTAGAAATAAGGAGTCCTTTGGAAAAGCTGTGCCCCTTCCTCACATTTGGATGGGAGGGGAAAAGAGAGAAAGTTGGCAGTGCTTATATCCTGCAGCTTGTAGAAGACAGAAGACATGTATTTGCCTTAGAACATGAGGTGTCAAAATAGGGACAGGGCAGAGGGTGTGTGCTGCCTACAATACCACCTACAATGTGGGGAAGATCTATAAATGTTTAGCACCAAGTTCTGAAGAGAGTTTCTAAGCCTTCCTCAGAGTGGGAACCATGTGAAGATGCTAATAGTTTCAAAGTATGTTCAGCCAAACATGCTTAGGAACTACCACCCCTACAGAACTTGGTGCCCAACATAAGGGAATGCAGATACTGCCTGTGAGTTCAGAGCAGCAAAAAGGGATACCAGAACCTTTCTGAACATTCCCAGAGCCAAGATATGAGATTAAAAGGCAAGGCCTAACACTGTAAATATTGAGGAGAATGTACAAAATGTAGGTACCTTCTGAGAGATGGGTGAGTTGGAATATAAAAAGTACGCCCTAGAAAATATTTGCAATGCATTGGAAGGAACTAATTTCAGGTGTTCAGCTGTGACTTAGAATTGTGGAGTTGGAAGGGACACTGAGGTTCATCTACTCCAGGCAACCCCAACCTTTGGCCCTCCAGATGTTTTGGACTACAATTCCCATCATCCCTGACCACTGGTCCTGTTAGCTAGGGATCATGGGAGTTGTAGGCCAAAACATCTGGAGGTCCGCAGGTTGGGGATGCCTGATCGACTCCAACCCCCTGCAAGGCAGAAATATACAGCTATCCCATAGAGCGATCAAACCTGCAACCCTAGAACTATCAGCAAGCATGCTATAATGAACTTGGCTATTCAGGCTGCTTAACTATTTAATGCAAAACAGAGATAATGTGTCCATGTCAACCAAGAGAATTGCACTCCCCAACATTGATATGCATTAAACTTACTAAGAGAATCTTACTCACAGAGAATGGAGAGACACAGGACTCATGAGTGTTGTTAGTGTGTTGCCAAAGCTTCCTGAGGGTGTGTGTGTGTGTATGTGTGTCTGTGTTTGTATATATGAACTGTAGATTTTCGTATGAAATTGTTAATGGTATAATGTTTTTGTTATTTAACATGTTGTAAATTGCTCGGAAATGGGATGCGGGTGGCGCTGTGGGTAAAACCTCAGTGCCTAGGACTTGCCGATCACATGGTCGGCGGTTCGAATCCCCGCAGCGGGGTGAGCTCCCGTCTTTCGGTCCCAGCTCCTGCCCACCTAGCAGTTCGAAAGCACCCCCAAGTGCAAGTAGATAAATAGGTACCGCTTTATAGTGGGAAGGTAAACGGCGTTTCCGTGTGCTGCGCTGGTGCTGGTTCGCCAGAGCAGCTTCGTCACGCTGGCCACGTGACCCGGAAGTGTCTCCGGACAGCACTGGCCCCTGGCCTCTTAAGTGAGATGGGCGCACAACCCTAGAGTCGGACACGACTGGCCCGTACGGGCAGGGGTACCTTTACCCTTACCTTTAAATTGCTCGGAACCTTTGGGTACTACTCCTAACAACAACTTTCCCCTTTCAGCCACATGATTTTAGAGAGCAAATAACTAAGGCAGAAAAGGCAGCTGGAAACCAAAGGAGACAAAGGGATGCTAGTGGCCATTCATTTTTGTTCAGTCAATGAGAACACACACGATGCAGGCAAAACGTGGAGGAGAGAGGATTTGCAGGCTGCAGTCCTGCCTCCTCAGACTTTCCAGTCTGCAAGGCCATTTATTTATGTTTCTATTACAGGTTGATTAAGGCTACTGAGACATTCAGAGAAGGGGAAATAGCAACAGCAGGAGATTAAGATGATTATAGATTTTATTTAATAAAAAAATACATCTCTTCCAGCCCAAATGGGACCTTCAAGGCTATAAAATAGATAAATGACAGAAACTAACTGGAACCCAATAAGTAAACAACTACAAATCTCCTGCAGAACTGAGGCCATTGTTTCTCTGTGAAAAAGAGTCTCCTTTCTGTTTCAATCATTTCTAACAAGCCTTCTGTGGCACACTCAGATCAAGCCTTGAGGATACCTGGTTTTTCTCCTCTCTTACTGACATTAGAATTAGAAGCAGATTTTCCATTCAGAAGTCATGATACAATCTGAGGATCTAGCATGCCATTTATAGACATGACTTAACTTAAGGTCATTAGTTTCAATGGGCCTACCCTGAGCAGGACTTAACGGAACACAACCCATAAGAACATGGGATAGAATTCAATGTAACTCCAAGTGGGATATGGGCAAGTGGAATGAGGTCCACCCAAACAATAGGACATTTCCCCTCTCCTCCCTCTGTGCACACCCTCACACACATACCCTAAACCTGTTCTGGGCCATCTGCCCACCAAAAACCACCACCTCCAGAGCATTTAGGAGGCACAGGGGTGGGGTGGGGGGGTGCTAGGGAGTGGAGGGAAAAGGCCCATTGTGCAAGCAGACCTCATTCTGTGCACACAACAACTTAGTTGAATCCCACCCCCTAGAGGAGCCTGTTGAAACAGACTAATGGCCAAACTTGTACAGCACCCTGTTGTCACAATGGCCAACCAGATGCCTGTGGGAAACTGTAAAGATAATGTCTCGCAGTTGCATTGGTCTTCCTTTAGACTTGGAAGGCTGTATAGGGAATAGAGAGGAGGGGTTTTTTTCTGGCTTGATGTACTCAATATGATTATACCTATGATTATATTAAGGCTAGGTACTTAAAAAGAATTGAAATCCAGGGAGAAATTCAGTTGAGAAGTTTTGAAGCACAATGCAGCAATATGTATATAAGCTCAATTTGTTCTTTATATCCACAAAGATGTAGTGGTCAAATGACCAGACCCCAGAATCATGTAAAATAGTATATGGACTTGTATTATATGCATATCAGACAAACCAATACCAATATCGGGGCCATGCTATTTGGATAGTGTACACATGTTTATTTATTAGGTAATGTAAATGTAAGGTATTTAAAAATTTCTCATTCCACACAGTTAATCAATATTTCATCTTTAATTGGCAAATAACTGATGAAATGAACTGAAAATAATTTCAGAACATATACACCAACTAGAATTAAACTGGATTTTTTGTTCATAAATTAAACTCGTAGTGATGAAGCATGTCAAGAAACGTTAATGCAATATTGAATGCTAGCTTTTATTTTAGCTTTCCTATTTCCCGGTTGCCTTTCTGTCATTACCAGCACTGTGTCTTTCTTGACACAGCTTATGCATAATGCAATTCCTAATTATCATCACTGACTTATTTCATTTTATCCCAACACTAATATGAGGCACAAAATCAATCCTTTCTTGCTGAAAACCCGGATGGTTTTTTCCCCCAAGTGCAAAGAAAAAAGAGGCAGCATTCAACTAAATAACTGTGCAAGTGGAATAGGAACCCCCCCCCGCCCCCCACCCATGTGCTCTGCATCATCTCCAAATCTGCTCCAGAAGGTTGGGAAAACATCCAGTTTTCAGAAGGAAGGATGTGCCATTGCAGAAGCAGAAATTATTTCCCCGACAGAACAGTTGCCCTTTGAATACAACCCAAAGAAATTAAACTGTCAGCCTCTGCCCCACATTACCAGAGAACTTCACACAGCCATGCTTCAGGGACTGGGGTGTGAGTGTGTGCTCATATAAAATTTAACCATTAGGGCCCAGGTGGCTGTCAGTTTCAACCTCCATAATCTATTGTCGTTTCAACAAAGATGTGCTTTTTGTTAGAAAAGTAGACATCTGAGGGAGTCGTAAGGGAAACAGCTTTGCATCTCTAAGTGCCTCAGGAAGCACTGATCACTCCCTGGACCAGAGGTGGATTTAATGCTAGACAAGCGGTGCAGTTGCACGGGGTGCACAAACATAGAGGGTGCCTTCTCAAAGCCCAGTAAGTGCTTGTCAGGCTTCAGGAAGGAGGTGGGAGGGCTCTGGCAGAGTCCTAGAGTCCTCCTGTCTCCTTCCCAATGCTAGGCAAGCTCTTACCAGGTTCTGGGAAGGAGGTGGGAGAGCTCTAGGACCCTGCCAGAGCCTCTTGCCTAAAGCCGGCACCATGAGGGCTGGGGATAGGGCATCAAATGGCCTTGCACAGAATGGCAATTTACTGAGGTCCACCCCTGCCAGGATCCACTCAGCCAATTCCCAATGGCTAGCTGTAAGAAGTCAAGTTGGGGAAAGAGTGAAAAGGGAAAAGCAGTTGGCCATACTTCAAGCAACTTGTCTAAATCCTCCAGCTGCAACAAATTTAAAATGGATCAAACAGTGCACTGGGTGGCTCCAGGGAACTTGCTCAAATGGTGGCATCTAATTCTGTCTGAATCGAAGTGATTTTGTTCCTAAAGTACCTCAAAAAGTTGTTACAGCAGGTTGCCAATGGCATCAGAGCAATGACCTCTTGGCCAGATGATGAAGAAGAGGGAAAAGCCCATTCACCACACAGAAGAACTCTGAATATAAGAAGAGCCTGCTGAATCAGGCCAGTGGCCCATCAAACCTAGTATTCTGTTCCCACAGATGCCTGTAGGAAGACTGCAGAAGAACACTCTGCCCACCTACAGTTCTGAGCAACTGGTATTCAGAAGCATACTGTATTCAGAAGGATACTGTGTGTGCCAGATGGCTGCTTGTGGATGCAGGTGTTAAGTGAGGTTCAGACTAAGATTTATGCCACTTTGCTCTAGCCATCAACCCTAACAGAACTGGTACTGAACAGTAGAGATGGCACTGGCAGAAGGGACTCAGCGGGCCTGCGCAAGGGTGAGGAGCTTCAGCCAACCCTGAATTCACTGGCATGCACCTCAGTCATTTTACTTGTGAAGCCAGCCTTGCAACATGGTGAACATACTCCTTCTCTCTATATTTGTCCCAGCCTGAGGCTTATCAGATTTCAAGGCCTGATAGGAGGAGTGACAAGCAGCTGTCAAATTAATGCAGTGGGCGGAGGAGATGGAGGAGAAGGAGAAAATTGTATGCATCACTTCCATAGAGTGCTAAATTGCATAAGTCCATCCTTGTTGCAGTAGGTACATCGTACAGCAGATTGCTACAGAGTGTGCTAATTGTAGCTTCCCTGCAGTCTTCAAAATCAGCATTAAGTATGTAAAGCAGGTGCGGTGTTACCAGAAGGGAAATCTGGAGCTACTGGTAAATCTTTGGGCAGTTTATAGTAGATCAGTAAGGATAACAGTAGCTCTCCTCCAAATGAATAAAACTATGAGTGGATTTTTGTGTGAGAGAACTATGAACTCAGTTCTCTTCATGTAACTTATGTCTAAGAATATGATCTCCTCTCCTTCTACGTGGCTCCAGTGGATCTTGGGGTTCAAGAAAAAGTAAAAAGAATTAAATTATGCAGTCTTGAAGTCTGCCCACCCCATTGCAAATATTACTACTTGAGCTTAGGAAAAATGCCAGATTTATGTGCAGATGTACTACATTTTGATTAATGGTAACTTGAAAGGAAGGCTTCTTACAACTTAGGTTTTTTTAAGGTATTTTTAGTTACCAGTACAAATCTGCAAAAAAGCTCATCATCAGTAGGTCTCTAGTATCCCACACGATTCCATTTCCAGCTTGCCAAGTGACTTATTTCAGGCTCCCTCATTCTCGGCCCTCCCGATGTTTTGAGACTACAATTCCCATCATCCCTGACCACTGGTCCTGCTAGCTAGGGATCATGGGAGTGGTAGGCCCAAAACATCTGGAGGGCCGAGGCTGAGGAAGCCTGACTTATTTCATTAATGGTTTAAATGCTTAGGCATTTAATGCCATGCTCTTCTGATCGCTCCATCAGTGCAAGCATTTCTGCTTGTCTGGTGACACAATCCCCCTCTCCTCCCACCTCCATGCATTGTTCTCAGTGGGTGTCCTGAGCCTCCTAAATAGATTTGGGTGAGATGTGGGGCATATAAGAGAAGGCAGGGGAGTCCCACTGCAACAGCAGAAGTCTTCTCTGGCTTCCCCTAGCACACCAGGTTAGTTGAAATCCAGTTTGCTGAGATGCCACTTCCAGTACCCAACCACATGGAGATGCTAAGAAATCAACCTGCTCACAGGACACTCACTCCACACAGAATTCATTGTGACTTACCACAATGGCATCAAAATGGTAGGAAAGATCCCCGAAGAGGACAAACAAACTCACATTAGCATCCTGTCAGGTGGAACAAATCAAGACTGGCTCCACAAATACTGTTTGGGTCTAACATAGGCATAGGCAAACTTGGCCCTCCAGATGTTTTGGGAATACAATTCCCATCATCCCTCACCACTGGTCCTGTTAGCTAGGGATCATGGGAGTTGTCCCAAAACATCTGGAGGGCTGAGTTTGCCTATGCCTGGTCTAACAGATACAATAACATCTTTTTTTAAAATATGAAAAGGGAAATATAGCTTAGGAAAAATGCCAGATTTATGTGCAGATGTACTACAGATGTACTACAGCACAAGCAGAATCAAGCTGCATTACCTGTCTTCCATTGTATTAATTTTTAATACTCCTCTCTGTAATTAACTCTAAGTTATATTAATCAAACAAAGGTTGTGTTCCACTCAGTCTCTGTTCTATGTCATATCAAATACACAGTAGGTAAAACACTCACAAATGCACTTGCATTCTCTGTTGGAGAAACCACAGTTGTTGTTTCTCTTCCGCAAAATAGCTGAGAATGACTTCCATACTGGATTAACAGATGCCATCTAGCATGAATGCCTGCCCAAGGCTGAAACGTCTGAGTAAAATATAGCAAAACCATATGGCAAGTCAGAACACATATTATTTACACAACTATTTACATAGGAAGCTGCCGTACACTGAGTCACGCTAGTGGTCCATCCAACTCGCCACTGTCTACACCAGTGTTTCCCAAACTAGGGTCTCCAGCTGCTTTTGGACTACAATTCCCATCATCCTTGACCACTGGTCTTGCTAGCTAGCTAAGAATGATGGGAGTTGTAGTCCAAAAACAGCTGGAGACCCAAGTTTGGAAAACACTGGTCTACACTGACTAGCAGCGGTTACCCATGGCTTCAAGCAAGCGTCTCTACCAGCCTACCTGGAGATGGCAGGAATCAAATCTTCTGCATGCAAAACAGATTCTATACCACTGACCTACATCTCTTCTCCTTCATTTTAATTTAAAACACCCACACCCATCCCCAAGTGGTAAGTCACTGGAAGATGGAAAGGTTGATTTCCATCACCCCATGACATGTAGTCAAAAGGCAAAGTGAAAATCAACGGGGGTGACAAGTAGAAGAAAAGAATCCCAAGAATATGTATTTATTTGGCAAGATTCATATTCATTGTATCATAAACTGCCTTGTGACCTTCAAATGAAGGTGGTATAGAAGATTTAATCATCATCCACCACCACTTAATCAACAAAAATCTCTAAGCAGTTTACGTAATATGCTGAAGAAATGCAATTGAGACCTTTATGCTCCTGTGTAGTTGGTTTTTTAACATACACAAACACACACACACACACTCCAAGTCAGTAGCTTAGCAGATGTGTTTTGAACAAACTGAAGTTTCAAAGAAGTCTTCAAAAGCAGCCCTACACACAACTCATTGCAGAAATCTAATCTAGAGGTTACCAAAGCACAGGTAACTATGGCCAGGCTCGCTATGATCAAGTTGGAAGACAGAAGCTGTAAAGTCCTTTAGAGCAGGCTTCCTCAACCTTAGGCCTCCAGATGTTTTTGGCCTACAACTCCCATGATCCCTAGCTAGCAGGACCAGTGGCCAGGAATGATGGGAACTGTAGTCTCAAAACATCTGGAGGCCCAAGGTTGAGGAAGCCTGCTTTAGAGGGAGTGCAACCCTGTCCAAACACCATGTAGAACAAATTCAAATCAGAGCCACAAGCGACTCTGATTGTTCTAGGTCTTAACCTTATTTTGCCCAGCACACAGATATATATTCTGTTCCCCTGGCAGCTACTACTGCTTTTTTAAATTAGCCTAATTATTAGACTAGCGTGTATTAAAGTAGACACTAGTCATTGTAAAATCAATAAACCTGAATTCTCAAAACAGCACTTAATTAACTTTCAGTGCAGTACAACCGTCACCTTATGCAGTAGATCCACAAAATTGCAATTCTTTGAATGAAAGAAATGGTTTTAGCTTGGAATGGTGAAGGTTACATTGATAACTAAAATATTTTCAAGCACACGCTACTGAAGTTTCTGTCTATATCACATCTAGAACTGGATAGGCATATCTTAAGCAAACATGACTCCCTATATTGAGCACACCATACTGATGAGATTATATTTAAGGCCCTGCTCTGTATCCAAATCGAATGGGAAGGAAAGTCATCTACAGCAAAGAGCATGGCTCCCACAATTGTGAGCCAAGGCTTGTAGAATGACCTTTCACAGGAGGTTATCAGAAACCTCTATCCCTTTGCTTAACCAGGCATCCCCAAACTCGGCCCTCCAGCTGTTTTGGGACTACAATTCCCATCAACTCTGACCACTGGTCCTGTTAGGGATCATGGGAGTTGTAGTCCCAAAACATCTGGTGGCCAAGTTTGGGGATGCCTAGCTTAAACAGTTATTTAAGGCACATGTATTCAGAAAAGCTTTGAATAATTGATATTCTTTCTGGGTGCTTATGGATTAGTAAACATTTCTGCTATTGTTTTAGATAGTTGTTTTTATCATTTTTGTTATTAGAATTGGTGTAAATGAAAATAGGGAAAGGTTGTGCAGAAAAGATAAGTAGATGTCTCAGTCAAGGCACTCCTTTCCGAAATGAGAAATGAGGTTTTCCTAACAGAGTATACAAAGTCCATTATTTCTGATGCATTGCTTCCATAGACAAACACTGCTTTTGAGCAAGGCTGAAATCCTATGCAGCTGGCAGCATATCACATTTAACCTAGTGGGACTTACTTCTGAGTAAACATAGAATCGGATGAGGGTAGATAAGACAAGAGTCTTCTTTGACTAAGTAATGGTAATTTTCATGCACTCTTAACATTCTACGCTTTGGGAAATAGCATTTACACCAGAGAAGGGTAGGACAGAAATCTAATAGATTATTTACTGCTACTAGTACTTCTAAGCATTATGCTGGCAATTATCGTTTTACTAAATGTAGATGGGGCTGGGTCTTCTATCTCAAACAAACCTGGGTTTGAGAAGACTGATGGAGGCAGCTTCTGAATACTGTCAAAAGAACACCTGACATATAATTCTAGCAACGTCATGCTGCCTGCCATTCGATGGCAGACCAACTTTGCATGCATGGGGAGGCAGTAAGCAAACTCAACTCCTAATCAGGCACTGCTGATATACCATGACTTGTGCCCAGGGCTGGTTCTAAGCCTGTATGTGCTCAGTTTATACTGGTGGGCAGGGCCTCAGGTACAGACCACAGAGAAGATTACCGCTTCTGTTCCATGGCCCAGGTTATTTAAGCCAGCCCAGGCAATAGGTTCAGCACTGCTGTTGCCAACTTCCCTACCCACCTTCTCTCCTTCTATTTAACTTGTGCTTGGTTTGAAGAGAAGTTAGTCACCAGGTGACAGGGCTGGGAACGATTTTTTTCTCCTCGCCACAAATGGCCTATAGTAATAACAATAACAATGATTTACAAGGGTGCTGGTTGCATTGAGAAGGATCCATAGTTGGATCCCTCTAAGGGCTTTGGATTTGCTTCTTAATGTCTTGGTCGTAGCTCAAGGGACAGGGGCAGGGGCTGGGGTAGGTTGCCATAAACTCAAGTTGGGTCCCACAAGGAATGGCCCATGCTGTGGTGGGTCTAAAAAAATGTCTCATGGTTGTTCAGCAAGTTGGCTTGGCCTGTTACCAACCAGAAGATCTTTGCCATGACAAACCTATAGATGCTGTTACCCACAGAAGTTTTGATGATATCAAACCAATCATCTGATCTTGTAGCGTTTCATTGCTACTGCATGACTTGTCTAGATGTGGCTGGTGCACCAAGATAATGGACATTCAAAAAAAACAACGCACAACAACAACACAGGTATCTGGATAAACAATCAAACACTACTAAGTCCTTCATAGTTCCAGTCCTCGCATGCATGGCACTGCAAATACTTCTACATTGTGGTGCTCCACAGAAGGGGCATTTGCATTGTGCTGATAATGCAAGTCAGCAGTATAAAGTTGAAAGCCTCCATGCAGTACCAGCCACGGCAAGGGGCATACAGTGTTGGCTCAGAGGTTTTAGGCTGGCTAATTTCATAATCAAAGCACAATACAAAACAGAATGCTCTGGAGTACCAAGCATTACCTCACCACCAAATGCCAACAGAATGAGGACACTACATATAAACTGCTGTTAAGTTCACATCAGCCTTTTCACTTGAGAAGTCAAGGTTGACCCTACCCTAAAGCAATCAATACCACAAGACAGTTTAAAGACTTCTGTTGCCGAACAATGTTAAGTGGACTCTGCTGTTAGACTGGCATATAAAAATGTTTATAGCAACTACTCCAAACAAATAGCAGACTCAACAGCATACTTTGCCATTCTTCTTTTGACAGAAACAAAGAGCAATGTGTTATATGTGTAAAAATAAAAATGGCATTATTCAGTCCTAAGAGAGCTCTGCACAATGGTAAGTCAGCTTCTGTCAACCCTGCAGCTTACTTCATAAAGTGTATAGACCTTTTAGATAATGGGAAATAGAAAAATACAGGTAATACATGGTCTACGTGCAACAAAACTATAACAGTGTACAACACTAAGAAAACATGCCCAGCTGCAAGGCCTTATTCTAATAAACTCATTATCGCTACTACGAATCATCATCTTGAATTCTATATTCAAACAAAAAAAAAGAACATTACAGCATCCAAGTACACAAGCTGCGTTTGTTTCCACATTTATTAGTATGCTAGTAATTAGTGTTCTCTCAGCAGAGCAAAACAAACACTTCACCCTAAAATGCAGACTACTCATTTTTACAGGCATCCTTAGAACAATTATATTTAGATATAAAGGAAACTAGTGTTTTAATGTGCTATAGTCACAGTAGCTCAAGCAGAGAACTGCCTATTTGCTTCTGGCATTACTGGAGAAGACAGAATGAATACAGACCCCACAACGAATCTGGCAAGCCATAACAGGAAAACTAGTAAGCCTTCTGTGCAAACTGCAAAATTATTTGACCATGTAAGAATTTGGCTGGCTTAGTTAAAGCAATGTGTCCTCACAGGGAGACAGTCTTGCTGTGCAAGAGCACTGCTGAGCTGGAGGAAGGGGAGAGGGAGAATCATCAACCAGGCCTATATATAAAAGCAACTTCCAATGTTGTGCTGCCATTTGTGAAATGGGATTTTTGTCCATCCTCCATTCACCCACATGCCCCCAAAATATGCTCTGAAGAGTGCCCTAAACCTTCCGGAGTGGATTTTGGGAGTACAAGCGATGAAGGCTACGAGAGGAAATGTAACTTCCATTTCATTACACTGGCTCTTACCCATAGCAGGGGCGGAGCTTCAAACTCTGGTGGGTGGTGTGGAGAGCAGGTGGGGGCATGGCACCCAGCATGTGGGGGGATTAGCCACAATGGTACCTCACTGGGATCATGCCACCGGGGCGATGCGCTCCCCCCGCACCCCTGTTCCTCCGCCAGTGAGCCATAGCCTTAATTTTATTTTATTTTTAATGTTGTTGTTTTTTCATTTTGCAATATAATAAATAATAATATAAAAAAATAAAAAAGAAATAAGAATCATTACAAATATCTTGACTGTCTTTGCATTGTTCACCTATAAGAGCATACAAGGTATCATGCATGACAAGATAATACATTGTCACACCATACAAATAACATACAAAAACATTCTAATCAAGGAATCAGTCCCCAGTCCACCATGAGACTGTGGAGGAGTCTTTGCCTGCTCTTCCTGTTTCATATAAGATATAAACATTTGCTGTGCCATGTAGAAAGAACAGGGGCTTGCCCTTCTCCTAAGCCATATGAATTTCGCATGCTAGTTTTTTCTGCCACTGCTACTATTTGGTACAATGCTTCACCATAGTCTTAAATCCTGTGGTCTTAAATTTTGTATTTTAATGTTGTGAACTGCCCTGTGATCTCTGGTGAAAGGTGCATCACATGTGTATTGGCTGCGTAACCAAAACAACTAGGTATCACCCATTGTTGAAGCTTTCTGGGCACACCTTGACCAAGTAAGCCAACACATACGCCTTTACAAGACCATATTTTGTCTGGATTCCATGAATGGTTACACAGAACCGCACAGCAGAAAAGCCAGTCACGAGAAACATCTTGACAAAGCAACAATGAACAATACATGCACATCCTTCATTGGAACCTCTCTATAGCTCAAAGTGGTGACAGATGCATTAGCAGGGAATAGAAATGCACTCATTGACCTTATCCTTGACTTGCACATGTTCAAGTTGCCATTTGCACAGAGTCTGTTCAATGCAGCCTTACAAATGGCCTGTCCCCCTAACATTTTCCAGGTATGAGTCATGCATGTGGATCACAGGAGTGTAAAGGGAACCTTGGATGTATAGAAGTCAGGTGTGGAGGATGGAGGCATGATCCCAACTCCCTGCCCTGCAATTGTTAATGGTTTCTGCACAAGTGCGCACATCTGTACAGAGCCAATGTTGTGCTTTGATAGAACAACAGGTGCTTTCTTAAAGACAATACTGCACAATGTGAAACCCTTGCTTAAAAATGGCTTGTATTTGTTATCAAAGACAAATCCCATGGCTAATCTTCTGGTTGGCTGGCTTTTGATACTTTTATAAATCCCCTAATGTTTGCAACAGTATATTGTTTAAGGATCATGTGTTTGCTTTTCAAGAGTTGCTTTTTGCTTTGTTGCCTTCACGGCCCGGTCAACGAGTGATGATAGATTTTGAGAGCACAGCATCACAGCTTGAAAATGGGAGCTGACATATTTGAGATTCACAGCACACTTACACAAGCAAACAAGGAAAAAAAACACACAGCAGGGATAAAAAAAATCCCATGAGAATGAGTAGTAAGATAGGTGCCACTTTTACAAAAACAGGCACACATGCACTTGGGTAGAACTGAAATGTGATCAGATTTTCCTTTTTATTAAATGCAAAAAGAAAAAGTAGTAGTGCAGCAATAACTTGGAAAGCACATTCATGGAAACAAAATCAATTGGTGATGGGAAAGAGGATAAAACATGGAGTCTGAAGCAAACGGACACAGGGGCAGGAGAGAGAGAGAAAGAGAAGATAATAATGTTGTAAATAAAGTTGTTTATCAGATAATGCATATTTTTTTTCAAAGCTGAAAGATAACTTTAGGCAAAGGTATGTGTGGCAATTTCAGTTCCATTGATCAAAGTATCACTTCATTCATAAGGAACAAAGCCTGTTGAGACTGCAGCGAAACAGATGGCAATGTATGCTGCAGTTTATTTCCTACGTTTATATGTTGCCCAAAAGCAATTATCAGAGTGGCTACAACTGTATCACAGCACAAGGCGAGCAGTAGAATGTTAAAAGAAGGAGCCAATGAGGTCTGGGTCCCACTTCAGTGTAAATACTGTATCCCAGTAGCTCTACATTTACAAAATGTTCACCCTATATGCCTTTTTTAAAACTACAATTCTGACAGAGCAGTCTTATACCTGTCTACTTAGACTCAGACACACACACACATACACACTGGGTATTGGATGAGTGACACATATGAACTACACTGCAAAACTGCTTTGTTTTGAGAAGTATTCTTGTGCATGGTATATAAATGGAAACTCAGCTATAAAAACAAGTGTGAATTCAAATATTGTACCTTGGATACATGGAAGATCTATTTAGAATGATTATTTAGAATAGGTGTGGTCTGTGTGGAAGAGGAATATGGCCAATATTTATGTTAAACGATACTTGATAGGTACCCAAAGAATTTTCATGTAAAGAAGAAAACTAAAACCTGAAAGATGTCCACTTCATTTACTGATAGAATTATTTTTAATACATTTCCACACACTCTAGCCGCTGAAAACTGTTCACCAACATTAATCAATAATACACCAAAGCAGATCTTTAAAAAAAGCCAAGAATTTAAATGCATGAATTATTTGTGGTGGAACACTTCTTTCAGAGGCTCTCAATCATACCATAAATTTTGCACAAGTTAAACAGAATATGTTATCAAAGTATCAGCATGGCAAAGTTTGCAGCTTACATCTCACCTTTTAAAAATTCAATTCCACATAGATTTTCGATTTTTTTAAAGATATGAGTATCATGAAACAGTCTGTACTTACAGTGTAGCACATGAAGCTGTCTTAACGAAAAAATGTTTACTACTTACAGTCAACCCAAACTTTGCAGTTACAAGCATTGATCAGGCAGCACACCTATTTAATGGTTGGAAATACACTACATAAACACAAGTTTTTCCAAAATAATGTCCTTGTATTCTGCACTGTAGTCCTTACAACAATCTTGCAAAGCAGGTGAGCAGGAGAAACTAAGCAGGGAGTCAGGCCTGTTTCACATGGAGTAGCAAACACAGCATTCACTCTCTTAGCATCCATTATGCATGAGATTTGACAAAGGTCACAGCAACATTCCTCAATAGGAAACCTATACTGCTCTTAAACCAGGCTCTGACCAAGGTAAAATATCCCCCAACTACTTTTATTATATATTTATTGCATTAATATCCCACCAAGGAGCTCAAGGTGGTATATATGAGTCTCACCCCCCCCATTAATCCCACAGCAACCCTGAGGTTGCTTAAGCTGAGGGGCAGTGACTGGCCCAAGGCCACCCAGTGAGCTTCAAGGCTGAGTGCAGATTTGAACCCTGGTCTCCCAGGTTTTAGTCTGACACTCTAACCACTTCACAAATCCATTGTCTTGCAATCACAGCTAGAGGTAGCAGAAACCAGGTTGCTACCATGAACCTCATCACTTGCTTAGCAGAGAGATATCCAAGATTTTTCAATGAGTGACAAAAGAGACAATGCTATTCCATTCATCTGCTCATGGGAGCAATGCTTTTTTACGCTGTTGGACCATTTAACTGGAGAATAAACCAAATTGGAGAATCATTAAAGATATGCTGGACATCCTGCCTCCTTTATCAGGCCATCCCAGCTGAGTTCATGTGTCAGACTTACAAAGAGCTCACTACAAGAATTCCACCTAGACCACATACAGCAGTACCTTGTGTTGCATAACCTCCAGGTTACGGAATCTTCAGGTTATGGCCATGGCAAACCCGGAAGTGTATACTTCTGGGTTTTGCTGCTCACGCATGCGCAGAAGCGCTCCACAAGTCGTACACATGTGCAGAAGCACTCTGTGCTCTGCACGTGTGCAGAAGTGCTCTATCACGATGCGTGTATGAGCAGAAGCAGCGCCTCTAGTTACCCCAAAATGAATTAAATCCGTAACCAGAGGTACCACTGTACTGTGTTTATATGGGGTTGGAGCACTTGTAAATGTCTACTCTAAACAGAAGGTTACATAAGTGTTTCTGTTCATAGCAAGATGTTGCTTTGTCACAAAACTCTGTGCAGTATGGATGTAAGTATCAGCCATATAAGATATGAACTACAGGCTGGCATTGCACTTTGATACTTTATTATTTCATTAAAGAAACTTTTTGTCAAACTGAAGCTGGACAAGGGAAAGCAACTTACTGGCGATTTTCACATTGTGATTAAAAAGGGGGGAAATCCTGTACATTCAAGTCACCATCTTATCTAAACTTCCATTCATTGCAGCCAACACAATGACTGTGCATCCCCAAGCGATTAAGCACAATTCTAGTGCTACATGACCAGATAAAAACTCACTCTGGCACACCAATATCATCCAGTGGAATCCATGTGCTTCAGGAGTTCATTTGAAGGTGGAGACCTAACCACGGACAAGATCAGTTTTGTCCAGCCTACAAGCATTGCATTTCAGAAGAGAGGTTGAAATGTGAGCAATTCTCACACCCACTAAAAGGGGGTATCTCAATCCAGACCCAAAGCCTATTATTCCTTTTCTTCATGGAAGAACACACGAAAATGTCCCTTTACGGAAACCCTAAAATCAGAAAGACTTGAACATGACACACAGGAGAAACAAATATGACAAGAGTAGAAGTTTACTTATTCTCATCACAGGAATGACTTGCAGGCATTCTTCAAAGAGGCCGAAAGACAAAAATTATTCTGAAGCAATCCTTAGAGAAGCAAGTGCTTTCTCAAAAGGAATGGCCTCGTTCATATTCAATGACACAACTAGACCGTTTTAGATTTTATGCTGGAGCTCCCAGAAAGAGACAAGCAAAACCAATCACTTATAGAATCATGGAATGGTAGAGTTGGAAGGGATGCTATGGGCCATCTAGTCCAACATCTTGCAATGCAGGAATCTCAATGAAAGCATCCATTTCTGCAGGGGGAAAAACCTCACACCTAAACAGAGTCATGTTTCCACAACAACATAGGAATCTGTTGAAAGGAAAAGCAATAACAAAAAACCCTCCAACATTTCGCCAATGAAAATAGGGACATCCTAAGGAAAAGTAGGACATTCTGACATTCTGGGATCAAATCAGAAACCATGATGGCTTTTCTAAATTAGGGATGTCCATGGAAAATCGGAAAATTGGAAGGTCTGCGGTTCCCAGGATCAAGAGAGTTCTGTAATCTCTCAGATAGCCCAAGACAAAAGCTAACCCCAGTAGTTGCTAGGATCCTTCAACTATTATTTCATCCCCCCCCCAACATCATCACTGGGTCCCTCCAGCCTTTGCTGGAAGGTACAAACAGTTCAAGCACTCACTGTACACACATTAGTCTTAATGCACAGCACTTTACATTTGCTTACATTGAACCTCATTTGCCATTCCTCTGTCTGAAGAGGTGTGGAGGTTTGAGGGAGAGAGGGAGAGCTCTTTAGTCACCAGAATGATTTGGCTCTCTCATTGCTTACCCTTGACTCAGATAATTTATGTAATTGCGTTGAGCCTATAACAAATCTCTTAGGAACCCAACTGCTTTCTTTCCCCCTGCTGTGAGGAATCTGAGTTTATTCCTGCTCTGCTTCTTGTTCTTTCTGATGCATTGAGATAACCTGGCCTCTTATCCCACAACAACAATTTTTTCTGAGAAAATAAATTAGTATGGATGAGTAAATTTCACCAGGGGGGAGTCGCATGTTGAACACACCTTTGAAATCACAACAGCTACTATGATTCCTGACACCAACCTGTATCTCATGTGCCTGGTTGTCACATGGACCATAATATGTGAATAGAGCGTTTCCACACAAGGTTTAATCTACGTCCATATTCCTCATTCCATGGAGGAGCCCTATATAGGTACACCTATGTACACAGGTGGAAATAACCCCTTCATCGCATAGCCACCAAATGCCTATAGGCATGGGCAGCACAAACCGCTGGTGTAGAATAGGGGGAACACAGCAAGACAATTCAACCCCCTCCTATGCATTTTCAACACATGAGGGGTGTCATGTGAATCCCCATTCATCTTTCAGTAAATGTCATTGTTTCTTTTGCATCCAGAATTTATGGATGACACATAGCTCCAAATCCCCTCATGCCTGCTACCAACCGCTTCATATACAATAGATGTTAAATCGCATGGGTAACATGATTTATTCCCGCAGTATAACTCCATGTAGGGAAATTAAACTCATCCAAATATTCTTTCGAGCAGCCCATGGAGTGAAGCCACAGCAAAGCACTTCCAAATCCTGTAAGCCATTCAGGAAGATACCATGGTCAATGATATCAAAAGCTCCTGAAAAGGCAAAGAGAATCAACAGGGTTGTGCATCCCACAACTTCTCAGCTGACAAAGATCATTGATCATGGCAATCAAGGTAGCTTCAATCTCTAGGCCTAACCAGCAAGGCCAGTGGTCAAGGTTGAAGGGAGTTATAGTCCATCAAGACAGATTCTCCATCCCTTGTTTAAATGTATACATTTTCATAAGTCTCACAGGACAGGTTTAATATGAATCAAAATGTGGGGTAGTAACAAATTAAGACAAATCAAATGAAGTGGGTACTCGAGAAACAAGGGCTGTTTAAGAGCAATAGTATTCATTATTCTATCATTTAACTTTAAATAGTCCTTTCAAGTGGTCCTAACATAAAATAGATTAATACTGAGAGGATTTTTAAATCAAGGCCATTTCAATATTCCAGTAGCCAAATACTGTTAATATTATAGGAGCACGATTTCTGTTCTCATCCTGAAGCAAAGTTCTTAACCTGAGGTACTATTTCTGGGTTAGCGGAGTCTGTAACCTGAAGCATCTGTAACCTGAAGCCTATGTAACCCAAGGTACCACTGTATGCCAATTTGCCAGTTTTAACCAGACTTTTAAAAAATCACTGAGGCAAATCAACTGTTCTTGTCAACAGCTGAAGTGGATTCCACTGCTGTGTATACTAATTGTGGCAGATCCCACCTCCGTATAATTCTATATACTCTATAACCACCACAAGTTGTCTTATGGTTTTTGTGCAAGGTAAAACTTTCACACTTGGAGACTCAGGCAGAAGTTGAGCAAATAAGAAAGTTTTATTTAACAGAACGAAGTTGATAAAACAAAGGTTATGTCAGGAGAT
Organism: Podarcis raffonei; assembly: GCF_027172205.1. Taxonomy (NCBI): domain Eukaryota; kingdom Metazoa; phylum Chordata; class Lepidosauria; order Squamata; family Lacertidae; genus Podarcis; species Podarcis raffonei. Next base: position 104,117,791 of record NC_070602.1, on the reverse strand, counting down.
AGAATTCTTTCAGTTAACAGTTACCGTAACTTATTTGTAATAAAAAAAAATCCTTCCTTAGAGGAAGCACCTTAGAGACCAACTAAGTTTGTTATTGGTATGAGCTTTCATGTGCATGCACACTTTTTCAGATACACTGAAATAGAAGTCACTAGACCCTTATATATAGTGAGAGGGTGGGGAGGGGTATTACTCAGAAGGGTGGTGGGAATGGGTGATTGGCTGACAGGTGTGGTAAACCTGTTGACGACTTAATGATTGCAATTGGTCTTACAGGAAAAAGCAAGGGGTGAGATGGCTAAAAATAGCTTTATCATGTATAATGAGATAAGAATCCAATGTCTCTATTCAGACCAGGTCTCTCCATGGTTTTAAGTTTGGTAATAAGTTGCAGTTCAGCAACTTCTCTTGTGAAGCAACTTCTCTTTCCAGTCTCTTTCTCTTTTTTATTTTGTTTCGACTATGGCAGACCAACATGCCTACCTGCCTGTAACTAGAACTTATTTATAGTTATATAAAATCTAGTGGATGTTACAAGCTTCTAAACCACCAGGGAATGGGAAGAGGTGTTTGTGGGGGGGTTTCTGTCACGGTTGCCAAGATTACTTGACCAGCCTGAGATGGAGCTGCTCATAGCACCCTTCCCAACAAGTCAAGGTCCACCTTGGGCAGTAAGCCTTTGGGCAACCCTGCAGATATAAGATAACCAAATTCACAACTCCGTGGGGAGTGGAGAAGAAAGAGTTGCTCAGGAAATTTATCTGTGAAGGTTTGAGTTTGCCTGGCCCTTTTGTTGCTTACTTTTAGATGGTGACAAAGACTGTTATATTTCAGCGAACTTTTAGAAATCCTCCTCCTCAGCTTGGTTTATGTTGCTTTCCCTTGTCTATTTTTAAAAGGATGCTGTTGGTTCCACTGATTTTTTGTTTTGTTTTCATTGTTTATCTTTCATTGTAAATATTTGTTAGAAACACAGAAGGCAAGTGCTGAAAATAAATTAATGAGTAAAAAAATTAGTTACAGCTTTCAGTAAAATGGGCAATGTTTTCTCCGCTTGGGGAAAAGATGGAGGAATGATAATACTGACATTTGAGACTGTTCGGTTCAAAGGTAGTTCCAATAAAGCCAACGTTCTTCATTACAGAGCTTCAACTATGGAGGTGTCATTCAACACATGAACACATAAAGGTTAAGGAATTGTAGCAGCACGTTGTTTACACAGGTTTCAGCATTTCTGACATACAGAAAATGCTCAATTCATTAATGCCTTGAGCAGCCAAACAGATCAATATTTCCCCACATCTAGCACTGCTTACTTACCAGGATGAGCAGAGTTATGTTTTCATTTTCATCTTTGTAAATGGATCATAAAGTTTTATCAGTGGTGTAATAACCACTCTGTAAGCCTATCACTTTGATTCTTAATGTTACACTTGTCTAAACTGATAAAATACTACAAATGTGTTTTCTCCCCCAGAATGCCAGGGAATTGCGATAAGACACCTTTAATTTCTTCATTTCTTAGAGCTGGAATCACTTTGAAAGAGTATCAAGGAGATATAGCAGCATATCAAACCTCTTAGTCAGGGGAGAATAATAGTCTGCCTTTCACAGTATGGCGTGGAGCTGGTAAGGGCATTTGTATAGCTTTTCTTTAAAAAAAAAATACTTGATAGCATAATGTATTTTTTTTTAAATGCTACCTCCAAGATAGAAAAATATCTGATGCTTGTCAAAAAGGCAAAAAAAGGCAAAAAAAAAGTAATGGCAGCAGCATTCAGCTAAATAAATAAATAAATAAATAATGGCTCTATACCCATCTCCAAATCCAGCTCTAACTAATTAACAGTGTAAATGATATCACAGATAATATCTCAGGAGAGCGAGCTAAGATGCTTCACATTTCACAGCAAATAATGTGGAGCTTAGGGAAATCCTTTCCTTTGGTTTCCCTCACTTCACCCTTTGAAGTACCATTTGATCACAATGTAATGAGTTCATATGATCAAATGCACGTGTTTGCTCCAATAACAGACTGGCCCTACATGAAAAGGAGTTAAGATCTCAGCTATGTTTTCTCAGCCAAGGTTTAAAATCAAGTTCAGCTTATCTCCAAAGCCAAGTCTCTTCTTCTGTCTCTGAGAGAATTCCACCATAGATAATCCCAACCCATTTTGCAGTACAGTTCAGTATTTCTCCTCAAATCTCACCAAGGTAACAGCTTTCTTTCTACTTAAAGCCTTGCAAACATTGTTCTGTTCAAATTAACTGAATAATACCATAACAGCCCTGAGTGCTCACTGGAAGGACAGATTGTGAAGCTGAGGCTCCAATACTTTGGCCACCTCATGAGAAGAGAAGACTCCCTAGAAAATACCCTGATGTTGGGAAAGACTGAGGGCACAAGAAGGGGATGACAGAGGACGAGATGGTTGGACAGTGTTCTCGAAGCTACGAACATGAGTTTGACCAAACTGTAGGAGGCAGTGGAAGACAGGAGTGCCTGGTGTGTTCTGGTCCATGGGGTCATGAAGAGTCAGACATGACTAAATGACTAAACAAAAACAGCCATAACCCTCAAAGGGTTCATTAAGAATCTTTTCAAATCAAGGCACACCTGACAGGGTCTATCCTATCCCAGATCCAAGACAGCCACTGTTCAGTTGCTTGTACCACTTTAGTTCCACAAAATGGTGGCAACAAGCCAACCATGCAAGAAACAATTTAATAATCTGAATACACAAAGTCACTCAGGAGGTTCATGTCACCACATTGTCTTCCTTGCCAGTCCTTGAAATATGTGTTCCAGTCACTCCTGAGGACATTCTCTCACAATGACAAAAGCCTTGGAGACAAGGCACCCTGAGTGAGAATAAAATTTGGCACCCCCAAATGGATCTTCCAGTTATGGATCTTCTCTATTTTCAACCCCACAACTTGATGCCCTCTGTGGGGGAACTGTTCACACCACCCAAAATCTGATCATGTCAGAATGAACAAAGAGGAGAGGCACCTTCCAGTCAGTTCTGAGCAGCAGAATAGATAGATCGGTACAAATCAGTGTGGGCCATTTGAGGAGGACCTATTAGGGGAACTGTGCTTACCTCAATTGAACTTTTAATCTAACATTTCAACAGGGACGTATATCTTATCAAACACCACTGGCCAAAGGTTTGCAACACACCTAATTTTGTTACCTTTAAACAAAAGAATACAATCTGCCTGAGGCACAAAGAAAGATGGCTAACTTCACTTCCAAGACTGGTGGAAGTCTTAAATTTTGGCTCAGTTTTAGTAGTGGAAAAAATCATCATTTGAAGAACTTATTGGAACCTAAAACATTCTTAAGCAAAGGTAACATAAGTTTTACAACAGACAAGTATTTACAAGGCTAATACTATAACAGAAAAGTGCCACAATTGGTTAAAAGCAATACTTAAATTGTAATCTCCCAACACAATGTTTTTCAAGAAATAAGAGAAACCCATGAATACGAGAGAGCGCGCACACTACCCAAGTACAAAGTACAGCACAGAATCAGCGCTTATAAGAATATTTAAGAATAAATACAAATTAATATTCTGTCAGGAACTATTTTGCAGGGATCTTTATTAACACAGCACATGAAGTGGCTTCTTGGTTTAGTTTAGAAGGAACCCACTCCAATATATTAGCATTTAGAATTCTTAGCCATATATGCAATTCAACATACTAGCGGGGGGGGGTAGTGGGGGGGTGTTTAAAGCTCAGCAAAGAGGAGCACATACAAAACTCTGCATTTCCCTTTCCTTCCCCAGAAGCAAACTCTTTTCTTTCTTTTGCTGAATCAGGCTTCTCTTGCCTTACCAACTAAGCTGACTGAATCAGTTCAGGAGATGACAAACTGATCATTCCATACTGAAACGATCCATCAGCCACTTCAACTTTTAGCAGAGACAGCAACTTGATGCAGCTACATACAATACAAAACGGGAGGGAGGACTGATTTATTCTCAGGTTTGGACTACAAATCAGTAGATCAATTGAAGCGAACATTTATCATAAATGATGATGAGCTTTTACATTCTCCTTCTCCTGTATACACTCCAAGGATTTGTAAATGCAGGAGTTAAATGGGGCCAGTTAGATACGACATGTCCTAATCCCATTAGAGGCTCAAAGTACTTTTCCTCCTTTTTATAAACACTGTATTAAGAACTAGGAAAAACAATTGATCATGACTAATTTATTAAACAAGTTTTACTTCCTTCTTTTAGGTTGTGAGTTGTCTAATTATTTTTCACTACTCATTGATGAAAATTGTTTCCTAATTACATTTTCTCTCTTTTTTTCATAGGAGCTGTTCAGCATCTGCAATATCCAAGAATTCAACTGTGCTAACTTGGCGTCAAACAGAAACACTACAGATGGACACATGAATACTATTCTAAATAATCCGTATCAAAGGTAGGAAAGCTAAAGCACTTGTTGGACCCCAACTCGCATCAACCCCAGGCAGCATGTCCAATGGGTCAGGCATCTGGAGGGCCACACGTCCCCCATCTGTGATTTATGCCAATAAGTTTTAATGAGATAATACACCTTTTCTAGAACTGCTTTCTAGAACTTTTCTAGAACGTTTGCATTTTCAGTACAACAGGATAATAGCAAGCAAGCATTCATTGTGGGGAGTCTTTTAAGTAAGAATTGCTTCTGTGCAATTGCTTTTTCCTTAAACTTGACCCTTACAGAGTCCAAATGGGAAAACCTTTAATAAATTTACTAGGATTAAAAGCATCATTGATGGAACAATTTCTTTTTAAAGCATATTGGAATGCATCTGCACCCATCAATACTTTTAACTTACAAAATAATAGTCTCTTAAAGGGCATAGGCTCCTCATGCTACAGTAATGTGATCTTACTACACATTCTCTCCCCACACTCCCTCCACAGTTGACAAACATTACAGAATGACCAGACTGAGACTTGAAATTCAACTTTGAAAAGTTGCTTTTTGGGGGATCTTATAGTTAGCATTTAACTGTAAAGATAGACAATAAGGCCTTAGATAGTAGGCTACTCATAAATCTTGTTAGGAATCAACAAAACTCTTTAGGAAGTGGGTATGAGATTTAAAAAGATAAAGGGGGGGAGGAGACATTGTTGTGTAGCTGTCGGCAAATGACTCAAATTCAGTGATTTAAGGAATCGTGCTCTCAGATTACAGCCACACTTAGGAGCATAGGTCAACAGTTACTATGAAGAAGAAATTGTGATTGCAGACACCTCAAACTTTACCTTACCCCTTAAAGCAGGCAGCAGGGATCTCTCTTTCTTGTCATCACATTTGTTACATTCACTGAAGTATAAAAGCAGAAAGACATCCACAAGCACCCACATCAGAGAAGTGGCAAGAACCACCTTGCAGTAGACAAATCTCCTCATTCTTTGTTCAGTTATTAGTAGTAAAGATGGGTACTGCTTTGATGGTGTATCCAAGCCAAAGATGCCAGCATGAACGCAATGTTGAGAACATCCCACTGAAAATTAAGAGAAAGGGAGATTCAAATTAAATAGCGAGTAAACAATAAATTCTCACATTCATTTTTTTTGCTTTTTTATTGTTTGCCTTTTGAATAAATTATTGATTTCTGTTGCTTTCCATAAAATGTAAGAAAATGAGATCACATAACAGACCTAAATGTTTTCAGAAAGAAACTTTCAAACAACATACAGAGCAGGTGTTTTATCAATGATTGCTTTGAAGCTTTGAGTTTTCAGGCTATGCATATATTTTTTTACCACAATTACATTCATTAGTCATTTTCTACAAAGAAACGTGTCTGCAAGTGATTTACAAATCAATAAAATATGAACAACAAAAACATGCTAGAAATCAGATACAAAAATAAAACTAGATGCAATAAACAGAATTCCTTAAGCGCTCAACCAACATTACTCTAAGAAGGAAAACTCCTTTCCACCCTACTAAGCAATGAACATGACAAAAGCAGCAATAACGAATCTTTATAAATCTATGCTGGTTCAGAAGAGGAGCTCCTCATAGGTATCAAACAAGCATAACCTTACGATCTAAATGAGGTCTCTCAAGTGGAAGTACCGTATTTTTCGCTCTATAACACGCACCCGACCATAACACGCACATAGTTTTTAGAGGAGGAAAATCCGCAGGCATGCCACCCGTAGGCATTCCCTCCATAACACGCACAGACATTTCCCCTTACTTTCTAGGAGGAAAAAAGTGAGTGTTATGGTGCAAAAAATACGGTACTTATCACAGTGACACCTGCCATGTAACAAAGATGGCTAGATTTTAGAGCATTTTCACCAGATTTGATAAGAAGTGCCAATCTAGGTGCATCTCTTTCCCACAGACGCATTTGTATTTATTTCTTATTTTTTGCCGATTATGTGAAAATGGGGAGGTATGACGCAACTCCCTTAAATGGCATTTGCCATACTTGATCAGATTTACACACAAAAATATCATCTCCAGTATTGAGCCCACAACTGGATCTAACCAACACTAAGCATACACTAACTTCTTTTGAAAACCATTCTTCTTCTTTTGAAAACATACAACTGTATCGATCTGTTCAAATAATTGATTTCAGGATAATTATACTGATAAAAGTTGTAAGCAATTTCCGAAATGTAATGGTTTTGAAAATGTATAGGTGCTTGTGGTTATTTGTATGAATTTTATTTGACACATTCTTTTCTGGGTTTTTTTTTCATTGTACACTGCCCTGGGCTCCTTCTGAAGGAATGAGAATTAAAATACAATAAGCAAAATAACAACTAAACATTTAAGGCCAGGCAAGTAACAATCCGACAACTAAGCCAACAACTATCATTTTATTTAGTGGTTGCTTTGTTTCTATCTGGGGCAAGCTCAATGGTGGACTTTTGAACTTGTGCCCCTCTCCCTCAATATTCTCTACAGAGAATTTGAAGTGACTGGAGTGGGAGATAAATTCTGCACAAATTTCGAGACAGCATGCTCCTGAGCCGGTTAGATGAGGTCTCTCTCACAGCCATAGAGAAATCCTGTCCCCCAAACAAACATAGCTCAGTCGCATCCTGTTCCCTGTAGTGAGAAGTACATAGGAAGGAGCTTGTAGTTTCAATATCCATGCCTGATCTCACCCCAGGCACCCAAGAAACAACTGAAACAAACCTCAAGGGGTAAGGAATGCAGCAAAGGGCTCAGGGCTCATAATGCTTTTGGCTGAAGCAGTAGATTTTGTAGTGCTGGAAATTCATCTCTCTTTCTGAATATTCCTTAACATCTCGAGAATTTCACTAAGGTTTTAAAGTTCTCAGTGTAATAGTCTTACCATAAGAGTATTATACTGAGACACATATATTCTTGAAAAAGACTGAGCAGGAAGAAGGAATGCCTGACCAGACTACTAGGTGCCTGAGAAATTTCAGAACAGCATGCAGTTTGTTAGGTTCACGACTCTTTAATTTCCTCCTCACTATATTATTAGATGCCCAGGGCCAGCATCCCAAGATACATTGGCTGCTATCCCAAAAAGTTCAATATATCCAGTCTTTGGCCTGAAACAATCCCCTCCCCAATGCTTTTAAAATACATTCTAATTGAATTGTAATGCAGAATGTTATGATTTGGACAGGTAGGGGGTTGCAAATTCACCAGCTCACTGCCAGACACAAGAGATTCTGAACATATTTTAAAGGATTGGTGTTTTTATTATGGTTTTAGATATGTTGTAAGCCGCCCAGACTCACTGGGGAAACCCAGTCAGATGGGTGGGGTATTAATAAAATTTATTTATTATTACTATTACTATTATGATTATTAGTCAGGCTATTCTAACCATCACATAGGAGATTTGAAAGGGAGGGGAAGGCTGAGTCTGGACTTGCAATTTAACTGCTGAACTCAAAGCAAAATGTGACATGGGAATTTGGTGCTGCATATTTGGAGAAGCGAACACACACAAAAACTACCTGAAGTGGTGCTTTTATGGATCTCATTATTGAAGAGCTATAAAAACATTACTAGTTAAAAGGAGTTGTTAACAAGGTAAAAAGCTGAAATGTGCATTATAAAGAAGAAATAAGTAATATCTGTAAAAATGGCTCTTCCTTTTCAGAGAAATCAATTTGCAGGAAGTATGGCCAACTATAAAGATCATGTACATCATGAATCCTGAACCAAGGACAAGGAGAATTACAGAAATAAATTACTTCTCACTGTACTGCCATTAAAGAGGATTATAATTGTTCTGTATTCATGATTTAGTAATATTTTAATAGAGAAAATGTACCTCCTGGGTTAAAGCAGGGTATAATCCTCCTGTTAGTTTTTTCCAGCCTCACAACTATTCAGCTTCACAGAAGCCCTTCAGCTGTAACACAGGACCTTCATACATGGGAATTCATGACTAGGTCATGGTTATCCTATACATCTAGCTACTTTTCATGGGCTACATTCAAGCTTCCCACTGGCTTTGTATTCATGAGTATTCTCAAAAGACTCTGAAAAAACAACATCAGTTCCTCAGCTATCTTCCTCTTGGCTCATAATGTTGGCGTATTTTTTTGTTTGTTTTTAGGTTTTTTAAGTTCAGCTTTCATTTTCACAATCATCAAAAGCAACTGTATTTATGCCGTGGCGAGGAGAAGACAGCCACCATCCCAAAAAGAAAGTCCTCCAAAATGAAACTATCACAATGATGTAAAGTCATTCTGTCTTCGAGGAGGAAATGTGACTACCAGCCACCAAAATGACTGCCACTCTTGGCCAAAAGAACACTGTAGGAGACTTTGGGGCAATGGTTTTGTGAACCCTCCTCCCTTCAACCCCAGCTGCTACCCTAGAACTAGCCCCACACAATTCCAGTTAGATCTGGCTCAAAGTCACATGACCCGAGGAAGAAACTATATAAAAGGACTTCAAAGTTTCAGTTTGTTTTGATAGTAGTCATATCTAGGGGTTGAATTTGTCTTGGTTCAACAAACCATAGTTAACATTGGATGAATCATAGCTTTTCTGTGTTTTGACCAACCATGTTTAATCTAAAACTGAAGTAAAAGCTTCTGAATGCCTCCTCACAGCCACACCAGGTGGTGCTAGGATAAGGAGCATGCAAGTTCAAAGCTCACCACGCTCTTGCAACATTCAACTCTGGTTTAGCACTACCTATGATTGAGGCCCTGACTGTGTTCTCATCCCCATGCTGGATGCACACCAATATACAAACATGTAAGAATACCTTCTGCAAACATTCCTACTAGTCATGTTCTACTGCAATAGGTTTTTGAGAATGAATCCATTTTCTGCTCCTTACTATGGAAACCAAATACCAAAACTGATTTCTTACCGTTCACAATACATTATCTATCTAGCACTGAGTTAGGAATGGACAGTGTTGAACAATGTCAGGATGCTCCATTTTTTAATAGTAATTATCCATTTCTCCCCCTATCCCAACATCTTAGGTGCCTTTCCTGACCTGATTGTTTTTGCAAAACTTATGTAGCACATATGCCTGTGAAGTACTATTGAATTCAATTCAACAATGTTATCACCTTCCTCTGTATGCATTTAAGTTTCCCCAGCTGAATCCATCAACAGCTTGACTGTGAGCCACTGAATTTGACAGCAGTTGCTTGGCAACAAAATTAGTAGTCCTCTCCATAGTACCTGCAGTGCCAAGCATTCTCAGATTTTTTTTGGTAGAATTCTGTGGCACTTCTAATACATATGGTATAATAACTTCATTTCACTGAGAATATAACATATTCTATATGAAACAGTCGGAAATGGAGTTGCCTGAGTAAGTGTGCAAAGGACTGAAAAACTTTTTAAAAAGCTAATAGGAACTAGTGTAAATTAGCTAAGAAACTGAGGCTGCAAACCTATGCACATTTACTTGGGAACATGTTCCATTTAACCAGGAAATCCCCAGATATTACCTCTGGCACAATATCACTTACAGGCCTTGGGCAAGACAATATTCCATCCCGCCTTCTCTCTCACACACCCACACCAAACAAATGTGCAACATGAGGATAATGGTACTAACCTACCTGGTAGTGTTGTTCTTAGGGCTACTGAGAAATGTATGTTAACTATGGAAAGGCTATGCATAATAATGTGTTTGATCCAAAAGCTGCAATTCCATACCTGTTGGAAGGTTACATGACAGCAGCCTTTGACAAACTTTGGTCCCCAGATATTGTAGGACTACAGCCCCCATCATCCCCAGCCAGGGTGGCCAATAATTAGGGCTGTAGTACAATATCTGGAAACTGCAGATTTGGAAAAACTGCACTAGGGCACTGTGAGAGAAAAGTAAAACTAAAGCCACAGATGTGCTTCCATTTGCACAATTTCTTGGAAATGTAAGAAAAGCTATAGAACCTACCCATTGCTGTTGTTGCTAGCTGCCCTGAGCACCACTGAGATACACACAAATACTACACAACAGTGTGAATTCGTACACAAAACAGTACTAGTGGTTCTTCCTCGCAAGCTCCTTCCAACATTTTCATGAGAAGATTACTGTAGCTTTCCTTTAAGCTATCTAAAGACTATATCTAAAATAGATCTCTTATTTTATCTGGAATTTAGTACTCAGGGTTAAAGAGTGAATATATAACGCTAAGAACAATTGTCAAATCTCTGTTCCCAAGATTTTTGGCAGCAAAGAGGTGAAAATCATCTTCTAATGGATGATATTTTAGTCATTTATTTCCACAGCCAGCTTAAATTAGTTTAATAGAAACTATCCTTTTAGCATACGGAAGTAAAGCTATACTTGCCAGATCTTAATGTTTTAGTCTTTTAGATGCCACAAGACTCTCTGATGCAGTGTTAGAAACTCAATATATATAAGCTAGGAACCAAACAGCTATGTAAACCATGGTTACAATGGCCAAAACTGAATGTCCAGCTGCCATTTTTGGGAAAGATGGCTCTAAAATCTAATTTTTCAAATGATGGACTGACAGTGATTGGTTATCGGTTAAATATCTGGCTAGTTCAGATGACAACCTTGAGCTAGGTTAAGAACTTTGAGAGCTTAAAGAAGAAAAGTTACTTCATCCAGGGACACTTCACATATATACTGTACTGGGCTATTCTGAGCTCCTTTTCTTAATGGTGGCACAGCCCATTCACCACCTAAGAATATTCTATACAACTGTGAGCAAGGCAGTGGGATGGTTTAAGTGAAGACAAACTACAACAATTAACTAAAATGTTGTTCACTGCTCCTGCTCAGGCTGCACAGAAAAAAAACCATTTTGGTTCCTGAAATTCATTCTGATTGTGCAGATGAAATATAACTGATAGAATTCTACAGGATGTGGTATTAGTGTGTGAAAACAGTCAAGAGCCAATGATTCCCAGGCATGCACCTCCATGTCAGGTGTCAAGTGGAGATGTCAGGTGTCATCTTGGTGCAGAGCCCTCTTCACTTGGTTACAAGTGGCAGATAGCCAGGGGAAAAATGCACGTGGCTAATTTAGAACACTGCTCGAAAATATGCAGGTTGACATGCACAACAGAATGTCATCACTAACACAATCTTAACATTATCTCTCTTTCAATTCAACTGCCCATTTTAGTGCTATAGTGCAACTCAACTACTTTCCACTGCTGCTCTAGATATAACGGCAATCCTTACAGGTTTTTCCACCTAAGGGCTTAAGAATAAGATAATTGTCCCACCTCACTTTGGAGTGCTATTTTTAAAAGCAGCAACTCTAATTGATTAAGTGATATCTCACAGAAAACAGAACACACTTCCTAAAAACCTTGCTACTTGGCAAAGTAATGTTGTACAGCTCCAATCTTATTTCTCCATTTAATCTGCAGCAACATGAAGCACAGCTTATGCAGCTGCAGCTAAAGTAAGATCTTGCGCTTGACAAGTGAGGCACGACCATCTGCCTCTGCTTTAGAAGCCCAGCAGCCACTCTGCCGCCCCACCTGTGTCCTTACTAGTAAGGTGTTCCCGCACACACCACTTAAAGGGCCTTTGATCTTCCACTATGAGCAATTTGAATTCATATGTCAAGCTTTTCACATGGGAATGAGAAAAAAGGAGGAAGTTTTAAAGTGAACATGAATTTTAGCCAGAATTGGAGAGAAGCAAAAATAATTTTCAAATATAATAACTTAGATTTGCGGGTGGGGCTTTATCCCCTTGCAGGTGGGTGCATGAAGATCATGGGTAGGCAAACTAAGGCCCAGGGGCCAGATCCGGCCCAATCGCCTTCTAAATCCAGCCCGCGGACGGTCCTGGAATCAGTGTGTTTTTACAGGAGTAGAATGTGTCCTTTTCTTTAAAATGCATTTCTGGGTTATTTGTGGGGCATAGGAGTTCGTTCTTCTTTTCTCCCCCCCCCCCCAAAAAAAAATATAGTCTGGCCCCCCACATGGTCTGAGGGACAGTGGACTGGCCCCCTGCTGAAAAAGTTTGCTGACCCCTGTTGAAGATGAATCTCTGACACTTCCATTGTGCAGTTTTTCAGCTTTATAACAGATTTTAAACTTTTAAAGTATTTCACAATTCACAGAAAATGAGTTGGCAAAAACAGTCGGGATTGGGGGAAACCTACTTAAGCTACTTTTCAATAAATGCAAGCATACTACAGCTACATATATTTTGTATTTCTAAAGGCCATTAAAAAAAACCACAAGATAGATCAGGCTACATAAACATGTCACCATTGCTTAGCTTGAGATATTCTACCAATAAGTTTTCTATCCATAAAAAAACATTGTTAAGGTGGTGCACTTATTCCATTTATGATTGCTGTGATACACATATTGCTGCCTTTGGTAATTTAACCTGCAGCCAAAGTACATAAGGAATCAGCTATTTTTTTCAAAAGTGCTGGATATTGCCTTAATTTTATTCCACAAGATGGTCTGTTGTCATACTGTCAACAGGCTCTTTCCCCTCAAAGCTACTACAGGAAGCAATGAAAATGCAGTATCTTCAACAGACACTGCAACTTCCATAGGCTGCAATCTTTGACACACTCAGGATGGTTAAACCTCATTGAGTTCTATGGGATTTGAGCTACCTGTTGATAAGCAGAAACTCTTCCTTCCTTCGTAACAAGGGCTTGGTAGACCAATTCCTTCATAGAAAGTGGAACTGAGATAAATGGGACTTACTTCCAAACATGGTTTACACACTAAAAGTTTGTTGAAATAGAGTCAGGAGTGCCAGCTTGGCCCCCTGATTGTGGGTGTATGCATGGCCCTGGCACTGAAATTTGTGGGTGCTCAGGCACCCAGGGTGAAGATATTTCAGATTATTGGGCAACCAAATTGCTGTTTAGGTCCTAGCCCTATGCAGAATAACTGTTTACCAAGTCCCAAACTCATGTCCACACAATTGTTTTTTTTGGGGGGGGGTTGTTTTGTTTTTTAACTAAAGCCCTGTGGATAGCTCAGGCAGTAGAGCATGAGACTCTTAATCTCAGGGTTGTGGGTTTGAGCCCCATGTTGGCCAAAAGATTCCTATATTGCAAGGGGTTGGACAATGAGCCTCTACAATTCCACTCTACAATTATACAATTCCACGATACAATCTCCAAATATTTGAATTTAAGCTGCCTGGGGAGTGGGGGGCTTCTCTGTGTATGAAGCATGTGCAATGAGTTCTCTTTAAAAAAAACAGAGGAAAACCAACAAAAATGCAGAATTGAAAAGAAAATAGAATGTGGTTAGAATGCACATTCCTATTGAGTAGATTTTGCATCTTTTACACATGAATGCCATCCCAGTTGCTGTATGGTTTGCATTACTCTTACATTACAGAAAGACTAACTTTAGAAATGAAGTGTATGCTCCTTTTTTAAAAAGGTTTCTTATTACACAACCTGCCACACTTTGCACACAGCAAACATCTTCTACAGAAGCCCACACGAAGCTTGAGGAGGCCATGACATTATGTCAAAAGGGATGCGCACCAAGAAGCAAACATGATTTCCTGGAAAAACTCTCTCTCTAGATTTTTCAAATCCTGGTGAGGTAAGTATATTAGGTAAAGGGACCCACAACCATTAGGTTCAGTCATGGCCGACTCTGGGGTTGTGGCGCTCATCTCGCTTTATTGGCTGAGGGAGCCGGCGTACAGCTTCCGGGTCATGTGGCCAGCATGACTAAGCCGCTTCTGGCGACCAGAGCAGCGCACGGAAACGCCGTTTACCTTCCCGCCAGAGCGGTACCTATTTATCTACTTGCACTTTGACATGCTTTCGAACTGCTAGGTTGGCAGGAGCTGGGACTGAGCAACAGGAACTCACCCTGTCGTGGGGATTCCAACCGCCGACCTTCTGATCAGCAAGTCCTAGGCTCTGTGGTTTAACCCACAGCGCCACCCGCGTCCCTGTAAGTATATTACATCAATGTTAAATGCCCAAATCCCTTATAAAGGTAAAGGTACCCCTGACCGTTAGGTCCAGCCACGGTTCCACCCATTTCATGGGGAAAGACCATGTGGCATGCAGATAACGAGCAATAGGACCATATACCGAACACTGCATGCATTCCTCATACAACATCTGGAAAAGCCAAAGGTTCCCCATCCCTGCTTTTAAAGCTAACATTCAATAACTGGCATTCACTATAAGCAAAAATATCAAGTTGTGAAGGGACGCTGCTGTTGATTCCACAACATATTTAACTGAAAACCATTAGTTCACACTGCAGCCATACCTACTGTACCTCAGACAAGTCTTGCTTCATAATGTAGCAGCTAATTTGACCCATTGCCACATGTGCAAAGTTAAATGGAAAGGAAAAAGAGAGACAGGACATGGCTACATGCTACCATGTTCCTGCCTCCAACTAAAGTTGACTATTAGACTCAAGGGGTTGGGATTTGACTATTGAGCCCCATAAACTGTACAAGTTTGGAATTATTGCCTTAGCATAATATTTAATTCCTGCTTAGTAATTCTACCAGTTTTACCTGCAGCAATGTATTCAAGGTTGGGATAAAGTATTGTCTCACAGTTAGATATGTGATTCCATTCAATAAACCAAGTTATTGTCTTGTATTTAATGCCCATCTCATTTTTCAGAATGAAATAAAGTTCATTCCTTTTTTAAAAAAAGAAAAGAAAATCAATGTTCTTTTGATATTGGTACATGCATATGGTTCTATAACCATCAATGCAGGTGCAAATGCCTTTCCACAATCCTATGTCATCCAAAACAAAAAGAAAGAGTACCTAGATCTAAAGTGAACATGTAAAGGAAAACTGCTTCAAAGAGCAGTGGCTTTAGCAAAAACCTTTCAAGCCAATGTCTTCAAGAAAGACATTATTTTAAAATATATTTCCACATAAATATATAAGCTAGTTTTAAGAAGAAAACAGAAATCCCTGACTATTAATGTTATTGGCATGATGTCCTGTAAATACCTCGACCAAATGCAGTTATTTCTTTTTACACTAATATTGTCATATCAAAAGCTTTTGAAACAATTATAATATGTAGCAATTGAGTTGATGATGATAATGAAACATGTTAATCCTTTTTTAAAAAAAATGTAGCAACTTAGTTGATAAAGTTGATAATAATGAAACATGTTAACCTTTTTTTAAAAAAGTATATTCCTTCTGTTGGCAGCATGTGCACACAGAGAGAGATTCGTTAAACTATAAACTTTAGCCAAAGTTCCTTCATAGTGATTAGATACTTAAGAAGAAGAACGCTCCTGTGGCTTTTCGCTGGGCTTTTGCTAGCTCAGTCAGCAGAGCATGAGAATCTTGATTTCAGGGTTATGGGCTTGAGCCACACGTTCAGCAGAAGATTCCTGCACCGCAGAGGGCTGGACTAATGAGTCTATGAATGTCTGTCGAAAAGACAACTTCAGCAGCTATAGATTTTCTCATCCCTGTCCCACAGATGTTAAGATTTAAGAATCCTCTTCCCAACACATTGTATATGATCGGCATAAAGGTAAAGGGACCCCTGACCATTAGGTCCAGTCATGACCAACTCTGGGGTTGTGGCGCTCATCTCGCTTTATTGGCCGAGGGAGCCGGCGTACAGCTTCCGGATCATGTGGCCAGCATGACTAAGCCGCTTCTGGTGAACCAGAGCAGCGCACGGAAACGCTGTTTACCTTCCTGCCGGAGCAGTACCTATTTATCTACTTGCACCTTGACGTGCTTTTGAACTGCTGGGTTGGCAGGAGCAGGGACCGAGCAATGGGAGCTCACCCCGTTGTGGGGATTCGAACCACAGACCTTCTGATCGGCAAGTCCTAGGCTCTGTGGTTTAACCCACAGTGCCACCCATGATCAGCCTACCTCTTAAGCAATTAGAGATCAAGAATTTGAAGCAGAAGCCTTTTAAGGGGGGGGGAGTGGCCACACATGCACAGGTAGGCACCACCTACCCAGAGCAGAAGTCAGTAACAGCCATATGTAAACTTCCTTTCAAAGCAAAAGAAAATGTTTTGTCAATGAACATGAGTCTAGGTACTTCCCTCCCCTCCCCTCTGCAGTGACGGTAAGGTGGGGGGGGGGTTAGAGTCTGCAAGGGTGAAATTGCCAAAGGGGCTTTAAACTCAATTATCATTTTCACATCTACTGTGAAAGCACTTCTCCCAAGGTACTACAGAGGTTGCAGGGAAAAGCATGTCTATTTCACAGTTGTTCTTAGCTGCATGACAAGAAAATGCACAACTAGTGTTGAATTTTCCAAGATTAACAGCCAGGTGCTGTTCCCCCAATAGGAACTGCTAACATTTTTTAAAAATCCACCCTAGCACTTTCACCTTAAAAAGGAAGGAGGGAGGGGAAAGTCCATCTATATAAATGCACAGAAGTTTGGCAACTCTATAGAAATACATGGGTTTTCAACAAACACCCCACACAAAAACTGCCTGCTGAAATAAAAATAACAGTACACACATTTTCCTATGTTGATATCCAGTGGTTATTACTAGTGAACAAAGTACTGCTCAGGCTTAACTACTTGCAAACCAAAGTGAAACCTACACACACACACACACACACACACACACTCATCAGAAGAGGGCATGTTCAAAATGCAGTAGTCACCTAATAACTATTATCCCCCCCCCTTTTCTATAGGTTTATCCTGATTATTCCTGTTTCATTAATCATTTTTCGCTCAGTATTTTCAGGCGATTAATAAGCACCCAAATATTCAGCTTCTCTTCATTTTGCAACAAATGAAGTTCAATGAGAGATTCAGCGGCTGATTCTGTTATTCAATACCGTATGTCTAACAGAAGTATAAACTATTTTTTTTTATAACTACCCATGAATGATCATGAATCTTAGTGGAAGAGGTGTAACCTTCGGGGAATCTGAATGTAAGATCTCAAAATTTAAATATATGGGAGACACATTTATTAATAGCACTTATATATTGCCTTCCCATTGCAGAATAGTGCCCGAGATGGTGTATTTATTACTAGATAAAACCTAATACATAAAATATATAAACTAAGGAAGCAGCACAAATTTGAGTAGTGGTTGTTATTTTAAAAAAGCAGGGTTCAGCTAAGCTCAAAGTCCCATTGAAATAAAGATAATAACCACCTGGCGATCAGGGAGAGTGCAAAGCAGACCTTCTGAGATACCCAAACTCTGGACTGCTGACAGTTAGCTCAGTTGGTTAGAGAGTACTGCTTATAACACCAAGATGGCAGGTTCGATCGCCATATGGGCCACCCGCATATTCCTGCATTTGCAGGGGGTTGGACTTGAGGACTCTTGAGGTCCCTTCCAACTCTGCGATTCCATTATGATTGTACGGACACCTCTGTGGACAAGGTCCTCTCCCACATATCCACCAGCTGAACTTCAGATGGTGGCAGGATGCAAAAAAGACCCTCCTTAATGACCTGTGGATGTTAAGATTTATGAGCGATACCTACTGAATGGATAATCCACATTAAATGTGAAACCTAACCATGGGTTTGACAACAAGTGCACACCCAACAAAGGATAGCCTATCGCATTTCCCTCCTTAGTATTGCATTTGTATCCTGCATTCCTGTGATGCTTTAAGTTCGCAGATGTTCTAAGGCTTCAGAAATCTTCCATCAGGCTGCCTTGGAATAAAAACTGTACTGGGATCTACCTCAAGTTGGAGCATGAAAAGAAGTAGTAGACTTTCCCTGAGGTTTTCCTGAATGCTATGCAGACTTCAGGCTACATCTACAGATACTGGGATGAAGAACCACAGAACTTTTGGAAATATAAATTCCACTAGTTTCCATTCAAAGGTAGAATTCTAGGTCAAGAAGATTGCTGTTAGAAATATTTTGTTTCTGAACCATTTGCATAAAAAGGGACAAAGTGATAGCAGGCCTAAGCATGCTTACTTAGAAGCAAGTCCCACTAATTCAATGTTACTCCAGCCTTGCCATTATAGCCAGAATGTTTCATTTCAAGGGGCATGCAAAAACTGAAATGTAGCATTCTGGTTTCAGACACCAAGGTAATGTGAAGTCTCTTCTCTATCCAGGCACTGTTACCATGCTAGGTCCTCTGTTATTCTTGTATCAGTAGCCTTCTTGTGAAACTTTGCAAGTTGAAACTGTCATCATATGAAGGAGGGCACTGATGGAAATGATGGATCATGTCCACCTCCCTCCCTCTCCTGAAGGTAGACTATGGCTGTTAAAGGCTTCAAACTCAAATCCATTGTGCTCCACTAGATCTCATCCAGTAAACCTATCACTCTAGGCTCCAGGGTATGTTTCTGAAGGCACACAAAGCCACTATCCTGCTGAGCCTAAACAGGCCTGGTCAGTACCCAGTTTGGTCACTACCTCTGGTCCACTATGGGTTCCATGGTGGAAGAATGCAATGAAATTAAAAATGAGTAAGTCATAAGCTGTCAAACAAACATGAAATATATGTTAGCCTGGAATAACAGGCTCTTAAAGCCTATAGCACACATACCCTTAAATATTCGCTCAAATGAGCAACCCCTAGAGCCAACCCAAATCATTTAGCTGCCTGTGGTTGTGCAGCAAATCATGCACTTCTCCCCAAGTCAAGATGCACAGTATCCAAGGCCAATCAAGTTATTTTAGCAGTTGAGGCAAAACAGCCCACAAATGCCTCTTCCTCCAACCATCTGCAGACTTTTCGTGACACCCTGAAGCAGCAACGTCACTCTGCCCTGGCAAATCCCTCCACCCCTTGGCAGCTTAGGAGCCACAAATCAAACCTATGGTACCCACCATACAATCAACACAGATAAGCTATATTTTCTTGGAGGCCTTAAGGTGAAAGTGTGTGTTGAACAAAACAGAGCATGACATATCATTCTTATTTCCAGCTTTATTCTCCTAAAGGGTAGCAGTTTCTGTTCTGACTCCTTGCATGACTCTCCTCCAAGACCAGATATATAATATTCTGTTTTATCATTATGCTACATTTCCTCAAGACTAATGATAGACTCAATATTCATATTCAAACCCAGATTTGCTGTCTAGCACTCATAGAATGCTTTGATCTTGGCACCTGCCTATGGCAAAGAAATCTATTCTTAAAAAGAAATCCAGTCAAAATGAAAGGGTTTTTTTATAGGGAGGGGGGAGAAATTAAGGTAGTAAAGAAACAGTAGTAAAATCAGAATTCTACAACAATATCTAAGCAACACATGTCAGCATGTGTCTGCTTTACAATCGATTTTCAGGAAAAAGTATTTCAAGCTTTATTTCTTTTGTGAAACAATAAATCAGTATAAGGTCCAAATAGTTTGATGGAAAGAGTTTCCCAGCTTCCCGCAGTCTGAATGTTGCATCCCTCAAGCTATTGCTAGTAGGTGAAACTTTATATTCAGCCAAATATTGTTTCAGATCATTGATTTTTACACAAATTTCTTGCTGTGTATCATATTCCCAGAGGCTCACTTAGAACAATCTATGCCACCTACAATGACTTTGAAGTACCTCTATCATCTACCATGACTTTGAAACACCAAACTTATTTTCTGTTCTAACTCTTCTATAACTGTGGGCACAAAAGTGGTCTTGAAGATGTTACAGAAATTTTTGCTTTTCATCAGTGAGGGAAAGGGAGACAGATACTCTGAACTTATGCATGCTTGCTTTGAAATAAAAAGAAAGAAGGAAGTCTCACCACATTCAGAGAGACTCTACAGAATTGCAGTTTAGAGAGATTTCTGCACGCTTGCTCAGGGGCGAATCCTACTGGAGCTGACTCTGAAGGAAGAATACTCAGTACTGCAATCAGTTTCAACCAAGCGTACATAGAATCTTTCTGCAATCCCAAACACACTTACTTAGCTCCATTGGGATTTGGGTCTATGTGCGGAATATATATACAAGCCATCTAGGCTTTGCACAAGAGTTAAGTGCATACAAGATTCACAAAACATGTTAGAAACATACAGAGTCATATTTCTAAAGGCAATGATGTTCTTGGCTAAGATTTTGCATCCTTCACAGATACGTTTACTACATACTTTCCCTCCCCCTCCCCCAAATGGGGTTGTATTGGAGACAGTGCCACTTATTTTGTCAAGTAACAGGAAGCCAAGGAGCAACTGCACACAAAATATTTAAAGGGCAATGGGAGAATATTAAGGCAAACCAAGTGATTCATTTTTATAAATGAAAAGTCTGGTAGTTCAAGCATCTCTGTGTGTGGAAGAACATCTAATCTGAGTATTCTGCACCAGATCTCATACCAACAAAGGCCAATAATGGTTCTCCGTTAATGTGGGAGAAGGCACTTCAGGCATACTTCAGAGCTCCTCTTGCACACATCCCAAGGCTGAACCCCTCCATTAAAAGGCTCATCCTTCATATTATATGCCAGCAGAGCCCTTAGTTCTGAACATTTTCTAACTCTCTGTATCTATCTCCTTGCTCATCGTTAAACATGAGTGGCGATCTGAACCGGTCGTGAAGAGAAGCATCCTTTTAGAGTCGCAAAATCCCTTCACACCAACAATCACTCAGGAATGAAGTGGGAGGGAGAGACAGAGAGGCATCACGAATCAAGCTGTCCTTTATCTTCCCCAGCCACGCACCTCATCTCGAGCCCATGACCTGCAGCTAAGAAGCACAGGGCGGGCAGCCCACAGAGCTCTCCTTGAGAAAGCATCACCAGGCAGCGAAAGGAGGCGAATCAAGGAAGGCGCCTCGATCCCGGGTCACCTTTGGCACTGCACCGTACCCAGAATCACACCACTGCCTGCGCCTCATCTCTCACCCGCGCGCGCCCCGAGTCCCACGGAAGGCGCACTGCACCCTCGGCTGTGTCTGGAAAGAGAGACGTCCCGATCCCCCCCGTGTCACCAAGAAGCAGTCAAACGGGCCGAGCACAACGGGCAGCCTGAGCTACGGAACCTCTCCGTCGAAGGAGAGGAGCCAGCGACCACGCTATGACTATTATTATCACCACCACCCATTCTATTATTATTATTTCCGACTGGAAGACGAGCGCGCCCTCCTCGCCCTCATCTCACCAAACACGGCCGGTTCTCCACGCCGAACACGGCTCCACGCTGCGGCGAAATGTGGAAGGCTCTGTCTCGCGCGCGCACACCCGTTGCTCGAGAAAGAGGAGGGAAAGTTCGGGCCGCTCGCCCGCTCGCCTGCCTGCCTGGCAGCCTCTGCAAACAAGCCCCGGAGCTGGAGCTCCGCCGCGCGCCACTCTCTGCTCGCGCGCTCTCTCCAGGAAAGAAGCCGCCGCCAGACGAGCGAGCGAGCGAGAAGCGCTGCCCGAAGTTGCGAGCGTCGCCGTCTCCCGCGCGGCACCCCTGCCGCCCCAAACACACACACGTACACGCACGCCCCTGGCTAAAGGAGCTACCCCGGCGCCTCAGTCGCCCACCCACCCTCCCCTTCGGCTTTCGCTGCGGCTCACCTGCGAAGAGACAGCTCGCCTCGCCGCGCTGTTCCTCTGAGGAAAGACTTGAAGCGGCAGGATTTGGGGTGGGGGGGTTCTCCCTTCTCGCCCCCCTCAAAAATAAAAACTGCCCCACCACCCCCAAATTCGAAAGGTCACGCTCGCCCGGGGAAAGCCCCTGGCGCTGCTCCCCCCGCGGCCACAGGAGGCTCCTTCATCTCGCAGAAGATGCCCGCTTCGCCTCCGAGTCCGGGGCGGAGGGAGAGCTCCCTCTCAGCACCTGGCCATCTCCCGGCGCCGCTGGGTACTAGTACCAGTAATAATAACAATAAGCAGCGGCCGCGATAAAAGCGCCTAGGTCACGCCCCCCCTCGTCCCGGCTCCTCCTATAGGAGCCGCCCGGAGGCTCGGCTCGCGCACGATGGTAGCCTTTACGTAACCTCTCCTCCTCCTCCTCCTCCTCACCCACAGAAGAAGAGAAAGGAGAGGGAGAGCGGAGCCGGCCAATGGGAGCGCGTGGCAGAGTCTTTGGCCCCGCCTCCCGAGCCTCCTTCCATCGCCGAGCAAAGCCTGGAGAGCTTTCTTCTTCCTCCGACCGCTAGGTCTGTTTACGTAACCAGCCCGCCCTTCTGCATCTCTCTTGAGCCGCCTTCACGCAGCCGTCCAAGCGCTTCCCCAGAGGCAGAAGCTCAAAGCAAAATAAAGGGTTGGGGTGGATTCCCGCGATGATTGGACCCCTGAGTCCGCTAATGCCGCTATTCTGGTGCGCGGACTTGACGTGCTTTTTCATCGGCATGGGAATCATCAGTAGGATTGCTACGCGATGCATGGACCTAGGAAGTGCTTTGTTTTTAAGGGATGGCAATGGCGAGGGGAATCACCTGTCCAATGTTTTTCTAAAGGCATCTTCCTGGGTGGCCATTGGTTATGGCTGGGTAACCAAGGAAGCAGAGAGTAGAAATAAATGGACAGTTCTCACAGGGGGAGGTATGAAAGAAGTCGACTCCCCAAATGATTTGTATTGGGACCTGTGCTTTTTAAACTTGTCCATAAATGACCTGGAGTTAAAGGTGAGCACTGAGGAGACCCAGTATATGGCAATACATGTTTCAGCGTGGTCGAAACCAAAAGCTATTGCAAGGAGCTCCAGATGGATCTCTCCAAAGTTAAATATGGGTGTTAAAACAGCAAATGTGCTTCAGTGTGAGCAAGTGTAGACACTGCAACCTTACTTCACATATATTATGGGGTGTGAGCTGGTTGGTGGAGGCTGGCTAGAAAAGGGATTTGGGGGTCATTCTGAATGACTGAATGTCAACTAGGGATGGAGAAGGAATTCAGTCTTTTGATACAGAGGGATGCCAACAACAGGTGCCTTGTTAGAACAGGAATTCCTCCTGCTCTCATATAGAAGAGAAAACATTCCTTCACTGAAGAAAACTGCTGTGGACTTTGGCCATCATCTAAAAAAATAAAAAAAATAAAAACCAACAACCAGCCAATTTCAGAGTGGTTGTTTTCATACAAATTTAATCCATTCTTTGTTTCGATTAAAATTGATATGACTGGTTGCCAATCTTTTATTAATGCGATGACAACCTTAATACAGCACCACCACCGCCAACTTGGTGCCTTCCAGATACCAAGGGGACTGCAACTCCCATCTTCCCTTACTGTTGCCCATGCTGGCTGGGGCTGCTGGGAATTGGAGTCCAACAACTTCTGGATGGCACCCAGTTGGGAAAGTTTCTTCTTTAGGACAACAAGACATTCCTAATCCACACGGCACACAGATAAACGGGAGAGAAAAGATAATGGAGATACTGAGCCACTGTGTGTTGGCGAAGGAATTGTGGTGAGAAAGGAAGAGTACGTTCAAATGCCATGTCACATAGTATTAGAGTGGACTCATGGATAGATCCCAGTATAATTATGGGTCCTCTCTTTCTTTAAAGCAGCATGGCCTTTTTACCCATATAAAATAAAAAATAATCAAAGATACAATAGCAAAATAAATTGGTATTGGTTTAAATTGTAATATATAACCCTCTAGAATTGCATTCTAGGATGATGTTCAGACGATGAGCTCTAACCTGATTTTCTTTCCTGTGGGTGGTTATTAATTGGGGGCATCCACAAGGTCAAATGCACTTGAATAAAAATTAAAAACATAAACAACTTCTCTTTTGTTTCCAAAAAAAGAAAGTTGGGGGGGAGGCGCAATCACTTCTATATCCCTTCAACTGTGGTTGTCATGTCAGCAGAGTAAAAGCAAAAAGAGTTATTATTTCAATTACTCTAGTATTTGCTGAAAATACCACATTCTGTTTATTCGTTTTATTACGATTTTGACTGCAGAGCTTCAGGTAATCCAGGCTTTGATATCAATTATAAAGCTCACAACTTGTAGTTTTTACATTTAAAAACCAAAGCTGCTTGTTAATTTTGCATGGCACAATGATTTTCCTGACAGATAACAACCTAATACTATGATGAGGAATACATTCTTATTTTAAAAGTCTTTGATAATTTGAGATTCTCTCTCTCTCTCACACACACACACGAAGGTTGAAGTAACCTTGCATTCACATATTTTAATGAAATGTATTCCCTTTGTGTCCCTCACACAAATCTTAGTACCTTTTTTAAAAAGCTAGACGAGACACTCAGTTCACTGTTCTAATATTGTGGCTGTGTGCAATGATAAACTATGTATTTTTGGCAGTAGTCCAGCTCTTTCAAGACTTCAAATTTTTCAGGACTCTTAGAGAATACTGTCTAGTTCATGTGATTTATCACAATATAATATCTGAGCTATTTTCTTGGGTACTTCAGCACTGGATGTCTCACCTTTATTGCCTCTGGAGAGTAAATTCAGAGTACAAGGTAGAAAGAAAGAAAGAAAGAAAGAAAGAAAGAAAGGGGGATGGAGGTTAGAAGATCTTTTGTTTCCACACTGCCTCAATTTGTTCCTTCCTGTGTATATCAGTCTTATCATTTTTCTGTTTTAGAAATGCTCGCTCTGCTTCTTTGCCCGAGATTGCTTTCTTCTTCTTAGTACTGTAGTTGGGAGGAGGATTAGGACAGTGGTACCTCAGGTTACAAATGCTTCGGGTTACAAACGCTTCAGGTTACAGACTCCGCTATCCCAGAAATAGTACCTCGGCTTAAGAACTTTGCTTCAGGATGAGAACAGAAATCGTGTGGCGGTGGCAGGAGGCCCCATTAGCTAAAGTGGTATCTCAGGTTAAGAACAGTTTCAGGTTAAGAACGGACCTCCGGAACGAATTAAGTTCTTAACCAGAGGTACCACTGTACAGCCCAAAGTCAAGTCACCCACTGCCCCATGCATGCTTTCTCTTTCACTAGGCTAATGTAGTGGAAGCAAATAGCTTCCACCGTTTTTTGGCACAGGTTTTCCAAGCTCTTTTGCAAAGCTCTTGTTAATTAGAGACTCAAGCCCTATGGCAGAGATGGGAGGCCTATGGCCCACCCAATGTTGCTGCACCACAACTCACATAATCCCAAACCATTGACTGCACTGGCTGATGGGAGTTGGAGTCCAAAAACACCTAGAGCAGCACAACATTGCCTTATGAAATGACCCTTGTATCCCAGGGTTGGACAATTTCACC
Source organism: Podarcis raffonei (assembly GCF_027172205.1). Taxonomy (NCBI): domain Eukaryota; kingdom Metazoa; phylum Chordata; class Lepidosauria; order Squamata; family Lacertidae; genus Podarcis; species Podarcis raffonei. The sequence continues at coordinate 104,092,275 of NC_070602.1, read as the reverse complement.
CTAAAGTGCCAACCATCCATTGGTCCTTTTAGTTCTAATGGCGCTGCTGACTCTAAGTTTTCATGGCGCTCATGTGGTGTCAAACATATTTCTTCCACTTGGAAAGTGAGGAAGCTGTAGAGACTTTCCTCAAGTTCATCTTCCTGGCTCTTATCAGGCTGAATGTGGTGAAGAGTGTAGTGCCCTATTCTGTGTAGAAGCTGGAGGCTGCTGTTCTGTGTGATACTGAAAATAAATTCAAAGGCATGCCCATCACAACTATATAACAGAAGGGCTCAATTCCTCCAGAGCTGGGAAATAAAAAAATAATAATAATGGTTGACTTTGCCATCACATACAACTGTGATGGCAAAGTCAACCATTTTCCTTATATGCCATATATACACTGCTTTAAGCAGCCGTCGCTTCCCTCAGAGAATCCTGGGAGCTGTAGTTTGTTAAGTGTCAGGCAGCAGAGGAACCAACCCCCATGTCAGGTTGCCAGGAATGGACAAGACAAGGAAAAGTCCTTGCCATCTGCTTTTTATTCAATATTCACAGAGAGAGGCTTGGGAATGCAGCCTGTTGGAACAATGACATTGTCCCGAGTGAGTCTCCACCCCCTCTGTCTCTCCCACCTTCGGGTGCTGAGAAGTGTCCTCTGCCTTTGAGCTCTTTGCTCTCTTACTTTCAATGCTTACCAGGTTCTGAGAGAGGGAGGGTCTGAAATGCTTTCTAAAGACACTGTGTCAGTCAGCTGTTGCCCCCTGGTGCTGCTTCCTCCTCCTCCTCCTTTCCCATTATTTCCCAGCTTTTCTCTTCATCTGCCTCTCAGCTGTGATCTCCCTCAAACCCCTGTTGTAATTCTGAACTGTCTTCCTCTTCTCTGGAAGGGTCAGGCTGGGGAGGCGGTCTCCACCATTCCTCCTCTGCCCAGTACCTGATATCAAGCTGGGCTGAGAGCGGTTAGGAGATCCCTATTCCTCTCCCAATTTCTGAAGTGGATTAACAATCAATCCTTCTCTGAGAACTCTGAGAATTGTAGCTGTATTGGGTGGGTAGGGGGTTGGAGCCTTCCAACAACTCTCAACACCTTCAGCAACCTCCACACCCCAGGCTTCTTTGGCAGACGCCATGACTGTTGAAAGTGGCATGAAACTGCTTTAAACGGATAGTGCAGATGAGGCCTCTGGAGCAATTCCACTATTATTGTAAAAAGAAAAAGAAAAAACCCCACCTCATATGCATATTTATTAAGCATTCATTATGTCCTAAGACAGATTGGCTGGTATTCAAAAGAAGCCACCTTTGGTATTAACAGGAAGCTAATTTACTTATCACCATATTTCTTCATGTTCAATCAAACTTTCTCCTCCCGAGTAAAAGATTTATTGCCTATTTCTTCCCAATGTGCATTTTCATTTGTATAACTGACAGGTTCAGTGGCTGAAAAGGAGCATGTGAGTTTTCTTCCAATCAAGGCACCCATCTTGGTGACATTTATTACAAGTTTATTACTTTCATACTCATCTCAGCAAAGCTCTGTCAGTCTTTGTAGGAGTGTCTAAAACATAGCTTTGTGCTACCTGTGACTTCTCATTAATTTTCTTCTGGCTTCTCATTTAGAGCTGTTCTTTTTTTAAAAAGACACAATCCAGGGAACATAAAATCATACACCAATTAAAGGCAGGGAACTAATTTAACAGGGGGAAGGAGGCAGCCTAGGAATTTTTCCACAGCCAGACTGCAGAGAAAAATAAATTACACAAATAACCGTAGAATAATAAGAAAAATCATGTTCTGTAGAAATGCGGCTTATTTCAAATTCTGAAGTGAAAGGCAGAATGCCCATTTCATTCATTTTAACTCAGCAGAGTTAACTCAATGGCTTCCTAAATGTTCTTATTAATAATACTGAGTTCAGTGGCTTTGTAAATGTTCCTTTTAATATTAAGTTCACTGGAGGTTTACTCCCAAGTGAGTTTGCGTAGGAACACCCTGTGAGGTATATGCCACACTACAGACCTTCCACAGCCAAAGCATTAATGGAGCAGAATGCTTGGATCCTGAAAAAATTCAAGAAGCAACATAAAACCGTCCCCCCCACCCCTTTGCAAACTGGTGTAGAAAAAGAGACTAATTCTGAATGCTTTTGAAAGCAAACGCTTTCTGAACTCAGGAACAAAGTGTAGATGCTTATAGCTAATGTGATGCCAACTTTACCCAACAGGAACTGATGAGAATAAATGCCAGTGGGTTCTGGAAAATATAGATATATGGATGCAACAAACAGCAGAAGAGCATATTGAAAATAAAATAATTTGGAAATTGTCTTCTAAAAATGACAGATGGGACACACAGAAGAGATTAAGCTTAAGTCTATTTTCATTCTAGCCATGTAGACATAACGCTCCAGAGCATATGAATAGTAGAAGAAGAAAAAATATGGATCGCAGCTAATTATAAAAGATAAAAATTACTCTAAGATGAAGATAGAAATCTCTCAAGTGCTCTTCCACTGAGTCATAATTTTAGCAAATCAGGAGTGAAATAAAAGGCCATCTTTAAAAGTCAGTCATGAATATAACATCATGAATCAAATTGTCAGTGGAAGAAGTGATTTCCTTCTTAAGATCAATACATTTTCCAAATCATAACCATTTACATGATACGTTATAAGGAAATTGGAACCACAATCCTCCTAATGGAGCTTCCCTAATTGGGTGGCAGGTGGTAATCTAAGAATCAGCAGAAAGGAAATTTAAATTCACAGGCCCTAGAAAGGTGGCTTTTTAAAACAAAAACAAAACCCAGATACTGTATGCTTATACAATACAATAACCATCCCAAAATGAAGTCAAAGAAGGAAATGTATGGAAACAATCTATAAACTCATGTGAGATGTCCTTAGTTTTTTTTTTTTGGGGGGGGGGAACCCTCAAGGGACAATGATTTCAGAAGAAGAAGAAGAAAACAGTACACACTATTTTCTTAATTATCTTGTGCCCTATTGTAAATCATTTATCCCCCAAATTAGATTGGAAACTTAAATAGAGAGTCTTCTCAACTGAGAAGCATTTCATATTGTTTGGAGAGGCAACAGCAGCTTCATTATGCCATGTCATTAAGAAAAAAACATCCTAAGCCTCACTTCTCTCCAATATATTGTCAGAGAGCTTGTAGCAAATTATGCACAGCTGGGTGGACAAGTGGCAGCATTGGTGGATGTGACTTAAGTAAACACAGCTGCAATAGGTACATGGCATATATGCTGTGTGTGTGTGTGTTCATTTGTTCGTTCATCTTCATGCTCACGCGGGTTGGATGTGCAGTTGTGGAAGTGAAGACAGATAATGAAAAAGCTGTATGTGGACAGTGTTAGTTGAAATGAATAGTTTTCTGCAGTGACTGCGCTGTGGTTGTTCTGACCACACAGATGCAATGGGGGACAGCAGGGGGGAAAGGACGTTGCCATCTTTATAGATCCTTATTTAGACACGACAGCTAATGGAGCCTTCATGCCTATGGGGCAAACAGACCTTAAGAAACTATCAGATGCTGTGGTCCAGGGTAAACAAGGCCATCGTATTTGTCTTCTGCTAGGAAGTTCCCAGAAACATAGGAGAAGTTAGGGCAGGGGTGGGGAACCCCTGTGGCCCTTCAGATGTTGATGGACTATAGCTCACATCATCCCCAATCACCAACCATGCTGGCTGAGGTTGTCCAACATCTGGACAGGGGCATAGCATGGTGGGCTGCAAGGGTGATGGCCCCAGCACGTTTTTCGGGGGGGCACTGCAAATGTGGCTCCTCACAGTGGTGGAGCTTCATGCTCTGGCACTGGGGGGCAGAGAGCAGATGGGGGCGGGGCTGGCGTGCGTCCTGGGGGCGGGGCATCCAGCATGGGCAGGGGGGCAGCCGCGATGGCACCCCACCGGGATTGTGCTGCCAGGGGCGGTGTACTCCCCCCGTACTCCTCTTCCTCTGTCAGTGGCTCCTCACACTGAACTGAGGCTGGGGTCTGATCTGAATGATTTGCTGGGCTTTGCAAGGCTGGGATCAAAGGGTGCATGGCTGTTGCGTCCTTCTCATGCCACACTGTCAGCCCCAAGCTACTTTGCAAGGCTGGGGTGATCCCCTGGCCAGGCTGCTCCCTGCATGGGTGGGCAGGCAGTGCAGTGCGGCCCCACTTAGCTCCGGGTGTGTGTGTGTGTTGTTCTGACAGTGGCAGCAGTGGGGACTGGACTGGTAAGGCAGGATCCTTTCACCCTCCATGCCCCACCCCCCAGTGTGTGCATGCTCCTGCCCTGGGCACTGGCAAGCCACGCTATGCCACTGTATCTGGAAGGCCATGGGTTTCCCATCTCAGAATTAGGATAAGCTTTTCGATGGTAAGAGCAGCTTGACAAAAATTCCAGTTACCTAGGGAGGTGCCTGAAACACTGGAGAGCCACTGCCAGACAGTGTTGAAATACTGAAGGAGATGAAGTCCACTGCATGTTTCTGGGAAACCCAGTGCTAAATCGTTAGTAGACGATCTCATTCTGGGTCAGGGTTTTGTATGTAGCAGAGCAGCTCCCTCGCTGAGATCTGTCAAAAGTCAGCCCTTGACACAAGCCTGACAGTTTCTTATATTCCTAACACGTTCTGCTAGCATGCACCTAGAGACCTTGTGCAGGAGGTTGTAGAATGCCTTGCGCAAGTGGAAGTACAACTCAAGATGCCTGTTCTCTTTTCTCTCACACAAGTTGCCTTCACTTAGTTAAGAAAGAAACAAAACACCAGATGTTTTGCATGTAGAAGAGGTTTCCTGACCACAGAAGGGCCCTGCCCGATCTCAATTATGCGAATTATGTTACTGTCACCTTTGGCTGTCGAGAAAATAATTTGTTTACCAAAATAACATTATTTCTAGCAGCTTGGTGGAACAGGAATATCTCCACCTCATTTCTCACGAAAATAATATGGGATTCATTGATGGGACACGTTGTTTAAAATGAGCTCACCAGACAATTTTATAGATATTCAGTTTACCAGACATTCTAAAATGCAGTTCATCTGCAAATTTAAATCAGGGAAAGCAATCTGATTCCAATAGTCTTTGATGTCTACATTTTGTTCTCTGGCCTTGTGTGATAGGAGGAGAGTCCAATCTTTTCTATGGAAATAATCTATAAACAGAGGTAGGGGCAGGCGGGCAGTCTCGTTTTGCACCTTAATCTAATCATGTAATTGCTCCCTGTGGAAATAATGGTCTTAGAATTCATTTCTTTCTTCTGCCTGACATAAATCATCCTAATTTTCTGCCCTGGTGCTTCAATCATTTCTGCTCGTGTGTGTGTGTGTTTGTAATGTTCTCATTTGTTTCCTGGCACAGAGGTGTGTGAAGAAAAAGAGGGATTACTCCCATGCTCCTTACCAAATGTTACAAATGAGTGGTTGCCACATCTTCCACACTCCCCAAATAAGGCGAATAACAGCTGGTTGGTCTGGATGCCAAGATTAAATAAAGATGCACCTGTATCAGACCCTCCAAGCATCCCTATTTTCTAGGGACAATCCCGGACTTACAGAAGCCTTCCTGGTTTGAGATTTGATCCCGGAATGTCCTGCTTTTCTTTAGGACGTCCCTATTTTCATCAGAGAAATGTTGGAGGGTATGCTGCATGAGAGATGACAATATGCCCCATACCAAATTGCTCATCAGTGATCTGATTTAATACTTGCTGCACACACACACACACACACACACACACACACACACACACACACACAGGGAAGCTTTGTCCCAAAGGTACACAGTAAAACTTTTATCTGATCTTCATACTTGGTCCCAGCACTTTATTGTGGAGAGCATCTTCTACTAAAAAGTAAGCTGGGGCGTTGGTGGTGGTGGGGACTGCCTGAGATGCAGGCATTCCCTGCCTGATTCTGAGCAAGGGGTCCTTCAGAGCGAAGCACCGAGAGTCAGGTCACCCACAGAATGCCTGAGCTGCCACTGTTGGCTATGGCATTGGCAAGTTATTATTGCAAGCTAGTGTGATACTCAATTTGCTTTGAAGTCTTGCAATAACTTTCAGCAGTGATTTGACCCACAAAGCATCACAAAGAAGGGCTCCTTCCTCAGAAGCAGGCAGTGGGCAGACACCATGGCAGATTGGTAGTGCGGAGGAAGAGAAAGTGGAAGGTGGGAGGGGGAGAGTGTTATGTATTCAGTGGTCTGTTTGCCTGAGCTTGAGTCTGGACTAGGGATTCTGAGCTCCTGTGTTCTGATTCAATACATTCTATCCAATCACAGAACATTTCAGGATGTGGGCCTTTGCCATTGGCCCTTCAACTCATGATTCGCCCTTCAACTTCATGATTCGCAGCTTGGAAGTTTAGACAGCCAATCACATTGGGAGTGGGAGTGGCCCAGGCCTTCAGAAATATATATAAGCAGTTGCTTTGCCCCTGTTGTCCAGTTCTGTTAGTTCAATAAAGGTTCTTGCTCTTATCACTGTGTCTTGCCTCGTGGGAACCCACCTACACTTCAGAGAGAGAGAGTGATCTGTGACTGGTCTCGGGCAGTGCATTGTCTGGCACCAACCTTTGCTCACTGAGAAGTTGCTCCACCTTCCTTAACATTTTATTTGTCCTTTTCTGCACCTTTTCCAGATCCGGAATAACGTTTTTGAGCTGCAGTGAGCAGAAATGGATACAGTATTCCAACTGTTGTCACTACAGATTTCTATACTCTTGACTAGAGGCATTGTGTTTTGGGCAGGTTTGTATTTGATTCCTTTCCTAATGATCCCCCCCACATTTTTCACAGCAACCACACGCTGGGTCGATATTTTCACTGAGCTCTCCACCACAGCCACCCCTTCTCATAACCACCAGGAAGAGGAAAGGGAAAGGTTTACCTTCTCTTGCTATAGATTTTCTAACCTGTGATTTTGCTCACACACCAATTAGAAGGGGGGAACCCCCACCCCAATTGTATTAGGATGGAAATAAATGGCCTGATATGCTTGCTCTGCCAGTATTCATCCAGATACATTTCACTTTAATTCCTTGCCCTAAAATGGCTAAGGGGTTTTTTATGCACTGGAGAAGAAGAAGGTTCTGGAGGAAAGCCAAGCTTAGGAGAGAGTTTAGTAAAAGTGCAATTAGAAGATTGACGTACCCATTCTAACTATTTAAAGTAGAAGAATTTCTCGAGATAAGGTAGCTGTAATTGATTCCGCCCGCCTGCCCCCTTCCCGGATGTCAGTATGTATAAATCTTCCATCTGGTCACTAGCCATACATTAGATCACAAAAGGCAACTACCATTCCAAACAGGAATGTTATGAAATGTAACAATACACTTTTGAGTGCCACTGTAAAAAGACACTCCTTTTGTGATTCTAGATGGGCATAAAATTTACAAGATTAGCAAGAGCCAATGCAGTTTCCACCAGAGTAAAATGAAACAGGCATATATTTTATGGAACCTTTCCCAATTTTGTGGGGTAACTTGTGCTGAACGGTGACCAAAATGGCCTTTTAACAAAATGTTTTCATTTTGCTTTGACATTTAAATATGGGCCCTAACTTGGGATGTTAGCTTGAGTTATGAGATAAATGTCAGAGATGTGATATTTGCTCCCTTTAATGCCCATAAAGAGTAAATTGCCACTGGTGAAATATATGATGAAATTCTGGACCACAAAAGAGCAAAAAGTGAAACATATGACATTAGATTACTGAGGAAGCGGTAGTGTACTATAGCTTCACTTCACATTCCTTTTAGCACTGAACCAAAACTACTTATTCTATTTTATATTCTCCTTCCTGGGTGTTGAAAAGTGCTACCAGTTTGGGGCTATGATCCAGCATTTCTTACAACCATACCACACCCCTTCAGTAACTAGGGTTATAGCTTTGTCTAAACATTCAGACACAGAGATATGTAGTATTCTAGCTGTGTAGCAACTATGGCTATGACCTCGCCCTGCAATGCCAGTCTAAATGAGTGAGCCTACCATCCCTGCTTTGTGTGCAGTATATTACCTGTCTGTTTCCTGCAGATCACACCTTCAGATGTGGAGGGAAACCCTCCCATCTCACTAACCTGGGATGATAGGCCAGTTATCTTGAAAGTAGACCAGATGCCTGTTCTAACCAGGTAGAAAGATTTGGTTCTGATACTCCCAGAAATGCGTTTTCAGTGAGGTTAGAACAGAGGTTAACCGATTTCTGACTCCACAAATTTATTTGCTCTTAATTAAGGCCAATATATATAGGCCTGGTTTATGGCTATGTACATTTCTTGTGGGGGGAAAGGGCTTTTTTGTTTTTGTTTTTTAACCATAGCATTCCTTCAGCAGTATTGGCTCTTGAAATTAGCTTCCACTAAGCTCTTAAACATTGCTTTATTGCCGTAAAATTCAATTTGGATTTCTAGTGCTGCCAGGTCCTTGAGGTCAGGCTTATTCATTCCATTTCCTTGAGCATTGCAACAGGATGGAAATAGCAATCTAAAGTGCATGTAATCGCTGTCTCTTTGGTCCTACCTATTACATGTCACTCCTTTGCACTGTCCTCCTTTGGTTGGGTAGTTGACAGAAATGAATGGCTTTGTTGCTCTATACAAGGCGAACTTAGATCTATGTATCTTGACAGCGACCCATTATAGATAATTTCAGCATTGACCTGCTATTAGTAGCAGCTCTTGTGGTACGATCCTCTGCTTGTCTCTTCAGATGTTACATTGACTTCAGTGGGACTTAATCCTAGGCAGACATTGCAGCCTCAATGTGACTATTGCCTTTACCGTTTTTGCTGGTGCTTTTATTGTTGGGAGTTGGCTTTCCAAACGAACAACAACAGAATTGTATTTATTTAGACTTGGAGTGGTAAATTATCAATTAGTGTCAAGAAATATAAGTGTCAGGCTTCGGGGAACTAGATCCCTCCCACGGTGGCAGCCCAGAATCAGAGAAACGATAAAAGTTCTTACCATCCAATTTATTCAATAATTCACAGAGAATGATGAAGGAATGCAGCCTTCTCTAATAATGGAATTGCTCCAAGTAAAGTCCCACCCACCTTTGTCTCTCTTATCCTACATCATCCCTGTGCCAGTTAGTCTGGGCTTTCTGTCTCTGAGCTTTCTGTTCACCTACTCTCACTGCACGCCTAGTCCTGGGGGAGGGGCTGGCTCAGGAATGCTCTCTGAAGACACTGAGTCTGTCAGTTGTTTCTGCTTCCTCTTCCAATATTTCCCAGCTCTTCCCCTCTACATTCTCTGAACTATGTCCTTCTGCAAACCACTAAATCTATACTGTCCTCATGTTCTTGGGAAGGTTCAGGAGAAGTGGGGGTGGTCCCCACCATTCCTCCTCAGTCCAGCCCCTGACAATAAGACCAGGAGACATCCATGCTTTCCCAAACATCTTGTGTGAAGAAGCCCCTGATTTCACTTTCCCTGTTTGTTCTGAACTATACCCCTAATTCAGGTACCAGAGTTCAATTGGCCAACAGCAATCTACGTTCTGGTATAGTGTAGTCATCAGGGACTGGGAGTCAGGTGATGGGGGCAAGGACTCTGAACCTGAAGGAGAAGGGCATGCAGAACCAGCTCCAGAAACATCCCTGACTATTGGTCCTGCCGCTGGAATGGATGGTCATTTGTCATGGATGATCTGGTGGAGATTCCTGCATTGCAAGGGGTTGAACCAGATGGCCCTGGAGTCCAAGGATATCTGGAGGATCACAGTGAATCACCCCTGCTGTATACAAATAGTGAACTCGTTTTCCTGGCCTGGGTCGTTGTGACCCGACTCTTGCATAAAAGAGAAGAATCCTCAGGCTGATGGACAGGAGGTATGTAGGAACACAGACACACCCCCCCCCACACCCTTGTCATGTGGGGGTGCAGAGGCAGGGTGTGTGAGAGAGGGAGAAAGGCCCAATGTTGGTTGATTGATGCAGGCAGGGTGGAAAACCAGGAGGAGAGCAAGTGGAATGGACTCTCCCAGAAAAGTCTGGCTGGCTGGAATGCTGAAGAGGAGCAGTCCACACGGCCACACTTGGCTGCGCAACCCTGTTTGTATTATTTATTAATATATCACCACACTAGACAGTTTTATCATAGCTGCCTCTGGCTTACGTAAATTGATAAATAGGGTCAATTCAAAGCATCAGCGTTAGTGACTGATAAATACTATCAATTTGTATTGGGATAGTGATTGATGCCATCTCTCTTGGAACACATCGGAAATGGAGATGAATTGCTATGTTAGCATTGCAGAAATGAACTGTTGTTTATCAGAATTCCTGTATTATTAAAACAAAAACAAAAAAATCGAGCCAACGGTAAACTGTTACTATACTGATGCTTTGATTATGTATTCCTGTTTTTGCATTGCTCCTTCTTGTGTTGTGAGACACTTCTCTGTGGGTACATCAATGTAGAAAAGCTGCATACAAGTTAAAGCAATGAAAACCATCATCACAGCGGTTTTCAGGGCGCAGGCTGTAAGTGCCAATGCTTATGTAGTCAAAACAGCACCACTCAAGCACAGGAGGGATGCACCTGCAAGTTTGTTGTTGTTTAGTCATTTAGTCGTGTCCAACTCTTCGTGACCCCGTGGACCAGAGCACACCAGGCACTTCTGTCTTCCACTGCCTCCCACAGTTTGGTCAAACTCATGCTGGTAGCTTCGAGAACACTGTCCAACCATCTCGTCCTCTGTCGTCCCCTTCTCCTTGTGCCCTCCATCTTTCCCAACATCAGGGTCTTTTCCAGGGAGTCTTCTCTTCTCATGAGGTGGCCAAAGTATTGGAGTCTCAGCTTCACGATCTGTCCTTCCAGTGAGCACTCAGGGCTTTCCTTAAGAATGGATAGGTTTGATCTTCTTGCAGTCCATGGGACTCTCAAGAGTCTCCTCCAGCACCATAATTCAAAAGCATCAATTCTTCGGTGATCAGCCTTCTTTATGGTCCAGCTTTCACTTCCATACATCACTACTACCTGCAGGTTTATAGAAGTACCAAAAAAAACACAACACCAAACTTTTAGGAAAGGAAACCCAAAGGAGGGATGAAAGCCACCCAGTTCCCTCCAGGATGGCTCAGCTGGTTAGAGCATGGTGCTGACGATGCCAAGGTTGCAGGTTCAATCCCCATATGGGACAACGGCATATTCCTGCATTGCAGGGGGTTTGACTAGACAACCCTCAGGGTCCCTTCCAACTCTATGATTCTATGATTTTAAGGAGCAAGCACACTCTGTGGCCATGGAATGCTGACTGTTGTGTGGGGCAGAGGAAGTGGGACAGAAAACTGGGTGGGAAATGAATGGCACATCATGGAAATGGAACAGTGCACAGATGTACTCTGTGCTGCAACATTATGTTGCAGGTCCCCCTTCATAATATTAGCATTTTATCCTGAACCCAGGACTAGAAAATAAGCTCCATCCATGTCAACTTCCAAATACTGTAACTTATTTCAGACCAGGGTGAGAGCCAAACTAGACAAGATGTTTTAGCTGTGGTTTAATTTTTATGAAAGCGATAGGTATGCATATTAAATAAATAATATTCTGGTGAACCACGACTGGGCTTCCTGCTTGCTTCTTTCTTTCTTTCTTTCTTTCTTTCTTTCTTTCTTTCTCTTCCAGATTCAGACTGGGACCACATTGCCAAAGGGGTTAGCTGATTCCACTTTTCTGGTGTAAATCACCGCCACTCTATAAGTTCTATTTGCTGTGTTAGGGAAAATTTAATGGGTGCCATTTGTGGCAGTTTGGCAAGAAAGGATCATGGGCCCATATACCGACACTTTATGATTTCAGGAAAGACTCCTACAGAACATTACTGTTATGACTATAGCCTGTAGCTTTTTAGCAGCAAGAAACATAACCCATTACAACTTCTTTCAATTTCCAAGAAGAAAGTCCCATTAACCTGAAGCCAATTCCCAAGAAGACCTTACAAAAGGGAGTACTTCCAGAGTTATTTGTTTATGGAGAGAAATCTGCAACCATAAAGCAGAGACAGATTAAAGGCTGAGAGCTGAAGAACAAAAGTAGCTGCAGTGAAAAAATAAAACTGAGTAACCTGAAATATTTCACTTAACTGCTATCAATAGGGTTTCAGAAGTTTGTTTTTCATTGCTGAAGAGTGAGGGCAGGTCCGCACCACACATTTAAGGCACATTTAAGGCACATTGCTTCCCTTAAATAATCCTGGGAGTTGTGGTTAGTTAAGGACGCTGAAGATTTTAGCCCTGTGAAGGTAAAACTACAGCTCCCAATATTATTTTCATTGGGGGGTGTGTGTGTGGACATAATGTGCATTAAATGTGCATAGAATGTGCTTTAAATGTATGGTGTAGATCTGCCCCAGAGACTAGTATTTACAGGCTGTAGTAATAGTCAGTTGAGTTGTCCTGGGCGCACACCAGTTGTCGAATTCAAGCCAGCAGAGCCAGCGAAGCTCTGAGGAATTTGGCCACCCTCCAGGTGCCCGGCTTGAATCCTTGTTGACCTCCCCTGCCAGCGTCTCCCGGCAGGATCAAGGGAGGTCTCCAATCGGCGATTCTTCTCAACGTGAAGAAGAACACACCATTCCTCCCCCTCCTCTCCCAGGGAGGGGAAAGAGACAGACAGAAATATATTTACATGTTTTTATTCCTGTCTTTCCAGCAGTACAGAGAAAACATGTCTGTACCCTCACATCCCCAACTGCAGAGAGAGAATAACTCCACCCATGTACTTCCAGTACAGGGTCATGTGCCACTCTGAGCTAACATCCGCCACTCAGTGCACTGAATAGACCGTGCCTGGTTCCCACGGCATAGTCCCATAACATCCACATCCTGTTTACCATTCCAGCCATCTGGAGCTCGCTTCTGCATTGCTCCTTTTTCGTAACAGGTGTGTGTGTGGACATAATGTGCATTAAATGTGCATAGAATGTGCTTTAAATGTATGGTGTAGATCTGCCCCAGAGACTAGTATTTACAGGCTGTAGTAATAGTCAGTTGAGTTGTCCTGGGCGCACACCAGTTTACCCAACCTGGTGTCCTGCAAATGTTGTACTACAACTCCCACCAGCCCCCATCAGCATGGCCGATTGTCAGTAATAATGGGGGTTGTAGTTCTTACAACATCTGGAGGGCACCAAGTTGTTGAGGGCTGGTGTGCAACACATTTCTTTTTTTCCTCTTTATTAGCTCTGTTCAGACAGAGCTTTCCTGTATTTGAAGCAGTAAACAAACTAGTAAAAACTGTTTTCCCAGAGCTGACAGTGGGATGAGTTCCTGAGGGGAGCCTTCCCTGTGCTTTTCTCCTCTCAGGAACTCCCCACGGGTGTTCTGGCTGAGGGTGCTGGGAGTTGTTGCCGAAAACATCTAGGTCAGTGTTTCCCAGCCTTGGGTCTCCAGCTGTTTTTGGATGACAACTCCCTTCATTGCTATCTAGCAAGACCAGTGGTCAGGGAATTGTAGTCCAAAAACAGCTGGAGACCCAAGGTTGGGAAACACTGTCATGAATGAGACAGCTCCCAGGGAAGGTTTGCAGCCAGCTCCCAAGGAAGGGTTACTGCCAACTGAAGAAAGCAGCCAGGAACAGAGAGGGTTAACTGCCATGCAGGATGAGCATCAGGCTAGTGCTAACTCCCCTGCCCCTTGGAATGCCGGCTGATAAGAACATGGCTGAGAGCTGGCTAGAATGCAGTCAAAGCTCACCGGAAGCACAAACAGGCAAGAAAGAGTTAAGAGACAGCCTCTCAGAGAATAGGGAAGAGGCGGGAGCTGACCCAATCTCTCCAAGGTCTCGACAAATGGCAGGGCTGCAAGACAGGAAGCAAAACAAAATACATAAGAAGCGAAAGTTCAGTTGCTTCTGGTCACGTGGGAGGCGGTCTTCAGAAGGGTCATCATGACTGATGATGGCGGAGGCTGTGTTAAGCTGTCCGGAGCTATCTGTTTTGACAATAAAGCATCTTTTTAAATTAACTACGCTCACTGTGTTATCAAGCCGGGGACTGGACTGCTGACAAACACTGATCTAGAGGATGTCAGGAAAGGCAGAACTAAGCTGGACCTTGTTTTTCTACATTGGTATTTTTCACATCCACAAGGATTGGTCTGCTGTACGAATGAGTTAGCCTGGCTTGACTCCTCTGCTTCCTCCACAAACCTTTGCACGAGGTATGATGTTCCCTGGGCAAACAATACCTTCCCCAGATATGATATCATCAACCTTCATAAACAAACCCAAGAAGACCAAAGACCAAGCAGACCAGTTTGCAGCTTGTCTTTGTGGCACAGCAGCGGAAAAGATGGGACCATTACATTGGCACCACCATCAATACTCTGGGAAAAAAAGAAAAGAGAAATAGCTCATTATCTACCATAGACTGTTGTTTAGGCAAGCTGCGCTCCTGAACGTGCATGCTTAGCCAATCCCAAATTGTTAGTTTGTTCACAGCAATTCAGTATCGCTGTAGTTTGGGCTTCATTTCTTCCAATAAGCAGAGCTAGATAAGCACTGAAGTCTAATTCTGATTCCCCAGCAGCTTAAACCCTTTCAGTCAGATTGCTCTATTTTTAAATTGTTCGTGCCAATTTACATTAGGCTGACCAGATGTAAATAAGGACAAGGCTCCTGCGCTTTCAGCAGTCATGGAGATGAAAGAATTTCACTTGGTGCAGCAACACAAATCCCACGTTCCCTCTTTTATACAACTGTTGAAGGCACAGAGGTGCTTGCCAGCCTTTGCATCTGATTGCCTGTGTTCACTTCCAAATGGTGGTATTGTGCTGATGACCTAATTTTTGCACGAGGACACTCTCTGCATTTGTCTGAAGCTAGGAGAGAGAGGAAAAATGCTTTATTAAATTCTTTTGGTGGTCTTTGCACTTTTTAAACATATCCCATTGAGCTATACATATCTGAATTTCAAGCAAATAATAATCTTGGTTATAAACTGCTAGCCAAAGCAAATGTATCTGGGATTTCGTACCAAGCTTTTGATCTAATGCCAAAGATGAATGCTCTGTACTGGACCTCCACATGCTGAAATAAGTGCCAATCCCAAGCACTGCACAGAAATGAGATTTTTAAAGTGAGAAATCAAGTTAAAATGTGCAATAAGCCCATGCCTTATCATTTTGCTGCAGACACAACTGTGGAAATTGTATTATAAAGTAAGCCAGAACAATGAGGTTCCTCATCGTGCTGCCACGTCAGTAGATTTCACATTTCACATTAACAAGGGTGTGTTTCTTACATAGCTGTTCCAGTGAATGCAAGGCTTTATTTTGCATCAAAATGGTTGTTAGTCCATGAAGTTTATGTATATATGTTTGTGTGTCGAGGTCCCCCAAGCCATCCCCAAATAGATCACAATTCACACAGAATTTTTGTTTAAGGTTTTTGGCATAATTTTGGCCACAACTTTATTAAAATACATAAACGTGAGTGGTTGCTTAGGCATTGGTTCCGACTATCTGTCCCCGTCCAGGGACAGAACTGACTTCCGGATTCCAGTGAAAACCAGTAAGGGAAAACAATATTGGGGAGAAAATGGAGCCGGGCACCAGACCCTCACTTCTCCCTGCATGCTCCCAGGGGCTTGCACGCTCCAAGCCCCACGCCAGGGATTCAGACAAAAGCATGGCGAGCCCCTGAATTCCTTTAACGGAGTTCCCTTGCAGCAGCAGCATTGGAGGGGCAGGCACCGCCAATCCTTACCCCTCCACCAACCAATTTTTTAACCAATGCCTAACCACAACCTTACAAGTTGTGACGATTTGCTACACAGTAGGCAAAAACCAAATGGCACCAGCCAATCAGCCAAATGGACAAAATTCCTACCAGGCCCCTGCCCCCAAAGCAGACGACCCCATGACAGGCATAGCAAGGTCAAACGCAAGAGCCCTAAATTAGAGGGGGAGGGTGGGTGATCCGGTGCACACAGCAAAAGAGAACGCTCAATGCTGCATGCCCTGTATATAAAACCTTTGGTCCATCCTACTAATTGGCAACATCAAAATTTCCCCAGTAACCCAAACAGCCCAATCATTGCCAATGGCCATCTAAACGATCCCACCCAGCAATAGAGGGGTGGCCTGTCAGACCCCACCACAACACGTGCTTTCCATGAAGGAGAACACGCTTTGTGATTGCTAAACCAAAAGAAATCACAGAGGACTTCACATAGTAGTCCAGTTTTGACATCTAAACACACAGCAAAACATTCAACGATATACTACAAATTAAATTAAAAGTTGATTTCTTTAAAGCTGTTTAAAATAATCCAAGCAACAAACAAAACCACAGGAAGAATCTTAAATAACAGAAAATCAAACAAACAGAGGCAGATTTAGGGCAGCATGACCAGTTCTGCCGCAATGGGTGCTGAGCCTAGGGGGCTTTGCAAAGGCAGCTGTGGCCCACCCATCTGCCAATCATGTGATGCCATAATGATGTCATGTGTCTGGCAGGTGAGCAGCAATCCCCACCTGTCAAATTAGGCCCACAAGGTCAATCATGATAATGATCTTGCCCGTGGATAATGATATGATGATTTTATGATAATGGTTTCTAGTTGCACATATTTAGAACCAGCAAACTCTAATATCTTGGCCAAACAAGTATTTCTATAGAGAAGGTGCTTGGTTAAGAATGGTGAATTTGTGGACTCCAACTCCCATCAGCTCCAGCCAGTATGGCCAATGGTCAGGGATCATGGAAGTTGTAGCCCAACAACAGCTGGAGGCCGCAGGTTCCTCATCCCTGCTCCAGGAGCTGCCCTCACCCCAGGAATATGTGTCTGTGTGCTGCAGGGAAATAGACATTTGTCTATAGATAGAGACACATCGCATCTGAACACTTGCAAAGCTGTCCTTTTAGCTTGTAAGATAAACAGGCTGTATGTCAGACAACAGAAGGACATCCTACTGATACAGTACTAAAATATAATGCCAATTATGGCAGCCAATTTCAGAAACACGAGGACCGAGAGTTGCACAGTTCAACATAGCTATTAGCAGCTCGAGTGTAGTGTTTGTACTGAATCAAACATGCTGTCAACAGAAGAGAGAGTTTCCTTGAAAGGTGAATGCATTTACATTCCCCTCACATGTTAAACGAGATGGAAATGAAGCCGAACAGAAATGTAAACAGGTCTTGATTTATTCAACGGCTAAAGGGGTCTGACAAAGAGACATCAAAGCTGAAAAATCTTCATGTTGTGCTATGCACTGTAGAAATGGCTTGAGCTACAGATAGCGTGGTTGAATTGAGCAAGCATACTTTTCTTCCAGGACAAGCCCTATTGGAGTAAATGGAGAGCCCTTTGATATTCCACCTATAAGAGAGAAAGGAACTCTTCCAGTTGTGATATGCATGATGAAAACACAGCAAGAGCTCTCAAATGTTCCTGGGTGAACATTTTATGCATCCAAAAGGAGATTCCAGGGTCAAAAGATCTCCAAATGCTTACCATGTCAAACCTTTCAAGCCTCTGGTTGCTACTCCTTTAGGCAGCTCCTTTGCTATGATTTCTTTTCTTCACTCAGGTATCTTGTTTTTCACAGCCTGATCTCAGCCTATCAGCAATTGCTTTATGAATGTAATGACATTGTGACAGTTGCACTGGTTACCACCACTTTATTTCTGGGGACAGTAGAAGGTGCTGCTAGTCATCACCTTTACGTTCCTCAAAGGCTTGGAGCAGGCTCAGGTTACATAATGAATAGTATGCACTTTCCCCATCCTCCTCCCTTCCTGAGGTCTAATTGGGAACTTCATCTCTGCATCCCAGTACGGAAAGATTGGTTTGGTTGCATGAGAGAATCTTCTCTGCGACTCCACCCAAACTGGAGAATTCTTCCCTTGGAAGTTCTCTTTGTTCCCTCTTTATCTGTTTTCTGCCGTCCAGGTTGTTTCTGCCCTCAGGTTGTTTAGGGAAGTTTTTAATGTGTGACATTTTAAGGTATTTTTAATGTATTTGTGTATTTAAATGTATTAAATGTATTTTTAATCTTTGTTGGAAGCCACCCAGAGTGGCTGGGGAAACCCAGTCAGATGGGCAGGGTACAAATAATAAATTATTATTATTATTATTATTATTAGTAGTAGTAGTAGTAGTAGTAGTACTTAAGCTGGTTTTACCATGCCTGTATAATATTTTACTGACTAACCAAGCTGCTTGGGGATTGGTTTTATCTGCTGCAGTTGTCTTGGTTTTTATTATTGTTTAATGTTTTATGGAACAGGGAGTTTGTTGTTGTTGTTGTTGTTGAATGGCACAAGTTGCCCTGAGTGCTGTTTTGACAATGGAAGGATGAGATTTACTTCCCCGTCCCTAAATAAACATATGCCAAATGACCAGTAAGTTCTAATATTGTGACAACATCAGTGTGGGCAAACATAGCCAATTCTGAGCGAGGGCAAAGTTTCCTGGATTGTTTTGGATGAGCAGGCAGGAGTAAGATTGGAATGTATGTCAGGTGGGTGTGTTGGGTGGGGAAAGGGAGTGTAACCACTTCTGTGTCATTTCCACCACCAAGATTATACCCTCCCCCCCCCCAAAAAAATAATGCTCAAAGGGGTCTTTTCTATTGCCTGCAAACAGAACTGTGATGTCTGGAAATCTGTTTTCCTCGGCACTAATACCCAGTTAAATTATTTTAGTTTTGTGTATAGCAACTTCTATACTCTGAATTGTCACACTAGGATAAATGGAAAGAGACAAGCACTCCTGGGAAATATGGAAAAAGAGAGATTTAATCATACAAAGGCTACTACATCTACACAGCACACATCATAGTTAAAGACCACAGAAACAATTGTTGAAATTCAATTGCAAGGATGGGAAATTACACTAATTATTTAATATTCTCCTGAACAGGAAAACTCTTGACAGCTCAGATATTCTCACTAGAGCAGGAGTAAAACAGAAAGCACCAGATGTATAAGTTGAAGTAATACCACAGTTTCAGAGAGCCAGGATGGAGTCTGGAATTGAAACACATTAATATGCACCTGTCAGGCATAAAACCATTTTCTCCTTGCTTCTCTTCTTCATTTGATGTATTCTTAAAGTACTATCCTTAACTGAATGTGTGGTAAAGATGGATTTTGCTGTAGCAATAACTCTTCCAGATTTTGCCAACTTACCTTTGGATGTGACAAGCATCCTCAGTCAAGAACCCCACAGAAATGAGTGGAAGGCGCATCCAAGTTAAGCCGAACCAAGAGACATCCTCTTGTGACAATGTCATTCATTTTGTTATGGTTCAAGTAGTAGAAGTTCCTGCAGAATTATATCTAACATACCCTGGGGTACTACACATCTAGGTTCATGCACAGAAATATATGAAGATTGTACACCTGGTCTTGAATATAGATGAATGCATTGAACACACAAGTCCAAACCCTCCTTCCAAGTCGGCCTCCGATCCCCCTTCTGCCGGTGCCCACTCATCAGTATCCAGCCACCACTCATCAGTGTTCAGCCAGTCTCTGACATCTGTAGTAGCAGATCTCCAGGGCTCGATCTACACTAATCTGTAAAAACACTATTTAAAAAATGTTATATAGCTCTCAATGCAATTTTCCATTGCCGATGGATTGCTGCTCTGCAATGCCCTCTGGTGTCACCTTTAAAACAGATTTTTAATGTTATAACCAACCAGTGTAGATTTGTCCCTGATTTTAGGCAGGGGTTTTTTCAAGCCCTGTCTGGATATGCTGGGAGTTGAACTTAGGGTCTTGTGAATCCTAAGCATATGCTCTACCACTGAGCTGCTGTTACAACAAAATATCACTAGGGCCACTGGGCCACTGGAGGGCCTTTCCCAACATGGTGCCAAAGCTTGAAGCTATATGATTCTGGGACGAAGGTCTGAACACTTTCCTAATTCCATGAATCACAGGACAATCCCAACAACAGGAACAGTGCACCTAGTTCCATGTGTTGCTATGTTAGCACAACCTATCAAACCAAAATATAATATGCATCCAAGGTTAAATCATTTCATGCATAATTTGACACAGACATGCTATCTAGCAAAAGGATTTGCAATTCCAACCTGGTTTTGGTTTAAAGCTACTAATAATTGTTGTTGTGCAGGTCAATTCTGTGTCCAGGACAGCTGTTTACCAGCTCCATCTGGTACACAGGCTGAGACCCTATCTACCCGCAGACTGTTTCACCAGAGTGGTACATGCTCTGGTTATCTCTCGCTTGGACTACTGCAATGTGCTCTATGTGGGGCTACCTTTGAAGGTGACCCGGAAACTTCAACTAATCCAGAATATGGCAGCTAGACTGGTGACTGGGAGCGGCCGCCAAGACCACATAACACCGGTCTTGAAAGTCCGACATTGGCTCCCAGTACGTTTCTGAGCACAATTCAAAATGTTGGTGCTGATCTTTAAAGCCCTAAACGGCCTCAGCCCAGTATACCTGAAGGAGTGTCTCCACCCCCATCATTCTGCCTGGATACTTAGGTCCAGCGCTGAGGGCCTTCTATTATTGTTATGATTACTATTATTATTATTATTATTATTCCTTAGAAAAGGGAGGCTAAACAGAGAAGCAAAACTAATAATGATGGAGCCATAAAAAGAACATGTTTAATTAGTGTTGGGATGCTTAAAAAGAAATAGAAGGGGAGCATAGGACAGTTTCTAAAATGTACCCAGAGAAGGGGGGGGTAAATGTAAAATAGGCAAGGAACCTATTCAACACTTTAAAATGGGGAAAAGTGGAAATAAGGGCGGGGGGGTCTGACCTTGTATAAACTATATATCTGATCAGCCAAAGATAGGACAAGGTGCCTCCAGATCAGATTAATAAGGGACCAGAAAGCAGCAAGAGTGATTAGGGACCTCCCAGACCACCTGACCTAGATTTAAGTGAAAATAAAAATGAGTGGAAAATGAGATTAAAAGAGAAAGCTGTTCATTTGGCTTGATGTTATCGCTTTGGAGCTCTAGCAGTTGTTGTGTTGCTACAAAAGCATTGTTTTATCAGGGTATTCTTTGACCTCCAAATCTACAGCACACCATTCAAGGGAAGTGACTTGCATAGACAAGAGATGATAAACTAGCTCAGTTGGCACATTTGGGAAGGGAATAGGAAAAGAATGTTTATTTCTAAAGTTGGGGAAAGAAGAGAAAAGAGAAATAGATCACCCTGAGAAATACTAAAGCATATTTACTGTACTTTGTGCATTTGTACAGGACTTCAAGAATATGTTTGTGGTAACTTGGAAAAGGCAATTCATAAAGAGGGCTTGCCCTCAATGGGAAAAACCCAACTATGAATGCTCTTTCAGGTCTGAGGCAGAAACAACAGACTTAAAACTACAGTATGGACTGAAGTATTGGTTTTTAATTGTTTTTTATGGAAACAGAAAGGGAGTGGGAAGAACACGAATAGGCTGCTGCTCCTCTAAGCTCCCTCCTTTCATAGGCAGAACTTTGCAGGAGAATCATTACCATGTAGTGGCAACAACTGGGGTAGGGGAATAACTTGGGGGAGGCACAGAAGGGGCAAAAGTATATTTCTAGGTGGACAAGTTGCGTCCCACATGTTAAGATCTCGGAAAGAAAAATAGTATAGATTAATGAAAGGAGCCCAGCAATTGAGGGGGGGGGCAGAGGCAAGTGGGGGACAAGCTTCCTGTCTGGGTTTCCTTTTCCCCACTTTTTGTTTACTTAACTGTGATTGGGGTGCCCCAGGAAAAGAATACACTGTAATTAAAATAATAATAATAATAATAATAATAATAATAATAATAATAATAATAATAATATCTTTATTGTCATTGCCCCCTCTCGGGGACAATGAAATTACTTGACTGCTCCATAAAAACACTAATTAAAACAATACAGTATAGTACAGTAAGGAAGATTAGATGACTTTCAAAGTCCAGGCTTCCCATTCAGGGCCGAGATCGCTCTGGAGAAGAAGCTGTTCTTAAGACGGCTCGTTCTTGTCTTCATCGTCCTGTATTTCCGTCCCAACGGCAGGAGCTCGAAGAGACAGTGACCAGGATGCGATGGATCTTTTACTATGTCCAGTGCCTTCCTATGGCACCTTGTGGCATAAATCTGCTCTAAGGTGGAGAGTGGGCAGCCAACAATGCTCTCTGCTGCCTTAACAACTCTGCACAACCCCATCCTGTCCTGGGTAGTACAGCTTCCGTACCACACACATAAGCCATAAGTGAGCACGCTCTCAATGGCACAGTGATAGAAGGCAAGCAGCAGTTTCTGTGGAAGATGGTTTTTCCTTAGAATTCTCAAAAAGTACAGTCTCTGCTGCGCCTTCTTCACAAGCCCCCTTGTGTTGACACTCCAGGACAGATCCTCTTGTAATTCAATGCCCAAAAATCTGAACGTTGTTACCCTCTCCACACAGACCCCATCAATCAAAAGTGGCTGGACATTGCTCTTCTGTCTCCTGAAGTCCACCACAAGCTCCTTTGTCTTCCTTGTATTTATGAGCAAGTTATTAGCTCTGCACCACTCTGTCAGCCGCTCCACCTCATCTCTATAATCCGTTTCACCCTCCCTTTCAGGGATGAGCCCAATCTTTTTTTTTTTTTTTAAATATTTTTATTAAACAGTTTTTATAGCCACACAAACAAAACATAACAACGACAAATACATAAACAAACAATAACAGAAACAAAACAAAAAACAAGTATCATTTCATATCCTAATTTCTTAAACCTTTCTTCCTCGACTTCCTCATGCCTCCCTTTTCTGTATTCCAAATTCTAATCAATTACTCAGCAAATCTTCCCTTATTTTACTTTAAATTTAAGCTAATCTTCCTTATTCTCCTTGTCTTAACCATTGCTAATAGTAACCATTTACTTTCCAGTCCAACATCATTCTAACTTTCATTAATTTTATAGTATTTCTTTAGATAGTCCTTAAACTTTTTCCATTCTTCTTCCGCTGCTTCTCTTCCCTGGTTTCGGATTCTGCTCGTCATTTCTGCCAAGCCCATGTAGTCCATCACCTTCATCTGCCATTCTTCCAGTGTGGGTAGATCCTGTGTCTTCCAGTACTTTGCAATGAGTATTCTAGCTGCTGTTGTAGCATACAGGGATGAGCCCAATCACGGTTGTGTCATCTGCAAATTTGACAACCCTATTACTAGGGTGAGCAGCGACACAATCGTACGTGTAGAGAATATAAAGGAGCGGACTGAGTACGCATCCCTGTGGTGTTCCTGTGTTAGTCTTAAGCATATTAGAGGTATAAGGGCCCAACCGAACCCTCTGGGGGCGGTCTGACAAAAAGTCCAATATCCACCCACAAAGTGATAACGGAAGCCCCAGATCTTCCAGTTTAGACATCAGACGTTGTGGTAGAATGGTATTAAATGCCGAGCTGAAATCTAAAAAAAAAGCAGTCTGGCATAACCCCCCCCCCCGCTGCTCCAAATGTGCAAGGATGGCATGGAGGGCAATCGCCACAGCGTCCTCTGTCGATCTTTTTGTTTTATAAGCAAATTGGAATGTGTCCAGTCCCTCTGGTAGGCAGGCAATGACATAATTTCGTACCAGCTTTTCAAAGCACTTCATGATTATAGGTGTGAGTGCTACTGGACGAAAGTCATTCAGATCTTCCGGGTTAGATTTTTTTTGCTATTGGAACAATAATAGAGGACTTTAGGCAGGATGGAACAATAGCCTGGGCTAGGGATCGATTTAAAATCCCAGTGAAAACTCCTGCTAGTTGATCTGCACAGTCTCTCAATACCCTTCCAGCTACCCCATCTGGCCCTGTGGCCTTCCTTGGGTTGATTCCCTTCAACACCTTCCTCATCTCTTCTTTTTCCACAGAGACTACTACATTCCTGTACTGATGATGGTGATGGTGGTGATGATGGCAAAGCCTTCGCAGGGAGTGGTGGTGGTGGTAAAGCCTCAGCAGGTCTGTCCATAAAAAGAAAAGATTCCTTGCCTCTCTGCCCATTCTCCAACCCCTCCATGTGTAAGCTCAGATCATTTTCCTAGTTAGCATGGTTTCACTTTAAAACAAACAAACAACCAACAACACCAAGCCTGAAGCAGTTGTTTTATTTTAAGTGGCAAAATATGGTGTTTGGAGAGCATCTGTGTCCACAGAGTGACTCAGGAGTTTAGGGAGTCTCAGATCAGGGGCCTTGTTAATGTTCTAAGGCATGTGCATGCCTCACCCCCCCCCCCAAATCATCCTCTTTACTTAATAACTCCATGAAGCTCACTGCGTGACCTTGAGCCTGTGCCTCTCAGCCTCACCTACCTCACAAGGTTATTGTGAAGATTAAATGAGGAAAGAGAGAACCATTTGCACCACCTTGAGCTACTTGGGGGCGGGTTGGGAAGGTAGGACATCAAAGCAAAAAATAAATAAATATGTGTTAATGTTGACTTTACTGCCAATCCAACCCAAAAGATGTTTCTCTGCAACCAATCGCGCCAGGTGTTGTGACAAAAAAGGTGTCAGAATGTGAGTTTTCCCCAGCTGTGAATTCACTGAGCAGTTTGCAATCTGTCAAGCTCAATTTTGCATGTATAACATTGCACTAATAGTGACCTGGCAGGCGTGTGCCTGAGATGCAGCTGTTAACTAGGCACATTAGAATTGGCGCAGCCATTAAAATAATAACTATGTTGTAATAATGATGTGCACAAAGGGTGGACTCTTTTCATGTGTCCATTTGTAAACTGTGCATGCACTTTTCACATTCGGCATCCCTCTGGTGGATTCCAGGGAAAAGTCAGCTGTCAGACTCAATTGTTATTTTTAGACTTCAGATGATGGGATTCCTTGCCGTTTTGTCAGAATTTTCACCACTGATTAGCAGATAAAGTCTGCCCTTAATTGTGCCGTGACAGCTTACTTTGACACCGCACTGTCGCAAATAAATCTCTTCCCATTTTCATGAAAACCAAAGGTTGAAGAATCAAGCCAGAATTTCTTAGAAGGAGCTGCCTCCTAGTTCTCATCAGTGTTGCTGGAATAATTTCGTAAGAGAGAATGAATAAAATGAGTTTCTGTACACCACCGTGTGCCAATGTAGATCTTGAGGAGCAAAACAAAGAGTGCCACTTCCACTCCGTATGAATGCTATTCTCGTAGGTTGCATTGAACATATTGACAAACCAAAAGCAACACTGAATAAAACATGGATACATAGATGGAGGGATTGTGACTCACTAAGGAAAACTGCAGTACTAAAAATATGATATAGAAAAGATTTCATTCTAGGGAAAGCACAAAGGCGTTCTGCACTAAGGTCAAAGCAATTACTGAAATGCAAGGGTCAAATTGCTAACAAGAGCTGCAGAGATTTTAAGGCATTTTGACAGGCTATGCTCATTCCACAATTATAAGCAAAAATGCTCTTGGCAAGTAAATACACACTTCAGAGACAGATGCGAACAGGACATTAGTTACCAAGCCGACTGAATTTTTGAGATGGCAAAAGCACTTTGCATAGGCTGTGGTCAATCTGAGATTTGGGGTTGCAAGAAAGGAGATCATGACTATTATGATCCTGGTTTGAAGTTTTGTCTCAGTTCAAACAACATGGCAAACTGTATCCAATGGAACTTAAGCTAGTTGCTTCTAATTTCCTCCTCACAGCCATTTCTGAGCAGGAGAAGGGAAGCAGGAGAGTGCCCAAACTGAAGGCTTGCTCACATAGCAGTCAACCATGATTTAGTGTTGCATCTGAATGAAGTCAGTGGGTTGTATTGAACACAGTTATCCTGTCCGCACAAGGACTTCCACTTCCACTTGCAAAATGGAACTTCCCTCTCCTCTCCTCTCCTCTCCTCACCCCCTCCACCAAATCTGCTCCAGAGGGTTGGGGAAAACCCAGAACACATTTGGTGGTAGGCTGGGGAAGTTCCAATGTACAAGCAAAGGTCCCTGTGGAAATGGGACAGCCTCATTGGCTACAACCCAATGTGTCCAAAGCAGAGGAAGTGACCTGCAGCCCAGACCTCACATAGCCAGAACACCAAGAAGAAGAATCAAGACAACCAAATGAGGGTAAATAGATTATATTTATTAAATATAACAACTTGATGCTTTGCAAAACAAACTAGTCAGATTCAACCAATCTAACCAAATCAAATTAAGTCTGGCCAGGTGTTCATTAGTAGATGGGGGCAATTTCTTCCCCGATCACCTCTGCAAATTAAGAGCTGCACACTATGTGCATGCAGCAAGGTTTTCCAGGAGCTAAGCAGCAATTTTTGGGGAGACCCTAATTGGCTGTAGGTCTTCTCTTTTTCACCTACTCCACAGTGTTAGGTGGTGCCTACCTGTTGCAGTAGTATTTCTTCAGTTTCACTAATTGGCATGTAACCTGGGCAGGTGAGAAGATTTTAGAAAGAATGGAACACTTACCTGAGGCAGTATTGGGTTGTGGGCATCACTTAGTCACTGTTGTCAGGTACAACCTGTGGGTGCTGGGGGTGCCCCTTTGGTCTGATGGACACATCTGGGTGAATGTTGGACAATGGGGCCATGGTGTGTCTACAACCAAGGTTCAGAGAGCAATGAGGGCAGAATCTTTGGAAATGTAATATTCACCCCCAACAAATAGGGGATGGCATTATGTGCTGTTTAAACCCAACTATTCTGTTGCTTCATTTACCTGGGAAACGTATCTATGAAGAATTAAAACATTCCCCCTTGTACTCATTTCTTGTACTTATCAATCGCATGCAGTCAATGAAAAATTGCTTTGCTGCTGAAGTGTGTGAAATGACCAGATTTAGAGAGTGCCTGTGAACTAGGTTATTCCATCAGAAAAAATAACATGTTTGCATCGGAAACCCTTGTCACTTGGAAACAGTGCACTAAGCTGTTGTCCATCTCTTCCAATTTCTCTTCTTTTTGCTCCATGACCTCCCTACTGAACCTGCCTCTGCTATATAGCAGAATAATGAATTGCTGCCATTTAGCTCCAGGCTCAGGAGTAGCGAATGAATCTTTGAGACTGAGACACAAGGCGTGCACAAAAGAAAGCCAAGAATAGAAAAATCTTTGACATTTTGTGCAGATCTCAAATCAAATTACACGAAAGCTCCTTCCACTTTAACTATTTTGCCAAAAGAGATTTATTTCATTTTGATGCCACTTGAGTGGTTCCCTCCTGTATTTTCCCTTCTTCTTCCTTTTACATCAGAAGGATCAAGAGGAAGCCTACCTCAAAAAGATTATCTCTTTCTGCTGCATTTAGTAATACTGTCTTGCTTTTGCTGGAGGGAGATGGTGTGTTTCTGCCTGAAACACACAGGGAAAACACAGATTCTGGGATTTAACCCCCCCCTCCCCCAGTTCTGTGCAGCAGAATGGTGCTACAGGGTTCTTAGGTGGCAGTAGAATGGGTTGTACCACTGAAGACTGAATGGAGGAATGTCTGGAAAAATCTTCCCATAAATAGAAAATGAGTGCAGTGTTCAGTACCACTGCAAATTCCACCACTGAGAGATGTCCCAAATTAGATAGAAATGGGTAGGTCCATGGTATAATAATAATAATAATAATAATAATAATAATAATAATAATAATAATTTTTTATTTCTACCCATCTGGCTGAGTTTCCCCAGCCACTCTGGGCGGCTCCCAATCGAGTGTTACACACAATACAGCATTAAATATTAAAAACTTCCCTAAACAGGGCTGCCTTCAGATGTCTTTTAAAGATAAGATAGCTGCTTATTTCCTTGACATCTGATGGGAGGGCGTTCCACAGGGTGGGCGCCACTACTGAGAAGGCCCTCTGTCTGGTTCCCTGTAACCTCACTTCTTGCAATAAGGGAACCGCCAGAAGGCCCTCGGCACTGGAGCTCAGTGTCTGGGCTGAACGATGGGGATGGAGACACTCCTTCAGGTATACAGGACCAAGGCCGTTTCAGAGCTGACTTGGGTAGCATCTACACTACACAGTTAAAGCACATGTATATCACTTTACATGGGTGGCGCTGCAGCCTAAACCACAAAGCCTAGGGCTTGCCGATCAGAAGGTTGGTGGTTCGAATCCCCGCGACAGGGTGAGCTCCTGTTGTTTGGTCCCAGCTCCTGCCCACCTAGCAGTCTGAAAGCACGTCAAGTGCAAGTAGATAAATAGGTACCGCTCCAGCAGGAAGGTAAACGGCGTTTCCATGTGCTGCTCTGGTTTGCCTGAAGCGGCGTAGTCATGCTGGCCACATGACCTGGAAGCTGTCTGTGAACAAACACCAGCTCCCTCGGCCTATAGAGCAAGATGAACGTGTAACCCCAGAGTCGTCCATGACTGGACCTAACTGTCAGGGGTACCTTTACCTTTACCTTTATACCACTTTAACAGAGAAATAATTCTGAGAATTTTAGCTTATCCCTCACAGAGCTACTATTCCGAACACCCTTAACAAACTACAGCCCCCAGGATTCTTTGGTATGGATGTGACCTTGATGCTGAGGCTGAGGCTGAGACAAAGGCATGACCCTGGACAGGGACAGAGATGCTGATGTTAGAGTTCAGGACCACGGTTAGCAATCCTGCAGCTGAGATAGAAAAGGCAAGTTATCTCAGCCCTGGGCCTGGGGCAACTGCCAGGACTTTGCAGGCTGGGCTGAAAATACAAGACCAAACTCAGCTCACTGAGCCCAGCTTCTGGAAGAAGAAGAGTTTGGATTTGATATCCCGCCTTTCACTCCCCTTCAGGAGTCTCAAAGCGGCTAACATTCTCCTTTCCCTTCCTCCCCCACAACAGACACTCTGTGAGGTGAGTGGGGCTGAGAGACTTCAAAGAAGTGTGACTGGCCCAAGGTCACCCAGCAGCTGCATGTGGAGGAGCGGAGACGCGAACCCGGTTCCCCAGATTACGAGACTACCGCTCTTAACCACTACACCACACTGGCTAAAGGATCAATGCAATTTTAAGCAACCCATGGCTTCTTCCAGAAACTGGGATTTGGAGTTGTGGGGACTTCTTCAGGAGAAACTCTTCTAGTCCTTCCTCAAGTCTTTATCCTCTGAGTTATCTTAGGTCCATCACTCCCCACCCCCTTTCCCCTTTGTACCGCTTTATTTCTTTGAAATTCTTTCAATAAAAATATTAATAATAAAAAGAGGTACACCTTTGGGTGCAGATTCTGATGCCAGCAGATCTTCTTGGGAAGGACAATAGCTCCTCAAGGGATGGTAGTCAACTTTACTCAGAGTACACCCACTGAAATTAATGGCCCTAATTTAGTCATGTTTATTACTTCCAGTGGGTCAACTCTGAGTAAAATATAGATGAATCCTACCCAAGGACTCTGCACCTGAAGATTCCTAATACCTGATAAACTTGTGCAGAAAGGAAAGCTGGGACAGTTGTTATGAAACTACTCAGAAGTAAGGGATAAAGGGGAATTTCCTAAATATTATTTCCGCTGAAACAACTGGATAGTATTTTTTATTATCCTAGAATTGGCCTTGTGCAGCTTGTGATCATCCAAGCTGAGCAAAGACCATCATCTCCAGGAGCCCTGCAGTCGTGTTCAACAAACTTACTGCTTTTGCTTCCTACTTGGAAATGGTAAAACATGGGAAGTGTCTCTCTTCTGGCAGGATACAATAGATGGGCTATGTTCAGCTTGGTGAGTCACAAGTTGCTCAGACCTTTCCTATAAGCCCCTCTGCACTTTCCTCTCAATTCTCTCCATGTAAAGACCCAACATTCCAAGCAGTAAAAAACACTTAACAAAAATATAATCTCTGGGTTTTCCCTCTCTCTTGTCGTACCTTTTGGTAGCCAAAGATGGGACAGTAGATAGTTTAAAATAATTTAAGCAGTGATTTAAAACGCACCTTTTATCATTTCCTTTGCTTTATTTTAAATTGTCGTGAGCTGTCCCAAGCCACCATGCCATGCAATATTTAAATAAAATCAAGAAACATCTTAAAATACAGAGCTTTTTTGCTCCACATTTTTTGCCAAGGCTTTTCTAGCAGAACTTGCCTTGAACTCTGCTGGCTTTCTCCCATAATTTAACAGCAAATGAAGAAGCTAGTAAGGCCATCTATTGTTTTCATACTGAAAAACACCGTCAGTGTTTATTTTATCGAAAGCCCAGTGTCCTTCCATATACAGTGTTGTGGGTTGAAATGAGTCAATACATAAAATGTGGGAAGAAACACAGTCATTCCACAACCCCCCACCCCTCAAATCAGCAGTTTTCATTGGGAGGAAAGCTTCTCTTGGTACCATTGGAAGCTTCTCTTCCAATAGAAATAGCAGCTTCTGAGGCCGGACAATTTTCAATGGGACCCCAGCAGGAAGGAAGGGGGTAATCCTCCCTCCCTGCCCCTTGCAGGCTGCTATTTTTCATGTATACATTAATTGCATTCACACAATTAACATCATGTCTAGTTTGACTCCCAAGTATTCCCACAGCTTGTGCTTGTTTTGTTTGGCATTTGTGAACCTTGCCTGGTGACTGCTGCTGAGAACTAGTTCTTAACAGATTATATGTCTGAATAGACTTGGGCTGAATGTTTATTCCTGTGTACAGTTCAAAGACAGGAAGCAAAATCCCTTACAATAACATTTTAAGGTGATAGTTATCAGGGCAGCTCAACATGTGGCCCTCAAGGCCTTTTCCGGTGGTCCTCAGCAACATTTGATGCCCGCCCACATCCCTCACACTGCCTTCCAAAGCTGTCTAAGCAAGGCGCTGGGCTTTGGGAAGGAGGTGTGAGGGCTCTGACAGGGTTCTGAGCCCTCCAGCCTCCTTCCCAAAGCCTAGTTAATGCTTTCCCAACTTTTGGAAGAAGGTGTGAGGGCTCTAGGACCTCCCAAAGCTTATCTGCTTATCTGGTTTTGGGAAGGCAGCATGAGTTCTGGTGTGTGTGTGTGTGTGTGTGTGTGTGTGTGTAAAATGTTGGCCTCACTCCCCGCACCCACACAACAAGGCAGTGTGAGGCAGTTCTTGCAGCCTACTTGGTCTGAAAAGTTGGACCACTGAAAAGTCATACTAAGAGTAAACCAACTGGAGTCAACTTAAGCTCATTGAATCCACTGTTTCTACCCATGTTGGGTATTTATGCCTTTCAGCACTCCCACAAGAATCTAGCATGTATATAGCCCTGATTTTATTGCCAAACTTTCCCATTTTATGAGATTCTTCTTCTGGCTTTTTTCAAGCAAGCTAAACTAAATAACTCAAAACAAACACAATCTAGACTGAATTTGTTCATTACTGAGTTAGGTTATTG
Organism: Podarcis raffonei; assembly: GCF_027172205.1. NCBI lineage: Eukaryota > Metazoa > Chordata > Lepidosauria > Squamata > Lacertidae > Podarcis > Podarcis raffonei. The sequence continues at coordinate 104,061,038 of NC_070602.1, read as the reverse complement.
ATCAGCAATAGCACATTAGAAGGGGAAGAAAAAAATCAGAGCTGTTGATCAAATTAGAGTAATATCTCCTAAGGTTTGCTTCATGTTTGAACAATGGTCTGGCCTCCTAGAAAATTTCACATATTTCTCCTTGGACACAAGCAACACAGATAGATTTCAATCTTCTACAAAAAAACCAAAAACAAATTATCTCTTAAAAAACAGACCTTACATGATAAAGACTGGGGGAAATAAAGTACGGTGTCAGCTTTTGGAAGTGATTAGCTTTCTGCCATCTGTAGCTATAAAAGTCATCTGTGAATGGGAGCCTCTGGTGATCATTAGGCTGTTAAAGGAAACATTCTCTTCTGACCCGTAGAGAGTGTCAAAAAGGCAGTATCTGTGGCATGCTGTTTCTCAAGAGTAAGGCAAAAACTTGAATCGGTGTGCATGACTATGGGACTACATTCGCTGTGTTTCAGTTTTCAGATTGCTGTTTTTCATGCAACATCCACCACAAGTGAGCAGTACCTAAGAGACCACACTTGGGTTCTTAAAAACTGATATGAGAATCAACTCCAGATGAGATTCACATAGTGTGACTCGCATGAAGCCTGTGTAACTTCCCATCGCAATATTCTCCCTTTCAAATGCCAGAGCACCCCAGGTAAATGTGTGGTTACTTCCATATGTAGTGGTGCCTAGGGCTGGGGGAACTTACAAGATTTGCACTTCCCAATAAAATGTATGAATGGAAATTTCTCAGAATTCTGTGGTGCAGTTCTCCAACCCCCCAAAAATGTGTGCAAAAATGCATAGATTAGGGGAAAGTGTGTGTAGAAATGCATATATTAGTGAAATTAACATATAAACATTGATTATATTGAGAAAAATACTTGAAAAATGTGAATATGATGCAGAATGTAATAGAAAACAGGCAAAAGACTAAATGGTAGACTGCAAGTTTTCACCACTTTGAGGTTGGTTGGAGATTTTATTTTTTGCAATCAAGCAGTGTATAAATTTTATGAAATAAATATCAAATGTGCCAACTCCACATTTTCTTATGTGTAAACTGTCGCATCCATGCATGAAGATGGCCAACTTATACTCTGTGAGTAGGCAGATAATCAAGACAGGCTGTGACATTGTAGTTTTTTGTGCCATGGCCTTGCCAAATATGTAAAATAAGTGCCCCCAAAGAATTCCAAGATACCTACACTCATAGCAACAATTTAATGATTGTGATAGCTTGGTGGCTAAAAAATGTGAGCAGTGATTTAGGAAGTCAACCAAGAACTAATAGGGACTGGGTGGGTTTTGATTAGCTACTTTCTCTAAGTCTCAGCCACCATCTGCAGTGTGAGAATGATCATATTTACCTACCTTGCAAAGGATATTGTACATATTACTGATATAGTGTGTGTGGAGGCCTTTGACCATACTAAGACTGCAGTCTTAGACACACAGCAAGGGAGAGTAACTCTTGGTGGAAAGCAACTCTTCTGTGTATAGATGCAAAAGGCCTGCTAAGTTCAATGAAATGCCAACGTATTATGAGGCTGAATGCTCAATACTCTCAGACCCTCCAAGTGTCCCTATTTTCCAGGGCTGTCCCTGATTTAGAGAAGCTGCCCTGGTTTCTGATTTGATCTTGGAATGTCCCACTGTTCCTTAGGATGTCCCTGTTTTCCTTGGAGAAATGTTGGACAGTGTGGAGTTATCTGACTCCCGAGCCATCTGATGGCAATCCTGTATAGGGAAGGTTTTTATAAATGTTTAATGTTTTATTATGTTTTTATATATGTTGTAAGATGCCCAGAGTGGCTGAGGCAACCCTGTGGTCAGGTGATGGGGGATTGTGTCCCTGCCTTGTTTCCTAGATGTAGGACTATATTTCAGCCACAGAGATGGAAGTCACTCAATGCACTATGGCAGTTTCAGTCAGTCCCTATGACAGCATACCAGTTTGAGTCGTTGTTGATACATTTAATTCATTACCTGCCCTTCATCAGCAGGTCCCAGTGTGTATTACAACAATTTAAAATTCAGAATTAGTAACAGTTAAAACGTGTTACATCCACAAGAATAGAGTAGGTCCTGAAAACACACGTCTTAGGTGCAGAAGGCCAGCATAAACGGGTGCACCTTCAGCATTCACCAAAAGCTGTATAGTGAACTCATGTGATAGACAGCATTCAAGCCCAATCAATGCCATGAAGAGATGGTGGAAGAAGACTGGAAGACGTTTAAGGAATATTTGAAAAAATATGTTAATATTTAAACCTTAGAATAGCTTTGGAAGTGGATATATGCTGCAGGGTTAGAAGTAGAAGATAGGATGTTTTAAAATAGTATTATTTGTAAGTGATAAAATGTGAAGTTATTTTAAGTATGATTTAAAAAAAGGATGGTTAGAAATTATGACATATGTAAACTGCTAAAGATGAAGTAAAATGAAATTCAGATAGGTGGGACTTGGGGAAGCCAACTTAACAATGTTTAGAAAAATAAGGATATGACAAAAATTTGTTCGTATTGTTTGTCTTTTCTTTGTCTGTGTTTTTTATTTGTGTTATGAAATGAATTAAAAAAAATTGGGGGGGGGGGGAAATATGCCATGAATTTTCCGAAGGGGAAACAATTAACAATGACTCCTCTGATGTCTATTGCATGTCTCAAATGCCAAGGCTATGGACTTCGAAGGTGTGATTTGCCTCAGTGAACCAATGACAAAATTAGAAACGATGGGATGCCATTTTGAACTCCTCCTGTACAAATTTAGAAATGCATACTAAATCCGTGATTTGAGGTGATTAAATATTCATCAAGCGTTTGCAAATACAGATTTCAATAGTTCTTACGAGAAACGAATGCGCCAAGTTGATTAGCCAAGTTAAAAAGCCCTCTTAGCTCATCCTACTAATGTAAATACCAAGATATGCAGAAGCATCCCAATCAATACCATTTCAGTAGTGCTAAAAAAACCATAAAGGTTTTCAAAAGATTGAGGCAGCTTTTTCATGTTTGCCATCTTCTCTGCCAGTAATCACAGCTTTTCTTCAGCATCTTTTCTTTCTCGAGATGAGCTAGTTACGATTTATCAGACTGTGATGAAAACAATCTCTCCCAGTCAAATGGCAACAACATCAAATGAAGCAAAAAAAAGGCAAAAAAAAGCAAGAGAAAAATGTTACTTGAAGAGACACTTATTAAAATGTTCTGTTCTAAGTAAAGCACTCAAATCATCTCCTGGTCATATTACTTTCTGGAATTGCAGCAGCACAGAACCAATGCAGTTGAGCTATGCGGCAGGTGTAGCAAACATATGGGTCCATGGATGTTGTTGGACTACAACTCCCATCATCCCCGACTCTTGGCTATGCTGGCAGGGGATGATGAAAGTTGGAGACCAGCATTGCAGGGGGTTGGACTAGATGACCCTTGGGCTCCCTTCCACCTCTACACTTCCATGTTTCTATGATCAGGAGGGCATTGACTGTTGCCCAGCAGTAAGAAGACTGGGAATGTAGCAGAGGCTTTCCTGGCAGTGGCTGACCTTGTAGGGCTCTAGGCCTGCTGAGATTCCTTTATGCTGTATCTGATTTTTATACTGTATATTATTGGGGGGGGGGTGTATTGAATTTGATTCTTATTTTGTCAATGGTTTGAATATTCTTTTGCATGATACTGCACCTCTGCTTTGTACAATGTCTGAAATTCTGTTCTTTTGTGCTTGAGCTCTGTTTTCTGCACACCACTTTAAGATTCTTTCGAATATAAAGTGATTAAGAAAATTTCTAGATTAATCATGGAAATATGGAATGTCGAATTGGCAGTCACCACAAGGATCATCTAGTCTAGCTCCCCTGCAATTCAGGAATCTTTTGACCAACATGGGGCTCAAACTCATGACCTTGAGATTAAGAGTCTCATGCTCTACCAGCTGAGCTATAAAGAAAAAGAGCAGGAAACATGCAGGCAGCAAGATGACTCTGGCTTTGGAAACTGACTTCTGGGCACAGATCTGACTTCCCTCTCTTGCTTGGGATACCTACCCAGTGTTTCTGCATTGGGCTTACACATACTGGTGGCTTCTAGGTGTTTTAGACTACAACTTCCATCAGCACCAGCCAGCATAGCCAATGGTCAGAGATGATGGGAGTTGTAATCCAACATCATCTGGAGGGCATGAGGTTGTGTCAGGCGGGCTGAGGAGGCTGCACTGAGGAGGAATGGTGGGAATCACCCCCTCCCCCTGCTCCTGCTCCTGAATCTTTCCAGGAGCAGGAGGACAGTATAGATTTGGAACAGTGGTTTGCAGATGGGCATGGATCAGAAGGCAGAAGCTGGGAAATACTGGATGGGGAAACAGATAGGAGAAGAAACAGTGGAAGAGAGAGGGTTAACAGATTCACAGTCCCTGGACAGCATTCCTCTGCCCAGCCCAACTTCGAGAAGAGCTCAGGAAGTCTCAGAACAGAAAGCACAGAGGTTACAAACTCAGATTACAAGATGCAGGAGTGATGTAGGTTAATAGGGACAGAAGGGGGTGTGATCCTTAACTGGGAGCACCACCATTTCTAGGAGATGTGTTCTCTGTTCTCTCGCTGTGATTATGAAAGTTTCTAACTGGTAAGACGTTCTTTTCTTTGATCTTCTTATCTACTGCCACGAGGGGAGGAAGCCGATTCCCCGAAGCCTGACAGGTTGGGAATGGCTGATTTTACCACCAAACAGATTATCAGTCCTGGCAGCTTTGACCATACTAGTAGTTTGGGGGTTATGGCAGGTAGTGGGGAGGGGGAGAGGGAAGAATGGGGCTAATACTGGACAGCCTGTTCTCCTGCCCTGCAAAAGGCTGTTAACATTTCCAAGAAGTTCATAGCACCATTTATTCTTTTTGGCAGGTTGCTTCGCACCAGGGGCAAGTGCAAATGTGACTTGAAACACAGCAGAGGGAAATGACCCCACTGCAATTTAAGCTGCTAATGTGTACATCACCTTACTCATTCCGGGGGGAGGGAGGTATTCCAATATATTATTTTAAATATAATTAAGACTACTTATTTCCCACCACCCTTGTCTCCACCCCTAAAAATAAAAAGGATTTCGGGTACAATCCTGAACGAACTTACTACTGAGTAAAACCCATTGAACTTCATGGGACTGACCTATGAATAAACACATTTCGCTTTTCACTGTGTAGAGGTTTTTTGTTGTTGTTTTTTGTAGAGCAGCTATCTGAGCTAGACTTTGCTTTGTTTAATTGCTTGGCTTCTACCATCCAGCTTCATTTGAAGCCAATGACAAAGGATAGATTTTAATGATTTTGGAACCCTCGAGTAAACCATGCAAGATCTACGGCACAAACCTAAGGCTTCCCATATAATTTTTTTTTAATGCTTTAATTCAATTATTGCAAATAATCAATTATTGCAAATAATTTTAATGAGAGGTCAAGAACTAATTGATAGGTTCTCTTTATTTAAACACATTGCCATAAACATTCTTTTGGACCAGCATATAAGGCTGATATATAACAACATTTGTTTCTTGTAACAGCGTGGGTACAAAAAAGCTATACCAGTTCAGCAGCAAGAGATTCACAAGGAATCAATAAAGTCAGAACAGAAAAGCCTGAGGAAAGAACAGAATCCATTGGTTTACTAAACATTAGCACAACTGTCCAAGGATTACCTGGCTAAGTTTGTGCTCTTCAGTTGTTTCCAAGTGAAGTCAGGTGGCATATAAACTAAATCTTACTGCTATGGGCTTCCCTCTATTACATGACTTTTTAGACTGCAGTGTGTGCGTGTGTTTGCACCACAGCAATACATGGTACTCAGGCTCTGTGTAAGCAAATAACTGTGTTTTTCTGTACCAAAGTAGGGAAAAGGTTCTGCCTGTTCTAGAAGGCAAGAGAAAACAAATCAGTTTCTGGAATGTGGCTGAGTAAAAGATACACTGCTCCCCACTTTCCCCATTCCACTATGCAATGCATGATGTAAACTAGCCTGAAGCAAACCATGACAGGACAATGAGTTTTCATCCAAAACTCCTGAAGGGCACCAGGTTGGTGAATGCTGGTGTGAACCTTAGTCTCCCCTTTATGTACTCACAGAGTCCCTGCTAAATGAAGTGAGATGGGAAACCACCAATAGGAGAGGGCCTTCTGTTAGTAGCATAGAACAGTATTCCCAGGGGACCTTATCTGGCAACATTTTTTTGGTCTTTTCAGCAACAGATGAAGACCTTTTCAACAACTTGCATAGTCTGTGCCTATCAATTTTTAAATGTGTCCATACTTCCATCTCAGTGACATCTATGCTGGCTTGGACATAGACACAGAATGGAAGATGGCAGGACCCCCAAGGATGTGCTTTATGGGGAGCTGACTTCAGGTACCAGGCCTGTTGGCAAGACCAACTCTGCGTTACAAAGAGGTCTGCAAATGTGACATGAAATCTGGCAACATTAATCCTGTATTATTTCCAGTGACTGACTGGGCAATGGAAGTCCCCTACAGATGACCACAGTGCCTACAGACAGACAGTCAGGACGTGTATCCATAGCAGGGACCAGTGGAGAAATGACCACTGGGATGAGCTCAGAGAGCAGAAACGCCATGGTGCACCTGTAGCAGCACAACCAGGCACCTTCATCTGCCTCACCTGCAACAACACATGTCTCTCCTGTGTTGGTCACTACAGCCACAATAGGTGCAGTAATTCTCCAGCAGTTTGACCTGACCCCCATAGGAACACACTCTTCCATTGTCTCTCGAGACAGACAGATGATAACAGAACAGTGAGACTTATTTGGGTTGTATTTATGTAGTTTCGATTTTCATATTTTAAATTCTTGTTGCTGTTGTTGTTTACGTACTTATTGCAAGCTGCCCGGGCAACTTTATGTTATAAAGTTGCACACAAATGCTGAAAGGGCACTTCTAGGCAAGCTGTTTGTTTTCCATTCATCCTGATTTGTTTGCAGGAAGACTAGGTGACCTTAGCTATTTAATGAGCATTTGCTTGCGCCAAGACTAGTTGAGGTTGTGACAAAACAAGTGTCATCTCACACTTTCCACTACATTTCCCAATGACTTTCCTCATCACAAAAAGTCCAGATCTTTTGAGGTTTGTTGCATAACACCTCCCAATCAATTTTACTTGTGCAACTTGAATTTGCTGGTATGTGATGGAACTCCCAGCCCAAAAGAGCAACAGTCTGGAAGCAACAGAAATAGATCTACAGTATCCATAAATTTTCCTTTTGTTAAAGTTTGAAACTAGTAAAAACAACAACACTGCATTCAACTCACCTTTCTGCTTTGAAATTTTTTTTGGGGATGTGACTGTTGTTAAATTGCGAACCTAGTAAAAAGAAAGCATGTTCCTTTAATTCAAATTACATTTCTGCTTATGAGTGTTCAATTGTTATTTTAGTCCCAAAACTCAGGGATAGTGTCAGCATCACTCTCAGACTTTCGAATGTGACAAAACAGAACCTCAGCATGTCGCTCCGACACTCAAGAAAGCACATGACATGACCAATTAGCATTCACTTCCGGAGCATGGCTGAAATCTTGGTCTGAAGTGCAAGGAAATGAATGTGGAGATTCAGTTGTGCCACAAGCAAACAGCACTACCCCTCCAATCTATCACACATAATTTAGTTCAATTAGGCATGATTGACAATCCTTTTTCAAGAAGGAGTGAGAACCAGACTGGTCGGGAGAATGAATAACTTTTCTCACATAGCAAAGACAGCTTTCCCCAGGGCAAAGCTGAGTTAATTAGGAGAGGAAAAATTGGACAATGAAGTAGATGCAGCTGCTGTCGGTTGCTGCCACTTCCTTTATTATCATAAATGGAAGGATCTTCCCACAATAGGAAATGGCACAGGGATACATAAAATTGGTCTTTTCAATTTATTTTAATTGGACAGGATATATGTCTCAAGATTTCCAAGCTGACACTCCAAATGTCAATCAGGTCCTTACAGCTAATGAAATCGATCTCTTTGGTTTCAGATAAAAATGCACTATCAGGTCATTAAAAAGCTTCTGATTCGCTTTTGTTGGACACTGCCAACACTATATAGTGATTTCTTGCCAAAAAAAAAATATTCTCTGGCACCCAGGAGCACTTGGGTGCTGTAGGGTCAGTTCGCACAAAGCCCCTGATTCAGATATAGCTACAACTAACAAGCATGCACACAGCCAGAGCACTGACTCATGATGCATATTCCTACCTGCATTGCGATGTGTGTGAAATGAATATCCCCAGCAACTACCCTGTGTAGTGTATGCAGTGCCAGATTGATGTATAGACTAAGTAGGCTGAAGCCTAGGGCCTCTAACTCTAGAGGGGTTCGCCAGCCTGCCCTCTCCCCAGCAGGCAACCTCCCCTCTCTCAAAATTGCAAACCCAAGACTTCATGCGAGGGCAGGGCAACTTGGGCATCTAAATCTAGGGAGCCTTGCCAGCCTGCCCTCTCCCCAGTGCCGCAGTCTCCCCTCTCCCAAAATTGCAAACCCAAGACTTCATGCAAGGGCAGGGAAACTCAGGCCCAGCAACTATGAGACTCAGGGGTAGCCAATTTGAAGACATGGGGCCCAACTTTAGGGGTTTTTTGTAGGGCCCCAGTTCACAGCCAAAGTCTGCAACAACTTATAGATATAAATAAAATCCATCTAGATTTCCCTGGTGTGGGGGGCCCCCCTTAGAAGCAGCCCGTGGGGCCCAATATGGCCAAATTGCTCCAATTGCCTTAAGGTCAGCCCTGATGAGACTGTGCAGGGGTTGGACGGACAAGCCCTTCTAGGTCCCTGGTATCACTATTCAGAGTATAGACTCAAGGACTTGTTATGAAAATAAGGGGTGGCGGCACTTATTGGAAATCAGTTTTGTCACCTCTTCCCCCCCCCAAACCCCAGGATGATGAGCCCAACCACCTTTTATTCACAGTCGCATAAGCACTACAGTACAGCATGGCCATAAACCTGTACGTTCAACTGCTGAAATACACACCCAATATGTAGCAATGGAGATTTATGTTACTGCTTTATGAATGAACACTGTTTTATTAATGGACTCTGAATTTTTGGAATTACCTAAGAGCCACCAATAGGGAGCTCTAGAATCTGACAGCTAACCAATCGGGTCCTACCAAGCAGTGACCCCTATTGCTGAAAGCAGGTAACCAGCAGGAAACGATTCAGCTCAGCCTTTGCACTGTTGACTGAACACCCCCTGCTGTGCAGATAATGGAGAAAGCTCGTAAATTGTATCCCTTCTGGTGTCCTGGCCAACTCTATTATGCTGGTGTAAACCCTGGTGCACCGGGAGCCCAGAACAGCAGCAAATAAAATCCGCTCATACGTCGGTGACTGATAAGACTTGTTAACCAGTTCTTCCAAAGTCTTCCTAAATTATAAAGATCCAAAATACAGGCCAAAAGAAAGCAGGTCTAGGAAGAGTGAGCCATACAATGGGCATCACCAGTGAAAAGGCCCTGTTCCATGTAGCTCATGCCCTGCCATTTGATAGGGTGCCCACTTGTCCTCCTTTTTATATGGAATGCTCTCTATTGGAGTCTCCATGCCCAATATAAAGACCATAAGAAGGGAGAGCAGGGACCTTGAAGTTCCCAACAGCTATTAAGCAAGCAAGCAAGCAAGCAAGCAAGCACACCAGTCACGTTTTTCACAGGATGCCTGTGTCCTGGCCAGGCCTGCACCCAATCTTGTTTTTGTACATTCTTATTTGTTCTCAGTAACCAAAATTATATTATCAACATATACAAGCAGAAAAGTTGTTTTCCTTCATTTGCAAGGAATTGTACAAAACAAAGTGGCAGTAATAAAGAAAAGTTCCAGAGTGGCAACAGAAAGCAAACTAAAAATGCTTTTGCAGTTCATCAGCAATATCAAGTTATAGGAAAGCTGGTGCTATTAACAGTAACCCTTCTAGTTGGTTAATTGATTTGGCAACTTCCATGTACATGACGTCTGACGCTAACTCCCCCCAAAGAGTTAAATTATAACTCATCAGTGGCAGCTACAGTTGCAATGGCAACAAAATATATGTGAAAGGAAGAGGAGCAAGTTTGCTCAAGGGTGTTGCAGGTAGATATACTGTTTGTAATGAAGTGAGAGCAGTAGCTGCTCGAATTAACAAATAAGAAAGTTTTGAGAATTTACATGCTAGATTAAAATTGATTACTTAATTGAGAAGGGGATTGTAACAAAAAACACTGGGGCCTAATTTGAATAGTAGAGTGCCTGGTATCTGGTGGGCAATCTCATCCTTTATTTCCACACTGTGAGGGTCATATGCCTTATCAATCCCAGCAGGTATACAAGAGGAAGACCAGCCTGCCCAGGCCTGTGGCCTGCCCTATCACTAGGCAGTGTGAGGTGGCCTCTTTAGGCGGTTGACTTGGGGTGTCATGAAAGGGCATCAGATTGTCATTTCATTTATTTATATGGGATTTTTTCTGTGAGGAAAAGCTGCTTGTGGGATTTTCTGTCTCAGGCACCAAAATAACTTGGCCAGCCTAGCATTTCTATTGCCTTATGGGACAGCATCATTTGCTGTTCTGCCTCAGGCAGCAAAATGTCTTGAGCCAGCCCAGTCCCTGAGGATATGCTGTCATATGGCAAATGTAATGTGTAACTGGGTGGTTGCAAGTATGGGATCAGCACCAAAATCAAACCAGAATCATAGCTGTCAACGTTCCCCCTTTTTAAAGGAGAATTCCCTTATTCCGAATAGGATTCCTTGCAAGAAAAGGGAAAAGTTGACAGCTATGACCAGAATTCCTTGCATGAATGAAAAACAATGATATATTGTCACACATCCCTTAGGTCACACCCACACCATACATTTAAAGCACTCTTATACCACTGGTGCATTTGTACTTTGCTAACCTCTGCATTGCCTTGTCCCATTCCATCTCCTTCCCAGTAAGCAGTAGCAACTCAGCTGTCAGAAGGTCAGGTGAACACCACTCCTCCACCATGCCATCTGCTACTGGGTTAGGAAAAGGTTAAGAGTTGGTCAGGAGGCTGGTGTTGTGCTTGTAAGCTATGTAGGTATCTCCAGTGAGGGCTCCCCCTGCCCCAAGTGGGATATGCAGAAAGGGAACATGGCATCTGATGTTCTGTGTGGCAGATTCCGATACCATAACATTCCCAGTAAGCCAGATGTTTCACTGTGGCTTTGAGTAAATTAGGCTTTGGACCCACTTCAGGCCTGTACACCCTGTGCCTATGGATGACAATAATATTGTACAGTTGTGTGTGTGTGTGGTGGGGAGAGCAGAGACCATCTGAATCCATCCGCAGGTCATAATATACCAAACACTTGTCAGAGCACATTATGTCCTGTATAAAAACATGCTATAAGCTAGTGGATAGTCATGTCCTCTGAGGCATCAGAGCCCATTAGACTAAATTTGAAGTGGCCTTTAAGACTGGCCTTCGGAATGTTCCTACAGTGGAAATGCATATGGCCTTAGGGCTCAGCACATACCTTCATGCAGAATTATTCTCTCTCTCTCTGGCTGACCTCAGAAACTAAACTCTTGCTCAGAAAAGCAGTCGGCCTGATTTCAGCTCAATCTACTCCTCGTTGTCTTCTTTTTCCACAGCTTTGCAGTACAGAGCCTTCCTCAACACCCCCCTTCAGAAATATCTTCTGAAAATCACATTTTTCTTGGGCTACATCTGCACCATGCATTTCAAGCACTCTCATACCACTTTAAACAGTCATGGCTTCACCTAAAGAACCCTGGGAGCTGTAGTTTGTAAAAGGTTCTGAAAGTTCCCCAGTTCCCTTCACAGACCTCCAATTCCCATAGTTCCCTGGGAAGAGGATTTGATTGTTAAACCATTCTGAGAATTGTAGCTTTTTGAGGGGGATATGGGGTCTTCTAACAACTCTCAACACTCTTGAGAAATAAAGTTCCCAGTATTTTGGGGGGGGGGAAAGCCATGACTGTTAAAGTGGTGTAATGGTGTTTTAAATGTATGGTCGTAGCAGAGATTAGGCATTACAGTGGTACCTTGGGTTACAGACGCTTCAGGTTACAGACTCTGCTAACCCAGAAATATTACCTCGGGTTAAGAACTTTGCTTCAGGATGAGAACAGAAATCGTGTGGTGGTGGCGCGGCGCTGCTGGAGGCCCCATTAGCTAAAGTGGTACCTCAGGTTAAGAACAGCTTCAGGTTAAGAACGGACCTCCAGAACGAATTAAGTTCTCAACCCAAGATACCACTGTATATTTCCACATGGACTGTTCTGTTGTTTTCTCAGTATTTTTAGAAGGTCCCAGGTGAGGTGTGGCATACATTGGGACTTCTCCAAATGTATGCCCACCATATGATACCACACAACCTCCTTATTTCCTTTTGTTTATATAATATCAAGGAATCCATATAATAATGATAATATAATTATCAAAATCAAGAAGATAAAATTAACAATCTTTCAGTACATTTTTCTTTTATTTTTATTTAGATTCTCCAGAAGTAGATCATAGATGAATTCCATTCAATTCTTGAGGATTCTTTCTTCTTTCCTTCCTTCAAGATTTGCAAAATTGGCTCCTGAGGTACCCTGAACCTAAGTTGCTCAGGACTTTGTAAATTGATACAAGGACCTCAGCCTTGGTTCAGTAGTAGATGAGCAGCCAGTACAGATGTTTTAACAATTGTGTCACATGTTGTCAGTCAGATGCCCCCATCAGCAGTCTGGCCTCCACATTCTGCACCAGCTGGAGCTTCTGAACCAAGTCCAAGAGCAGCCCCACATAGAATGAATTGCAGTAATCCACATGGCCTACACATGGGCTACAGTGGTCGGCTGCCCTTGTGGTCATGTTGCAGAGGGGTTGTAAGGAGGTACTGTACTTTTCCATATATAAGACTATGTTTTTTTATTCTACAATAGTGTTCAAAATCTGGGCTCGTTTTATACATGGATAGTATCTCCCCCCATTTTCTTAAACCGGAGACCCCCAATATAAGGGGCGTCTTATACATGCAGGCATCTTATAGACGGAAAAATACGGTAATGTGACTCTTAGACCAAATAAAGGTTAGCCACCCCTGCTATTGAAGGAATTGGAAATTCAGTGCAAAACAATGCTTTGTGAAAGAAGAGAGATGTTACATCCTTCATCTTCAGATCTTCATACAAGTGTGAAAAGAGAAATGTCAAAGTATGCACACTTGTAATAACTTTCCGACAAAAAAGCAACTCAAATGATTTGCTTTATGGCTTCATCTTTTCAGTTTGGGAGACTGTAGTTCTCAAGAGTCATTTGAAGTGAAGTATTCAATTAATTCTCTTCCCTTATCATTACACTTCAACATTACGCCGTTGTTGAGCAGTGTGTAAAAAGATGTTACGAGTTATGAAAGCTGTAAAATGCATCCCAGAAAGCTGCATTTCGCTTCTGCAGCTTAATCTTCTTTGTGTTTGAAGGAGGAGTGTAACAGATGCCATACAATGGTACGGCATTTATCTGAAGAAGTGCCTCTGTGAAGGCTTATGCAACTGGAATCTGTTGGAAGAGTTTAAAGGTAAAGGTAAAAGGATCCCTGACCTTCAGGTCCAATCGCGGACGACTCTGGGGTTGCAGCGCTCATCTCGCTTTATTGGCTGAAGGAGCCGGCGTACAGCTTCCGGGTCATGTGGCCAGCATGACCAAGCCACTTCTGGCAAACCAGAGCAGCACACAGAAACGCCATTTACCTTCCTACCGGAGCGGTACCTATTTATCTACTTGCACTTTGTGCTTTCAAACTGCTAGGTTGGCAGGAGCAGGGACCGAGCAATGGGAGCTCACCCCGTTGCAGGGATTTGAACCGCCAACCTTCCCAATGGCAAGCCCATGAGGCTCTGTGGTTTAACCCACAGCGCCACCCGCGTCCCAGTTGGAAGAGTTTACTATCTGTCAAATTGGCAAGTGGCATCAAGAGGCACCCTCTGAGCATCCTCATCCTCAGACTGGAACCTTGAGTTTCTGGTGGTGGCAGATGCTTCACTACAGACGTCTATGTGTATAAATCCTAAGGAACACTCCCTGGGGGGTAAAAAATAACCTCAAGTAGCTGGCCTGAGAAAATCACTGCACATCAAGACTGATGGCATATACTGATCTATACAGATCATTGATCTTACTCATTATACTTTCATTATTGCCTCAGCAGCAGCAGAGGCTGAACCATTAGGGGCACTGACTCCAATGGACCAGCCTCACCAATTTCAGTCTACCCTCAACCTGCCCTCTTCTTCCTGCCTTTTCTCAGAGGGTGGCACAGCCTCTCAGCTTTCTCCTGCTCAGTCTCAGCCCGTTGCCTCAGCCGGGAGGAGGATGGGCACAAAATTGGACCGTGTTGGCTTTACCTGTTGTTGGCTCTGGCTCCCCCTAGTGTTGACTTCCCTGCCTGCTCCCCTATCACAGTCCTGATGAGCACTAGCCTCCGCTGAGCAGCAATAGAATGTGGGCTAGTAGCGGTTGCCGGTGCAGAGAATATTTTTCAGCTGCTGGTTTGGTAGGAATGCTGTCTCTTTTGAAATACTAACCTAGTTAGCCAGAGATCCCCCCATCCCCAAATTAAACAATATGGACCTCTGCATGCACCCCTGTCAATGATAAAAAAATGAATAGCCAGAACCTCTCTTTGAGTATATGAAAGCACAGTTGCAGGATCCTGAAAATTCATTCCAGGTGTTCTTTTCACAAACATCACTGTCTTTAGCATGGAGACCTTTTTTCTTCCTCTGTTCTCCATAAATGGCTGGTTCTGTGGAACGACTCTTTTTTATTACAATATGTGAGGAGGCATCAGTCATCAGCTCATGTCTCTGAGTATCTGCAGGAAGCTTCCTTGGCAACCAAGGTCAGGCTGGAGGGCACAACTCCTCACAGCATAAGGCAGAAATGCTGAGAGGAAGATGTGGGCCTGAGGCAGGCAGAGGCACGACACGGCACATCTGAAGAGATGGGCACAGGAAAAGCCCTACAGCATTTGGTGCTTCCAACAGGAACACAACCAGGCATGGACAAGCAAGGAAGTGGATGGTTCCCTTCGTCTCAATGCTGCAGATGTTGGGTGATGACAGGCTAAGTAGGATGGTGGCAACCTCAGTTCTTAGGGAGCCAACCAGAAGATAGTTGGTGGGAAGAGAGCCTCCTCAGCAGTGGTGCCCTCCCTGTGGAACACCCTCCCATCAGATGTCAAGGAGATAAAGAACTACACATCTTTTAGAAGACATCTAAAGGCAGCCTTGTATGGGGAAGTGTATAACGTGTGGCATTTCATTATGTTTTTATATTATGCTGGAAGCTGCCCAGAGTGGCTAGGGAAACCCAGCCAGATGGGCAGGGTATTATTATTATTATTATTATTATTATTATTATTATTATTATTATTAAAGAAAGAAGCAGTAGTACTGCCTGTGTTGGTGGTGTAAAGATGCCATCTTAGGAGAAGGAAGAGGAAGGAACCTGAGCACAAAAAGTTAGGAAATGGCCAGTCTGGTTGATTTCTTTGTGTTGAATTTGGGGTAGGGGGTGGCATCACCTTGTTCTTCATCTCAGGCAGAAAACGTCTAAAGTTGGCTCTGCTAGTGGACTTCAACATACAGGTAAGTTGATGTAGGACTAAGCATTTCTTCAGGTCTCAAGTTGTGCAGGACTTTGAAGATAAACATGGAAACCTTGAATTCTGCTCAGAAATGGACCAGCAACCACTGAAGGGCATGTTTCTGAGATTTGGGGATGGAAGAACATTCTGTAGGATAAGTTGACATTGTAAACAGCATCATCATCACCACCACCATCATCATAGATGGCTTTTAGATGCCATCTTGTAGGAAATGGTTTTTCTTCAGCTTCTTTAAAGCATATCATAGATATTCTGATATCCATGATATGCTTTAATTGCAGCCTACAAAAATAGTGGCAGATAGAGTTTGTGCATTTAGGAAATGTCAGTGAGAGTGCTTCTGTTTGCCATCCCTGCTCAATTTGTGAAGTAGGTGAGAATATGGCCCTCTTTTTAAATTAACATTTTATTAAAAGAATTTCAGTTATAGAAAATAAAGTGATAAAAAAGGGAGAAGAAAAGTGCAAAAATACAGTAACTATATTCAGTTACATTTCCATACATTATTATATAGATATATGAATAATATTATCATTCTAATACATATATGATTGTTAGTAACCTACTATATTCTGCGTGAATTCATTCCAAATGTCAATATATTTATCCAAACCAAGTCTACATCTATAAGCAATCCGTTCATATGTTGCGAGTGTTGTCATGCCATCAATCCATTTATTAAAGGGGATCATATATTTATTCTTCCAGTTCATCAATACCACCAGTCTCTTGGTCACAGTTAGGGCACAAAGAATCCATTTTCGTTTTCCAGTTGTCAACTTCCATATGATAGGTATATAATTCAAAAGCATATTTTCTTCTGAAATTTTTGACTTTTTGGCATAATCATATTTATATAGTCCAATAAATGCTGAATATTAATTTCTGACGTATAAGTTGTGGTTTAAGATCCATTGATACCATTGGTACAGAGGCTAAAACACTTTCCCAATGCCTAAGTAATACTGAAATGCCCAATTCTTTATTCAAGTCATTTCTTAGAGCTTGCATATCAAATTTATTTGTTAGTAACAGATATCTATAGAAAGAGATCGCTGGGGGGTTGTTGTTTTTGTTTAGTTTCAAAAGATTTACCCAATTATTCCAATATTGGGTATTGGAGAATATGGCCCCCTTACCATTTATTCAAGCGGACTCCTCCTTTATAAATCATGGCTTTTTGAACTTGTAGAGCTATACACATATTGAATTGCACTCTGTGGATTGTGCTGGAAACAGGAAAACAGAGAACTCTCATGTTGCTCTGAGGGTATTTTCTGCCTGGTTTCCCCTGCAGGCTGTTGGAAAGGTAACCGTCAGAGCAAAGCACACAGAACTGCGATTCATTTTCTCCCTTTGCGAAAAAAACCCCACACACCCAAATTCAGAAATAAATGCTACACTTCATTACAGTCTGGCTTGCTTCTATGAAATTTCACTTTGGTGCTGAGGCCATTTGCTCATCGTCCCCCATAGCATTTCAGCATTTCAGATAGTGCAGCCTTTGAAAGAGCACATTAGCAAAAGGTTTGCAAGTTCAGCCCTAAAATGGATTCTGAATATTTTATGTATCTTAACGTTTTGTAATAATTTCATTTCTGCAGTAAGTAGAGAAGTGCTGGGGTGGTGGTGGAGAGGGGAGAGAACATAAGTGTAAAATAGGAAACCAAATTAAACATACAATGCAAACATAATTAAAAATCCATCTTCTTAACATTCAAGCAGATAAAAGCAAATTAGAATGTTCATTCCAATAGAAGGAGAGAGAAATGATGGAAGGAAAAAGCAGCCAAGAGGGAGCCTCAATATTGCATTATAGAAATTATTTTCAGAGCAGCAAATGCCTTGCTGTGTAGAAGTCCAAGCATGTGTCTGATTATTCAAAATATCATGGATCTTGCCAGGAGTAACTTAAGGGCATAAGAAGACTCCAGCTGGATCAGGCCAGTGGCCCAATTGGAAGCATCCTAGCCAAGCGTGGCATTTCTCGCAGTGGCCAGCCAGGTGTCTGTGGGAAGTTGGAAAGCAGAACTTGCATGCAACTGTATTGGTTTCCTTTGCATTCTAAAGACTGCCTACTTTAAATTACAAAGTCATGAGTTCGGAATGATTATGATTTTTTAAGAAAAATTATAAGCCACTTGCTCAATCAGCCCACTTGCTCTCCAAGTGGTTTACAAGTTCAATTACATATATAAAACATGGCAGAACTGCACAGACCAGTTAAAAACAAATATGCTGTGCATACATCAAGCAATCATTAAAAATAAAGGGGCAAAAGCCAACAAAAGGTTAAAACAAATGTGACTCAATTATGTGTCCTAGACAGGGTGGTTGAAACAGAAAACTTCAGCAGGCATTTAAAAGAGTATACTGTTGGTGCCTGGCCAATGTCAATAGGCAGGGAATTCCAGAGCATAGGTGCTGCCACACTAATGGGAAGAGCAGGTCTGGGAAAGGTGAGCCATACAATGGGCATCACCAGTGAAAAGGCCCTGCTCCATGTAGCTCATGCCCTGCCATTTGATAGGGTGCCCACTTGCCCTCCTTCTTTACATGGAATGCTCTCTATTGGAGTCTCCAGGTCCAATATAAAGATCATAAGAAGGGAGAGCAGGGACCTTGAAGTTCCCAACAGCTATTAATCAAGCAAGCAAGCGAGCAAGCACACAGGTCACCTTTTTCACAGGACGCCTATGTCCTGGCCAGGCCTGCACCCAATCTTGTTTTTGTACAGTCTTGTTTGTTCTCAGTAACCAAAATTATATTATCAACATATACAAGCAGAAAAGTTGCATAGGTGCTGCCACACTAATGGGAAGACTCCTTGCAAATGCAAAATAAACATTTTGAGACACTGGTAAACTTATTCCAAGTTCTTGGAATGCGACAAGAAGTCACCAAGCCCCAAAAGCTTCCCTGAGGCCTACTGCTTCCAAATACTAGATGTTGGGGGCTGGATCTTGTCAGCATTCAGACCTGGGTACCTGACAGAAGACCAGCTCAACACCTTGCTATTTTGTGCATCCATTTTTCTGTCATTGATTAATCTGTGCTACAGCATTATTTGTCCGCTTTGGGACTGTGTAGGAGATAAGTCTGCCCTGCTATTTATCAACTTCTAAAAGCCCCAGCTTTTGCTTTATTTTTTTACTGTCCAGAAATGGACAGCAAAATTATCCTTTCATAATAAAAGGTCCCCCCCCCCCCCAGGTTTACACTGTTTGTAGTTTGGGCAATTTGTCAATCTGTCAAACATATTCTGAAAGTTCTGCTACATCCCATCTGACATCTGCCAACGGAATGACTGAAACTCGCAATCTTTAATATCAGCCCAGCACTCAAAGGGCAGCTAATTAGATTTTAAATCTTTAGGGTCCAGAAAACTTGGAATGAGACATCAAGAATGATTAAACCCAAACAGAGTGATAATGCTATGCCTCTGGTTTATTGATTTCAAAGGAGGTTTTTTAATATTAAAAAATGACATTTTAACCCTAGAGCACTGTGTTTTTAATAGGGCTGACCCCAAATGCTTGCTATCCAGCTGTGTTGTAGAAGTCTGAAACAGAAAGAGGAGCTTTCAGTACCAGTCAACCTTTTCCCTTCTCTTCACTTTATTCTCAGCTTTCTTTTCATCATCATCATCCTCATTCTCATCCTTTCTATTAAAACATTTACAATGACCTGGATACTTCAAAGTTTAATATAATAATGCAGAAAGTGAAAAGATGATCTCTTAACAGGGAGTTTCATTGAACTTCATTCTGTAAAGGGCAAGATCTTGCAGAAAACAGAGGTGAACTACTCTTAGGATTAGCTAACATGGTGCCCTCCAGATGTTTTTGGATTCCATCTCCCATTAGCTCCAGCCAGCAGTGCCAGTGGTCAGAGATCATGGTCTCAGGCAAATGTTAACACCCAAACAGATCTATGCAGCAGCCACTCCCTCAGTGAAGATGGGAGCTGGGTAACCTGGGATGGGGGAGGAGATGGGGGAAAGCTCCACTACACAAGTCTTTGCTCAGGGCTTTTGCTGATGGGACCTGCTAGGTAAATCCTGTCCATTGTTCCCAGTGGGCTTCTAGAGAAAAGCATAGCTGTGCTCACCACAGCCACCACTGTAAAGCAAAGAGTAGAAGGAAGCAAGGAAAGTGTGTTTGGTGGGACATCAGAAAGGGCTTTTCAGTGGCAGCGCCTAGACTCTGGAACTGTGTTCCTAGAGAAGTCCACCTAGGCTCCTCTCTAATGGCCTCCCACGAATGCTGTTGTTTCATTTATTTAGATTTTTTTGGTAAACTTACTTTTATTATTTATTCATTTGGACAGGCCTTCAGCCTATTGGATCAATGCTCCTTTTCCTGCACTGACTGATGTTTTTAGTTCAATTGGTGCAGGCTTTTGTTGCTGTTGTTGCCTCTCATTTTCTTTTAATCGGTTCATTTTTTGTTTTGATATTGTCTTTAGATTGCCTTAAAACTGTATGTTTTATTGTTGCTAGCCTCCATGGGAGCCCAACACGGGGAGGCAGGCTGTTACATTTTAATCATCCTGGTCTTCTGTACCATGTTGAGGAGCAGATGGCAGGGAACCTGTTATGATTAGGGGGAGGAAAGAACCTCCATGATAAACCTGGTAGCCACTTACGGCTTCTGCTAGCTGGCATGCAGCAGTGGCCACATCCTGCTGTGCACTTCAAGGCAACATGCCAGATCAAGGCATAAATGGTAAGTTTAATGGGAAACTCAGCCTGCTAATGTCTCTCAGCACCGAGAGATCAGAGCTGAGGTTGGACGTGTAAGGAACAGCAGGGCATTTCAGAAGCCTGGAGTTCAGAGGGAAGCTATGCTCTGCCTGCACATCTGATTAGAACAAGACAAATAAGCATTTCATGGATGTATGCCTGCAACCAAAATAACCCTAGGAAAAAGAAACTGCCTCTGGAAAAAGAAGAAGTGGAGCACATTGTCGTCATCTTCTTTCTGGAAGCACTAAGCCTCCCAGTCTGCAATCTTAAAACACATGTAGAGAAGTAGCCAGAAAGTAGCACAAATATTTAAGATTATGAAGTGTGTGTGCATCACCCCACTAGTGTGTGAGGGACAAGCTACTACATGTTGTGTTGCATAGGGTAAAAGCATGAGGCCTCAAGATTGTTCCTGGAAATGTGGTTCATGGGGAGGAGAGGTTAAAGTCTTCCTTTCCCTGTTGGTGATCCTGACAAAGATCACACACACACACACACACACACACTGTATTATGCAACAATTAGCTTTCTCTCATTGGTACCTCAAGTCACCAGGGGGTGACTTGCATCAGGGTTGCAGTGGAGGTGGGAGGGACAAAGGGTTCAAAGTGAACTGATCTCCCCCAGGTGCTACATTCCCCATTGCAATCAAGGGTGGAGAATGCATGGATATGAACTCATTTTTCCGAACACTTCTGCACACAGCTCTTACAAAGAGAGAGATATAGGCCTGTACATTTAAGCTACTGGAAGATAAGATGAGTTCAATCCGCAAATCTATGGCAAAACAGTGTGCAAATTCCCAGACGGCTCGCTTGAAGAAGAACACTTAAGGAAGGGTTGCTGCTATACAAATGCTAACAGCCACCCACAATCTTGCAGTGGTTTGGAATAGCCGTGCTTAGGAAGAAAATAGTATTTCGCCTGATTTCCAGTTATCAGTACTGGTGTCTGCTTTCCTAAGAAGCTCCAGGGATAGGGTGATCTGGAATTGGTTTCTCCTGTATGTGGGAACACTGGAAGTACAAAGTGTCTTTGCAACATTGGCTTTATCCACAAATCTAAAAGAAGTGGAGGCAAACAGTAGATAGGGATGCAGCAGATCCTTCACCTTAAGAATCTGCCCCAGAGAGAGAGGGAGAGGGAGAGGGAGAGAGAAAGACCCTGAACCCCAAGATAACTTCACCCAACTCACTGCTTCCTCACTCACACCTATTGACACCATCTACTGCCCATTTGTTCCCATCAGCCAACCATTCTGGACTATTAGCCAGCCATCAGCCTGATGGCCCAGCAATCATCACAATAGCTTTGCAGCAAGATGGGGGGAAGCATTCTTGGAGTGAACCATTTTAAGGAAAAACAGCAAGATTACCTCTCTTTTTTGGGGGGGGGGGTGATTCCAAGAAAGCAAGGGGGGAGACAAATAGAGGTTGAGGTCAGTCTTTGACAAAAGGGTATTCATTATTGTGTTCACATTTAGTTCCTAAATTGGTTAGAAGTTGAAATTGGAAGGTAGGGGAGAAAACTCCAACAACATCAACAATGTGTTCTATTTTAGTATTTTTAAATACCATTCTCAAACTGGAAGTAACAAGGTTGTGTGCATGGTTCCTTTTTTTAAAAAAAAAATCTTCTTCATCAACATCTTATTTAAAACAAATTTGCATTAAGAAAGATTTATGTGGCCTTTCCTTCTGTGTAATTAAGTCAGCGATGCTGTGACACAGCCTGGGAGAAATATTGGGATAAGCACTCCTTTCTTCTGCTTTCTGCTGCCACTTAGAGAAACGTCTCTATTGACAGAGTCATTATTGAGTCGGTGGCAAATACTACTTAATCCCCCCAAACTTATTAAAAAGTCAGGCGCTTGTAATCACTAGGAAATAAGAATGCTCAGAGAGCTAATTCAAGGCAAGTTAACCCCATCAGATGACAGGCCTGCCATGAATCATGCAGCAACAAACCCAGATTTCCCACTAAGTGTATTCTCAAGAGGAAGCCTCTGAACAGAACTAGATTTTTATTGCACCCAGGTCACATCCACGCCATACGTTGAAAGCACCCTTAACAAACCACAGTTCCCAGGATTCACCATGACCTTTTAAGTGGTCTAAACGGTCATGGTGAATCCTGAGAACTGTGGTTTGTTAAGGGTTCTGCTCAGACTGTGCTCCCAACAGTGAAATGGGGAGTTGAGTTTTGCTGACTCCCCCTCTCTCGACAGCTTCATTTGCCACCTTGCACACTGTCTACAAGTATGGTGTTGGGGGTGGCATGAGGCAAAATACACCTACCCCCCTCCTACCTCCACTAGATCAAAAGCCTTACATGGATGGAAAGAACCTTTCTTTCTATGGAAGTGAGGCCTGGACCCAGCCCATTATATTCTCTTGTTCATCACATGTAGAAACCAATGCATACCCGACTCTCTCAAAATTTCAGCAGTGACTCATCAGAGAGTGAAAGCTTACTTTTAACTTCCATTATTTTTACTGAGGTCTAATGGAATCTGAAGTGTCTGCCTATTTATATTACTTGTGGAAAGCCCAGTGTCTCATCTTGGACAAAAGGCACTCTCTTCAAACTTAATTCTAGTAAATGATTCTATTATTAAATGCTTTTTTAGAAAGTTTAAAATAACACTCAACTCTTTGAAAAATGCCTGCACTTCAAACCATTCCTCCCATCATGCTGTGCATCATTCTGAGTTGGGAGGAAAACCAAGTTGTGCACAATGTCAAGGTGAGGCATTTTACCGAGAGGACAAAAAGTCCTCAGTAAAATGCAAAGATGAGCTAGGCTGAGGAAGTTCATCCCACATTCAAGCTCTCCTAAACTTGCTCTAGGTCCAGAGGCGGGGAACCTGTAGCCCTCCAGATGTTTGGTGGACTACAGCTCCCATGATCCCCTGACCACTGTCCAGACTAGCTGGGGCTGATAGGAGTTGGAGTCCAACAACTTCTGGGGGGCGGGGGGCAAAGGTTTTCCACCCCTGTTCTAGGCGGTTGCACTAAAAACAAAAACTCAGTGAAGATAGCCAAGGTCAGTTCATGCTGGAGCTAGCTAACTTGAGCTAATTTAGCTCCATCTGAGTGTTCTCTAAATTTCAGGATGTAAAGCTAAGTGTAGCTTTTAAATGAGGAAGAGTCTCCCTATGGGGCTCAACCCTTAAGCTTTATGTATGCAAAACTCCCCCTGACACCAAGGGTATTAAATTCAGTAAAGGTGTTTGCCAACATCAGAATTGCAAAACCAGGTCCCTAGAGTACATTTTAAAAGCACAAGATGGGAAAGGTAAAATTATGGTGCCCATAACAGCTGTAAGTCTGCTACGTTACTGATATATAAAGGCATAAACATTATATATAATGTACCTGAGCTATGGCCCTTATGGGAACTATAACTTTGAATCTTTTGGGTTTTTTGCACATTTAAAATCGGATGCTCAGTGCAGAATAAATGCTACAGCTCAGAGCATGAACTTTTATTTTTGTTTCAAATATTCAGTCTTCGGGATTTTTCTAAACTTTACTCACAGTAGACTCATTGAAATGAATGAACATGATGAAGTTAATTAATTCAAAAGTGGTTTTGCTGATTTTTCTATTGTAATAAAGGTAAAGGTAAAGGTACCCCTGCCCATACGGGCCAGTCTTGACAGACTCTAGGGTTGTGCGCTCATCTCACTCTAGAGGCCAGGAGCCAGCACTGTCCGCAGACACTTCCGGGTCACGTGGCCAGCGTGACGAAGCTGCTCCGGCGAACCGGCACCAGAGCAGCACACGGAACGCCGTTTACCTTCCCACTATAAAGCGGTACCTATTTATCTACTTGCACTTAATTGTGCTTTCGAACTGCTAGGTGGGCAGGAGCTGGGACCGAACGACAGGAGCTCACCCCGCCGTGGGGATTCAAACTGCTGACCATGTGATCGGCAAGTCCTAGGAGCTGAGGTTTTACCCACAGAGCCACCCGCGTTCCTTCTATTGTAATAGGATCTCTAAATACATTGCTCGGCATTTAGATATGAAAATATATCTGACAGAAACCTGGACCTTTTCTATAAAATGGGGCACCCTGGAGAGGAATGTGGCCCTCCAGCCTTCTCTGTCTGGCCCTCGAGAATCCCTCCAGGTGTCAGGCTTCAGGGAATCTGATCCCTCCAATGGTGTCAGCCAAGAAACAGAGAAACAATAAAAAGTTCTTACCAAGCAATTTATTCAATAATTCGCAGAGAGCGATGAAGGAATGCAGTCTCCCTACGATAATAGCGTTGCTCTGAGTAAGTCCCACCCCCTCTGTCTCTCCTATTCTACGTCACCCCTGTGTTGGCTAATCTGAGCTTTCTGCCTCTGAGCTTTCTGTTCTACTACCTTCAATGCATGCTTGGTCCTGGGAGAGGGGGCAGGTCAGGAATGCTCTTCAAAGACGCCGAGTCTGTCAGCTGACTCTCCCCTGGTGCTTCTTCTTCCTGCTGTTCCTCTTCCAATATTCCCCAGCTTCTCCCCTCTGCGGCCTCTGAACTATGCCCTTCTGCAAACCACGGTTCTAAATCTATACTGTCCTCCTGTTCTCAAGAAGGTTCAGAAGAAGGGGGATAGTCCCTACCATTCCTCCTCAGTCCAGCCCCTGACACCAGGGCATATCACCTCTACAGCCACACCCTCTTTCCCCAAGCCACACTACCCACTGCCCCAGCCCTGCTTTGCCCTCCCCAAGAGTCTTTCCCCTTTGACAGTCATACAATTGTAGGATTGGAAGGTCATGTACTGCAATCACTGTACAATATATAACCTCTGCCCCCTGGTCAACCTCTGTTTGCACAGGTACCTTTGGCCATCTGTTTCAGAGTAATTGCATGAGGAGACTGCAAATAAGAGGCAAGTCACAAAGTGTGGGTTTAATCTAGGGCCACAACATTAATTACAATTTATGATCTGCATAGGAGAGGAAGCTCACATGCAGGAAACATTTGAATTATCTATCAGGCTCCTAAGTCTGTTGTGATAGGGTGAGCCCATCCAGACAGGGTGTGTGTGGCCTTAATTCCATCTCTTCCCACCACTGTACCCCTTCAAGTGAGGAGGGAAGCCTTTCTAACGTGCACCTCATTGGAGACCCACAATTCTGAGCCGGTGATATGTATTTATCTCAAAAATGACCCATACCTTGGACCTCAGATCTGTATGCAAGTGTCACCTGAAAAGTGGCCCAAGGTACTCCCCCTGTCCTGCACACACCTGCCAAGTGACCAAACTAATCAACCCATTTATGTGGCTCACACATCTAACCGCTCGAATCCTGTACTGCAGTAGGAGTAGGCAGGGAGGGGTGGAGGAATCCCTAATGCCAGCCAGTTGCAGAAGCCAAAAAAATACTAAATGGTCCCACTATGGTGACCAGCTAATCTCACACTGCATATAAGGTGGGCAGGCTGAGCACCACCTCTGCTGTGAAGGAGACAAACAGGAAAGCCTTATATACCTCACATCCACTCATTTCAATCACTGGAACACAGTTTGGTGTTGAGATGGAAGTAGCTTACTGCTCTACATCCAGACTCACCACAAATGCACTCATGCCCACAGCTCTTTGGAGGCTGAAGAGAGGAGCTTTGTTGTTGTTGTTGTTGTTGTTGTTGTTGTTGTTGTTGTTGTTGTTGTTATCTTTGCTTAGTACCAGGTATATCATTAGCCACAAGCATTCTGTGAAGCATTTGAAAGTACTATCACCATGTTTCCTACTTTTTCAGTCCCTACGGTATGAGCAGAATATTAATGGAAGTGCATCTGTACACATCTGTTCTGCTCTATTTTAGTTTTGATATTGGCATGTGTTGTGTTCTGAAAATCACAATCCTGCGAAGAATGTATTTGCCCACAGGTTGGTTTGACCTTTTTTTTTCTCTTTTTTTTGGGTAACCAACCCCCTTCTATATTTTATCATAGATTGTGATAGATTATTTTTAATCTTTCCTGCTTTACCACAAAGAAGTTCTTGAGTGGTAATTATCAGTCACCATATTTTAGGTTGCTGATTATATTTAGGAACACTATAGAAAATTTGCTTAGGAAGGCATATGCTGATAGAAGGCCTGTTCTACCTCTTCCTATATCTTAAGGGTCTCCCAGCTTTCTCACTCGTATATAAAACTATAATTTACACTGCCAGTTAATGCTGTTCAAGTCTAAGATTTTAGTGTATAATGTTTCAGGTTTCTATTGGTTTTAGAGCATTAAAACCAAAGCAGGAATTTTACTGACAAAAAGCACAGAGAGGTAAAATATATAATAAAAAGATAGTTTAAAGAAAAACAAAGGATAAAATGAACTAACTTCACTATTCGCTCTAAAGCTTAAAAGGATGCTGACCTGCAAAAATTGCATCTGTATTCATGCACAAACCAACAAGCTTGCCTGCATGGAGAGATGGATCAGCACCACGGACAGCATCTTTCCTTCTAAAAGGAGTGCTGGTGGTGGTGGTAGGGAGATAAATGGCCTGATCCCTTTAGTAGAAAACAACCCATTTAAAAGGAATTCTTGAGCCTGGGATAATAGGAGTTTTGAGCTGGCAGTAGTTGCAGCCAATTGCACTTTTGCTGCAGAAATCCACATCTCTTGCAGATGTCGATCCAGTCAATAGGAGGCTGGCCTTAAAGCTGGCCACCCCATGCTCTTTTTAATTAACGGGTTGCAAACAGTGCAGGAGAGGAGATGGTTAGCACAAGGATAAAGATCTATGGAAATCTGGTTAGCTGAGGAGTTTTAGGTGGTTTCTACATTCAGCTAATAAAAAAAAAGTTTTACAATCAAAAGGGATGGCTGCAGACAATAGGTATGTTGAAATAAGGATCAACTGGCGTTGTATGTGGCTGGGTAATAGCTAATTAATGTGATGTCATAGCAGATTGCATAAAAATGTATCCTGGTCACCATTAATGCTTGTCAGAGCAAGATGTGGGTGAATCATACAGGGTCTAGTGCCAAGAGAACCAGTTGTGGAGTAGTGGTTAAATGTTGGACTAGGACCAGGGAGATACAAGCTCAAATCCCCACTCAGCCTTCACTGATGCAAGTTCACTGAGTGACCTTCAGCAAGTCATTTTTTCTCAGCCTAAACTACCACACAGGGTTGTTGTGAGGATAAAATGGGGGGATGGGAACTATGTACGCTGCCCAGAGCTTTTTGAAAGAAGAGTACAGAAGCAGAAGCAGAAGAAGAAAGAAGAAGAAGAAGAAGAAGAAGAAGAAGAAGAAGAAGAAGAAGAAGTCATAAACAAAAGACAACCACAGTCCAAAGGATCAGAGCATCAGGCAAAGTTGCTAGAGCTCATTGCTATCATTTCTTTCCTCTAGCAGAATCCATGGTCTGAAGATCACCGCACTA
Organism: Podarcis raffonei; assembly: GCF_027172205.1. Taxonomy (NCBI): domain Eukaryota; kingdom Metazoa; phylum Chordata; class Lepidosauria; order Squamata; family Lacertidae; genus Podarcis; species Podarcis raffonei. The sequence goes on along the minus strand of NC_070602.1, from coordinate 104,033,235 downwards.
GTTTGCTGTTCCACTTTGTTATCTACTTTTCCACATCGTTCAGCATTTTCAGTAAAGGACTGAGCTGGGCCGATTCCCCATTCTGTTGCTCATCTCATTTTATTGTTTGTTTGTCAGGGTGTGTGACAGTAACTTAAAACTGGAATAACACAGAGTCGTAGATATAGTGACCTCCGCGGCAACCTCAGCAGGACACTCCATATCTCAAGAGATGGCCATTTGAAGATTTCAATCACAGTCCTTTTATGTGGCAGTATATTCCTCCAAGGGGACATAAAAAGAAAGTGAAATGGTCACTTTCAATGATGGAAAGCACTAGGGGAGGTTTAGACAGTGACAGAGAAATCATCGTGGTCGTTTCCTTGGCTGCAAGTAATATTTTGCAGGCCAGTTGTGCTTGCAGGGTTTACAAAACTCGACTAAATTGCATATGCAGAAAAGACGGAGAAGGAAAGGGGGACTTCAGTTGAGGTTTCAGCTCGGGGGAAGATTGAAAAAACCCCAGCTTTTATCACACGCACGCACACACACACACACACACACACAAATGCTGGTAATTTTAAGTCACTTTGAGGATACATATATCACCTCAAAGTGACTTGCAAAATGGGATAAAACAGTTAAATTATCACTAAGAAACTTACAACCATAACTCAAAGCATACAGAGACTAAACAGCAATAAAAAAAGACTAAAACAAATCCAAACTTCTACAACTTTTGAAGCATCTGGGAAAGCTCCTCTAAAAATACTGTCTTCAGCAGATGCTGAAAGGAATACAGCAAAGGCACCTGCCTGATATCATTAGGCAGGGACTTCCAAAGGGTTGGCACTGCCACACTAATCAATCTAGTTCTTACAGATGCTGTGTGGGAATTATGTGGTGCTTGTAAAAGTGCCAATTCCACCAACTGAAGCAGCTGAGTGGACACATGATGGGTAAGGATATTTCATAGGTATACAGGTCCAAAGTTGCTAAGGGTTTTAAGGGCATTATTTGTTAAATAATGTGTATACTGGCTTTCATTTTGAGAAGAAATAATGTGATCCACAAATGATTGGTCTCTTGGCCTATCTAGCTCAGTAATGTTTATTTTGATTGGCAGTGGCTCTCGTACCCATCAGCTAGTACCTGATCCCTTTTTTGACGGGAGATGTCAAAGCTTGACCTGGGACCTTCTGTATCCAAAACACTGCTAAGCTATTGAACAACTCTGAATGCAAAAAGAAAGATGTCCATGTTTTTACATCCTAGGAATGTGTGCATGTCTACAGTTAATGATTTTCACAGGGACTGGCAGACTAGCCTGGGGGCAGAAACTCATACCCCGCTCATTCATATAGTGTACGCCACTGCTGTATGGTATGGAAATGCATAACAACTTGCTTTCCATAGATAGTGTAGGATTGCACTCTGCCTTTCAGATCTGTGCAGAAAACACCTGCAGAAAGAGCAAGCTATAACTACAGTACAGATATGCAGGCACAGTCTTCAGCCTACCATGGAATTAAGACATCATTTAGGATTTTATAGAAACACCCAAATGTCATCAGAGAGTCAATTACAGCACTCTAAAAATGAAACAAAAGTATGGCTACAATATCTTTGATGGGGACAAACCCGTTTTCAGAAAGCAGACAGTGTGCAAATTTTAAGGTATGTTCTCAGTTAGTAGCAGTTCAATGTAAATTTGTATTTTAAGAGGCAAGTTCCTGTGGGATAAGGGATCCGGGCCCAAGCATCCATCCTTCCAGAGCGGCAGACAATGGTGGGTGGAAGGGTGGCTGTGGTTGCATCAGTTTCTGTATAATGAATACATAGGTGATATCAGAGGCCAAGATTGGAAGAGGGGAACACCTATGTCAGGAGCCACCATGAGTAGAGCTGGGAACCTCTGATTCTTTATGCAGCTGCCCTATGTGATGAGCTTCCAACAAAACAGTTGGGAGTCCCTTCTTGGCAGTGACTGGCTTCACCTATTCTTAGAGGCCATTGGGTAGTCCAGGACAGGAAGGACTATGAACAAAAAGGCTTTCTGTTTCACCTGAGCAAAAATGGCCTTCCTGGTCCTTGAGTTTGACTTCCAAGCACAGGGGAGCTCCTTCAGGAGGAAGGGTGGTTGATTGGCTCCTAGGGGTTGAGCTCTTTTGCCCCCCCTATATTTTTTGGAGATATCCCCCCATATCCTATGCAGGCCTATGCAGAGACGTTTCTACCGTTGCATGTGGGTTGCATCTGAAGTCACCACAAATCCTATCATGTCTGTGGCTCAAAGAAGTGATAACATAAGCATTACCTAGCAGGAGATCTGTATACTATTAAGGGCAGAGGTGGGAATGGGCAGATCTCCCCACAACCATGGGCCAAGTTTGACAGGTCTGCAGGAATGTCACAATGGTGCCAGCTGACCTGTTTTTTTGCCTGCATGTCTTGAAATTGACCTGTGCGAGCAAAGGCACTGTGCATGCCCGCAATCAGCTTGGGGCTTGCAAAATGCCATGCCCTGATGATCAGCTGGTCAGTGGTGCCTTCCATCCCCCTTTTGGTGCAGCTACAATTTTACCTGTCCAACACATTGCATCATCTATGACAGGCCTCCCCAAACTCGGCCCTCCAGATGTTTTGGGACTACAATTCCCACCATCCCTGACCATTGGTCCTGTTAGCTAGGGGTGATGGGAGTTATAGTCCCAAAACATCTAGAGGGCTGAGTTTGGGGGATGCCTGATTGATGTTGTAATGGTGCAAAATTGCCAAAGGGGAGGCCTCGCAAGTCTAGTGAGGTTGAGAAGCTAGAGGTTCTCCACTGCTGCTTAGAGGGCCATTGTTATGTCTGAACCAGCTTTAAGCTTCAGCCCATAACTGTATTTAAGGACCTGCAACATATAATGTAGAAGACAAAGTCTCATCTGCCTAGACTCCTCCTTGACATTGTACATCTTCCCTCATAGTTGTTAATTATATTTCTGGGAAGGATGCAGCAAAACAAAAGGTTGAGTGATTCCCTGCCCCCCTATAAATGAGCTTCTGCCTTCAAAGCCAGTGGAGCCATAATGGCTCTTTTTTGTTTTCTTTTTGCTTTCCTATGAAAGCTGCAAGAAACCTCTTCGGGAAGAAGCAACCGCAGAAATCTAACTTTAACTGTGACACAGATTCTGCCATGTTGCCAAAGTGGGAACATTTAATGACAGCTGGCTCCAGAGAAATTGATTTTTGTCTTTAAACATTTGGATGGGCAAAGATAAACATAATTTTACTTCACTTTAAACCAAATAGTCTAACCCAGAGGACCTTTTAAGACCACTGTCAGGATTTATGGAGGCAGTGTTATTTTGAGCCAATAGATAGCAATATGTTATCTGAAGGTATTTGGAAATCTTGAAGGGTAAAAATACATTTTTAGGAGCAATTATATTAGGCCATGGATAATTGAATGGCCACTGTCCAAAAAAAACCAATCAAATCTCAACTTGTTTAAGGCCACAGTCCTATATACACTGACCAGGGAATAACAGTGCAATTGCACCCCCTGATTTGTGCTGCTGGAGGGGGTTAGGATAACACGGGGGGGGGGTGTTCCTGGACTTCATTTGTGGGGACAGCTCAGCTGCTACAAAAACCCCTGCTGTGTGGTCCTGCCGCTGCTGGCAGTTTACACAAAATCAGCAAAACGGACAGCTTGGGGGTTTAGGGTTGATCCAAAGACCTGCACATACCTTTGTTGTTGTTGTTTAGTCGTTTAGTCGTGTCCGACTCTTCGTGACCCCATGGACCAGAGCACGCCAGGCACTCCTGTCTTCCACTGCCTCCCGCAGTTTGGTCAAACTCATACTGGTAGCTTTGAGAACACTGTCCAACCATCTCGTCCTCTGTCGTCCCCTTCTCCTTGTGCCCTCCATCTTTCCCAACATCAGGGACTTTTCCAGGGAGTCTTCTCTTCTCATGAGGTGGCCAAAGTATTGGAGCCTCAGCTTCACGATCTGTCCTTCTGGTGAGCACTCAGGGCTGATTTCCTTAAGAATGGATAGGTTTGATCTTCTTGAAGTCCATGGGACTCTCAAGAGTGTCCTCCAGCACCATAATTCAAAAGCATCAATTCTTCGGCGATCAGCCTTCTTTATGGTCCAGCTTTCACTTCCATACATCACTACTGGGCACATACCTTAAGATGGAGCAAGTGCAGCAAAGAAGGAGAAAAAACAACTGCCTCCTCCCCACAAATGGTTGGGTTTGGGATCCAGCAGTTGCTCTGCTCCGCAGCTTCCCAGCCACATTTTAGACTTCCTCTAGCCATCCCACTGTATCCAGTTGGACTTCTTTCTGGACAGACATGCCTGGGATTGTGCTTCAACCCAGGTTGAGTGAGCAAGGCATCCCTTCAAAATCCTGTAGAGGTCCACCCTTTAAGCAAGAGCTGAAATGTCTTTATTGAGATCAGAGATCGTTCAACCCAAAAGTTCAAAAGGGAATGGGAAATCTATAAACAATATTTAAAAGAACAGTGTCCCCATATAAAAACTTTAGAATGCTTTGAATAACTCTCAGAACTGATTAAGGTATAATGAAGTCAAGCATGATTTAATAAGGATAAAGTTTATAGAAAAATAGAGGCAAGTAATTGAGAAAACAAAGGACCCATATCAAGGAAGTCGGAAGTTGAGGGAACATTTTTTGTGAATTTGTGATGTATTGTTCTATTGTTCTTTGTTTGTTTGTAAGAGATGTATTGTGCTTCTTTTTTGTTGTGTGTGTAAGTGCTGATTTTAAACCAATAAAGATTAATTTTAAAAAAGGAGGGGGGAGAAAAGTCTTCATTGTGTGGAAAACGAGCGAGATCCCAAATAGAGAAGAATGGCAACTTAAGCTGATGGAATATGCACAGCTTGCGGACCTAACACATAGAATAAGAGAACAAGAAGAACATACAGTTAAAGAAGATTGGAAAGTGTTTATTGAATATACAGGGTAAAATTGTGTACACTTGAAAACGTTGGCAGTATTAAGATAAATTTAACAGTGTAAATAAGTTTTGATGGACGTAATAATGGAATAATGAACGGTTTAGTTTATGTAAAATATGCAGGGATTTATGATATGCAAAATGAACCATGGAAAGAAGGGAAGTCATGGATATTTTAAAGTTGTTTAAACAAATATTCTAAAATGTAAAGCAGGAAATGTAATAAAAATTAATGGGGGGGGACGAAAAGTCCTTTTTGCGAAATCCAGTTGGATGATTCTTTCGAATTGTTTGGCTACGCATTTTCTGCTTGAAGTGACCCTGTTTTATAATTACAATAAAATGTAACCCAAAATGTCACTGAGAATCCTTCTTGTCATTAGCAATGAACATGCTACATTAGTGAGTTACTCATTATTTGAACTATTGATAGCTACCTGCAGATTTCTGCAAATTTAATAGAGCCACATTGCAAGATTACAATAAAGATGGCTTTAAAGCTTTAGCATGCTTTTAGGCTAACAATGCAGACGCCAGTATTATGAGCTATGGGGCAAAATGATCATTGTGCCATCAGAGAGAGGTACTTCAATAATAAGAAACTCTCAGAAATTGAACCTGCCCTTACCAGAACCTGCAAGAGTGAGGCGCCCACTCATTAGATGTCTCAGATTTGTTTCATCACTGCATTTATATGCTAGTCATATAACTAAGTCCTCCAGGCAAAGCAATAAATGAATAGACCAGTTATATGAACCACATTGTCTCACATCTGACCCAGTGTTACAAAGCTAAATAATTAAATTAAAATAATGAGAAATGTCATTTGTTTAGTCCTCAGCGAATACAGTGCAAAAAGCAATGCCAAAATGAAAGTGAGTACTGTAACACCAGGGCAAACCAAATCACACTGTCTAGGGCTCCATCCAGATAAATTAAGCAGGTACAAAACAATGACCATCATTCAGCTGAAATTAAGTATTTTAAAATCACATTGAATTAAATGAGGAAGATTCATGTTTTGTGCTTAACTCTTGCACCAAGACTGAATGGACTTAAAAGTGATTTACTTGGCTGGATTATGCCCCCGTATAACAAAGCTTTTAGGGCCCAACTTATGTGAAGATTCATTAGCAAATTTACATTTTTTCTTTGGCAGGGAATAGATCTCCTGACAGATGATTTGGACTGCAGCCAGTTTGGAAAGAAAGGATGAGATTGCTCCAACTACTATGCCAGGGGTCTCCAATGTGGTGAGGGTCATGTGCCTCATCAAGCCCAGAAGGTGTAACAGGCCTGCATCCTTGGCCAGGCCTGCGAACCCTGGCCAAGCCCCTCCCCCCCCTCTCTCTCTCACACACAGAGCTGCTGTTTTGTGCAAATCTGGTAGATTTCGTCCTGGCTGAAAATTCACACTGAAGCTACAGTGTGGAAATAAAGGATAAGATTGCCTCTACTACTATGCTATGATCTCCAGTGTGGTGTGTCCAGCCCCCACTTTCTCACACCCACACACAAGGCTGCTGTTTTGTGCAAATCTGGTAGATTAAGAAATTTGTATTTAAAAACAAAAAATTAAAGGTGTGTGCTTATAGGTAAATAGATACTAGTGTGCATGTCCATAATGACCACAAACAAGGCCAGCCCACCCATGAAGTGGTGTGAAGTAGCTGCCTCAGGCAGCAGAAGCCCCCAACACAGCACCTGTCAGGCTGCTGCCAGCGACTCCCACGGCCAGTTGCCCAGGAATGTACAAAGACAAGGAAGGTTCTTACCGTCCACCTTTTATTCAGTTATTTCAGATAGAGGCTATAAAACCCAGCCTCTTGGATAGTGTTGTGAATCTCCACCCCGCCGTGTCTTCCACATCCTCATTCGTCAAGCTCAACGTCTCTACTATAGGTGCTATGAAGTGCCCTCTGTCTTTGAGCTCTTTGCTCTCCTACTTTCAAGACTCACCAGGATCAGGGAGAGGGAGAGTCTGGAATACTTTCTAAAGACACTGTGTCCATCAGCTGTCACCCCCCTGGTGCTTCTTCTTCCTCCTCCTCTCCCATTATCTCCCAACTTTTCCCCTCATCTGCCTCTGAGCTGTGACCTCCCTCAAACCCCTGTTGTAAATCTAAACTGCCTTCCTCTTCTCTGGAAAGGTCAAGCTGGGGAAGCGGTCTCCACCATTCCTCCTCTGCCCAGTCCCTGACAGCACCCTCATTGGTGCCTCCTGCCGCCACCACCCAACCTCTACCAGAGGAAATGAAGTGATAGGCAGCCTTTCATGTGAACAACTCCAAATCCTTACCTGGTTTGTACTGAGGCATTGCTTATTTTTATTATTGGACTACTTCTTTGTGAAAGCATAGTAGATCACAAAAGATATATGTGCACATATAAACAAATACCCATGGATACCAGGTTTCCTGGCTTGGAGCAAAACACCTACCCACCCACAGCTGCTGTTTTGCGCAAATCTGGTAGATTTTGTCTGGGCTGATGATTTAGACTGGAGCTACAGTGTGGAAAGAAAGGATGAAATTGCCCCTACTGTTCCGCCTGGGGTCTCCAATGGGGTGAGCTCAGCCCCCAATCAGGCTAGGGGCACCTGTCTGGACCCCAATTTGCTCTGTCACAAAAAAAAATTTGTGGCACAAAATGCGGGGTTCGCAGCACAAAACTTTGACATCAGTCTGGGAGGATCCTTAATTTTGGGGTCACACATTAATGAAGCTCTCTTCCAAGCCCTGTGCAGTCCTTTGGGATGCTCTGACAACAGTGATTTAGCAAGCACCTTTTCTATGCCCAATGTCTTATTCTGAAAATTAAGAAAATATCCTTTTGTAATAGGTACTTGAGCTCCGATTTTAAATTTTTCTATAGTCTTTACAGTATGGTTTTATGTATGAGTGTTGTAAACCACTGACATACTATTTATATTATTATTGTGTGGCAACAGTATCCAAAAAAATGTTTAAGTCAATAAATAAACCCCCTGGAGAAAAGATGGATTTGCATGGCTGAATTATTAAATGATTGTCCTTCAAGCAGGTAGGCTAATGTTAAACCTATCCCTCCAAGACCAGTTGTTTGAGGCTGGGTGATGAGCAGCATGACTCCCCCAATGTACATTGTTCCAGTCTAGATTTCTGCTGCTCAAGGCTGGTGAAACTCTTCTCTTCCTCAGGTTTAAAGGCCTCTGTCTTGGGTACCAATGAAAAAAGGAGGAGGAAGGTGTCAGGCATGATCCGACTGGGGTTGCTTCATTATGTGTGGAGAAAGATGCTTGTTTTGTGCTTAAGTGAATTTGGGAACGAAATAAGACCTCTGAAACAAGCCTGCGATTTAGCATGCCTCATCACAGAGACAATGTGTTCTTATTTCCATTTGTGCTGCGTCTTTAAAACCAAACTGAGAGAAAATGGCACTGTGGAAATGAATCCAGTTTATCTCCATGTGCAGCTTGAGATATTGCAATCGACATCCACCGACAGAGAATATCTGTGGGTGGCGAGGAAGCAGGGGGAGGGACTGCAACACAGCAGTAGTTGCCAAGGAAAATAAAAATTTGTTCTTTTTCCCCCCTCCATGGGGAGAGAGCAACGTACAGCCATATTTCTGACTGATTAACTAGTTATGAAGGTTGGCAGCGGTGATGCCACTTTGCAGCCTTCTATTTATTTTTTTTGTAGACCTCCCAATGCTTTTGTCTGCTTTGTCTCATAACCAAAAATCTGCAGCAGATTTTGGAAATTTGGGCTGATTTGAATCTGAGCATGAAGTACCTGCACAATTCCACAATGGTTGAATGAATATCCTGCATGACAGCCCAGCATGGAAACTTGCCTGATGCTTGCAAAACATAAATGAAAGGGGAAAATCCAAGCCCGTATTCAAATGATAGTCCCTGGAACCATAGGCAGGCAGCAAGATTGGATTTTTTAAAATGCACCCAATATGTACCAATGGAGATTTATGTTACTGCTTTATGAATGAACACTGTGTTTTATGAATGGACTCTGCATTTTGTGAATTGATTCAGCAACTTCCTTGCACATGACGTGTGATGCTAATTCCCCCCCTAAAGAGTTAAATGATAACTAATCAGAGGCAGCTACAGTTGCAAATGGCTAAAAAATACTTGTGAAAGTGTGTTGCAGCTAGAAATACTGTTTGTAATGAAGTGAGAGCAGTAGTTCACTTGCTTGAATTAGCAAATAAAAATTTAGATGCTAGATTAAAATTGATTAATTCATTGAGAAGGGGATTGTAAGAAAAACACTGGGGCCTAATATGAATGGTGGGCAATCTCATCCTTTATTTCCACACTGTGGCTGCAGACCAAATCACCTGTCAAGAGAGCAATGAGATTCAGGTGAGGGTCAGATGCCTTGTCAATCCCAGCAGGTATCTAACAGGAAGACTGTCCTTGCCAGGCCTTCGTCCTGGTCTGGCTGCTGTGAACATACAGAGTTCAGTATATTCCTCTGAGCCTCTAAGACATGGGTGGCATTTAGGTCCCTGAATCTGGCCACATAAGCATTTTTTTTCAGGCCCTCCAAAACTCCATCAATTATGGGAGCAGCTACCAATACTTTTCAAAACTTTTTAGAAAGAGGTACAGTCAGCCGAGCCCAGTGCCTTGGTGGGGATGGAACCTGCCTGGAGGATTCAGCTGCAGAGGCAAGAGTTAGCCTTCTCAAGCCTACTTTCTTTGGGGAAGGATGAGCAGGGTAACAGGACCCTGAGAGTGCCAGGAAAAACCTGTGCGTATAAGCCAGGGGGCACCTTGTTGCCAACCTTTCTTTTGAAGAGCATTATTTGCCACTATCTAGAAGGTAAAGAATGTAAGAATGGTGAGAGTGGCTCATCTGGTAGGGCAGAGCCACTACGCTACCTTCCCACTAGGTGTGTCCCTCTTGCTTCCTGGGAGGGAGTGGAAGGGTCAAGGCCACAGGGAGGTGGAGACAATCTGGTATTCTGACTGGCATGCCTGGACCATACTGAGATCTCCACCACCACACTCCTTTCACTCCCAGTGAGTTTCAGCGACACACCAGTCAGGACGCTAGTGTCATAGCTATGCCCCCGAAGGACTGTCCTGTAGGATCTGAGCAAAGTCCCCTATTCTGCGCCTGACATTTCAATTGGCAAAATGAACCAAAATGGCAAAGTTCAATTGGCAAAATGAACCAAAATGGCAAGGTTCAAAACTTTGAGCTGGTTAACTTTAAAACATAATTCTCTATATCTGGATTTTAATAATTACCATTCCCATACTGCGGCTTTATGACTTCATGTTTTTCTCCTACTTTAATTAAAAATGGGGATTTGCTTTTACATGCAGTTAGCCTTTAATTTAATCCCCAATTTAGCAGAGCCGTTTTTACAGTAGCAGGAAGCTTTCCAATTACATAAGCTACGAATTGTTTCATTAAACTATCATTTGTAAATCCAGCACCTTAGCAGAACTTTGGGCTTACAAACTGGGAAGGCATCTGTGCATTTAAAGTATCGCCTGTTCGCATTATGTATGTGTTGTGTTTACACTTGTTTTTAAAGAGGGAGGAGGACTCCCCCCCCCTTGAACTATTGAAAAGATAATCACTGTGCTAAGCGACAGAGCTGTGCCCCGAAGCAATGGTTGGGGTCAGATGCTAAAAGCAAACAAACACAAATCCTACACTCTAGGGAAAACGCGTATTGCATAATTGACCACACTAATTTCAATACATTATAAGGTATAGTCTTTGCTAAAGGCCTCTACTGAAGAAGAGGAACAAACCCAGTTAAAAACCTATTCTGTATATATCATGTGAACTGCTACCTTTTTGTAGGCCTTAGTAAGTTCTGTTTATTGACTTTGTAGGGCAGAGCTGGGCGAAACTGTGACCGTTCAGATACTGTTGGATACCACTCCAGTCAGCCCCAGTCAGCAATCAGCCCCAGATGTTGCAGTCCAACATCTGGAGGGCCACAAGTTCCTCATCCCTGTTGCAGGTGAAGACTGGGTACCATTCCTGGCACATCATGCAAGAGGCTGTGGCACTCTTGGTCTGGAGCATGAGCCCCTGTGAGCCTGAATCTCTGCCAGCCTCTCTGGTACTAAGCCATTTAGACTAATTTGGACTTGACTTGTAACCTACCTGTTCTTCTGATTAGCCTGTTTGATGGGTTTCCCTCTGAGAAAAGCTTGTTTATTTGGCACACAGACAATTGGCAAGCAGAAAGCAGGGGTGGTTCAAAATGAGCATAATCTAAATGTAATGTGTTATATCAGAGAGAACCCTGATACATAAAAATTATAGAATAATGCAGAACATGTAAATGCAGAAAGTTACAACCCTTTGCCCTAATATGACAGGAGTCTGGACAATGCCTTATGGCTGGTTTGCTTATGCTTGATCATTTATAGCAAGGGAAGCTTGCGCAGATTGCTTCTTTTTTTGTATGTCTATTTGCACTTCGTATTTTGTGTGTGTGCTTTCTGAGATCTCTGAAAGACAGGGAAATGCCATGTCTCCACACTTCTGCGTTGCTTAGATCCACTAGAGAATGGGAAATGCAAAGGAAAAATACATTTCTGCACTTTCCTCTGATAGGAGCAACCAGGGAGGAAGTTCAGAATGGCAAAGTACATTGTTTTGGATAGCATTTCAATGGGGAATTTCACCACCAACATTCTTTAATGCATCCTACATTAAAACTGACCCAAAATGTTAATGCAGGTTCTAAGTCAAGTCATCTGCTGTTGGAACCATGAGTCTGGTGTAGAAACCGTCTATGTAAAGTTGATTAGAGCTGGGGCTCAACTTGCTACCACACTTCATTCATTTGTTTTCTTACATATATATCCCAGCTTTCTTAAATCACGAGACTAAAGATGGCAAACATGTGGTTCCCAAGTGGTCATCCATCCAGGCATTGGCCAGACCGACTCCTGCCTAGCTTCAGCAAGGTGGTGGTCTCATATGCTTTCAGACCATGCCCTGGGACAGAGTGGAATTTTGAGATAAATAATTTTTTTGAGGCAGAGTGGGAAGTCCCTGCTGTGAAGGAACAACCAAGGAATTTTGAGAGGAGCAAAGAGTTTGGGCAAGGCGTGTATCCTTAATTGCTATGAACAATGACATCATGCACTTATTGTTTTCCCAGCTCACTAGAGAAAGGCTGTAGCACCATGATGGAGCAAATGGTGCCTGTCTGCTACCAGATACACAGAAATTTTGAAGGTGCAGGCAGTCACCCATCCTTTGCTGCCAAAATGCCCCCTCCCAGCTTCCTCACTGATGTGAAGCTGGAACATACACAGGTACTTCCACAAGTAGACAGTTGCTTGTGGAAAAATCCTTGAGCTTTCCCACACCTGGTTCTTTTATATTTCTGCCCATTGAATCCCAACAAGAGCCACTCTATAGGTCTTTATGAAGCACAAAATCTGGCAGTTCTCATCCATCTTTGCCCAGTAATTTATATCAGAGCACCCATTGACATTGAACCGCATTCAAATGTTTATTTTTGAAACAACTGTATATTTTGCCGGAGAGCACTTTTATACAAAACCATCATTATAGACAAAGTTATCTCTCAAATGGTGGTGTTTCCTTTTTTTAAAAAAAGCCACCTGAAAGCATGAAAAAGTACTGGCAAAAAGGTATGCTCATGAATACAAGGCTTTGCAGGCCATCTTCCCCACCCAGGGCAACACCTCACACCGCAATCACACCCCCCCCACACACACACTGAAAATTGTCCTGGCAGTGGTGGAAGTGGAGGGGCAAGCAGGGGGCCACGTCTTGACCTGCCGCTGCATGAGGTAGCTGCTTTACCCCACCTAATATTTGGTCTCTCTCTCTCTCGCTCTCGCTCTCCCTCCCTCCCTCTCTCTCTGTCTGTCTGTCTCTCTCTGTGTGTGTGGTTTGATGTTTGACATAGTTTTAGGTGGGACACACAAACTTCGTTGAGATTGCTGGTGTGATGGGCTGGTTAGAATATCAGGCAAGGATTGGGGAAGCCCAGCTTCAAGTCTCTACTCATTTATGAAACCACTCAGCCTAGCCAAACACAAGAATTTGTTGTGAGGATATAATTGGAGGGAAGGAAAACTACATATGTCACACTGAACTCCTTGGAAGGAGGGTGGCATATAAACATGATCAATAAATCAGTTTTCCTCTGAGCCGTAAGGACTTTGAAATCTGTGATGTCCATCATCCAGACTTTCTGGGCAACTAAGGGGGGAAGGCAAAGAAGAAAGTGATAGACTAGCTCAGGCTTTTATGTCTGGCTCATCTTGTCTCATTTGTAGATAATAGATGGCAAGTTATCATGTTCAGGGATCTAGTGTCTCTATGATGTTAGTATGAGTAATTTAAGTCTACCCATAGCAAAGTCAGAAGTAGTTCTATGAAGAGATGTGGGTGCTCTACAGATGAATTCAGAGAGGAGTATATTCGGACACTTTGCTTTTGTGGGAAGAAAGAGAGAAAATGGGGTAGAATGAAGGGAATGAATCACATTAGCCTCTACCCTTCTTCTGCCCCTTGCCACCTTCCCATCTCCCATGCACAAGCAAGCAAAGCAATATTTGGCCCAGATCCAGAAAGCACTGGTCAGCTTAGTCAGATTCAAATCAGTGAATCAAGTTAGACCTCCTATTGGGGTCATCAATATAGCACCCACAGGTACCACTGTGCTTAAGAGAATTCCTTGTGGTGCCTGTGAAAGGACTCAGTAAATATCCCTTCAAAAATTAACAATGTATGAGACATTATTAGTTCTTCCTGCTCAGTTCCTGTTTACACTGAGTTGACCTCTTCTACAGTGAACATAATCGTTTCCACATTTCTTTGGATGCTAAGACTAGACATCTACCCAACCTTCTGTCTACCAGCTCTATCTGGTACGCAGGCTGAGCCCCTCCTGCCTGTAGACTGTCTCGCCAGAGTGGTGCATGCTCTGGTTATCTCCCGCTTGGACTACTGCAATGCGCTCTATGTGGGGCTACATTTGAAAGTGATTCGGAAACTGCAATTAATTCAGAATGCGGCAGCTAGACTGGTGACTGGGAGTGGCCGCTGAGACCATATAACACCCGGTCCTGAGAGACCTACATTGGCTCCCAGTACGTTTCCGAGCACAATTCAAAGTGTTGGCACTGACCTTTAAAGCCCTAAACGGCCTCGGTTCTGTATACCTGAAGGAGCATCTCTACCACCACCACACACACCATTCTGCCTGGACACTGAGGTCCAGTGCTGAGGGTCTTCTGGTGGTTTCCTCACTGCAAGAAGTGAGGTTACAGGGAACCAGGCAGAGGGCCTTCTTGGTAGTGGCACCTACCCTGTGGATAGTCCTCCCATCAGATGTCAAGGAAATAAGCAACTATCTTACTTTTAAAAGACATCTGGAGGCAGCCCTGCTTAGGGAAATTTTTAATGTTTAATGCTGTATTGTTTTTTAATATTCAGTTGGGAGCTGCCCAGAGTGGCTGGGGAAACCCAGCCAGATGGGCAGGGTATAAATAATAAATTTTATTATTATTATTATTATTATTATTATTATTATTATTATTATTATTAACAGAGGCGAGTAGCACAGAGAATCTATCTCAGACTAAGCTTGGGTGTAACTCACTTGGTGCCTTTGATGGAAGGGGCTGGTAGGGCGTGTTGGGTACCATTTTGTGTCCCTATCTCTTTTTCTGATCTCTTAGATGAAGCAGCCATTTTGTGCTATGCCACACACCCCACAACACTCATATTCTGACTTGTGCCCATGGCACTTTTCAAAATGGCCCTCAAAGGTTGGTGATATACGTAAGTAGCATAAGTGAACAAAGGATCTGTCCTCATCCTCTGCCCTGCTGCGATGGCTTTCTTTCTGTAAAGAGTTGTTCATGTAGAGCTGCATTTGTGTGATGCCCCACCAGCATTTGGGAGCAGTACAGCCCACTCCACCACTTTGTCAGAGTACCACCACATTGTGCTGCACGTGTGGACTAGGGTCAACAGCACAATACTTCTATAAGAATAAAAGAAAATTATTATAAATTAATTTGGAGATGGTATTTAACACCAGTCAGATTAAATCAAATAAATAAGGAATATTCGGTGTTATGTTGGAGGGGATGCCAGGAAACAGGGAATTATGTTCACATGTGATGGGGGTGTAAATATGTACACTTTTTTTGGGCAAAGAGTGTTTAAGGAGATAACAGGAATCATTGGATTAAAGCTGACCGAAAGTCCAGAGGTAGCATTATTATCAATTTACGATGGGGTGGAAGGTTCACAGGTTTTGAAAGACTTGCTCACGAATTTATTGACAGCTGCAAGAATTATTATAGCCAAGAAGTGAAAGGGGCAAGCAGAATATAAAATGGAAGAATGGTATAAAGAGGTGTGGGGTGTAACTATTAATGATAAATTAACATGTGCCATTAAGGTAAGACGAGGAATATGCAGGAGAAATGATTTTGAGGAGATATGGTAGGTGTCTGTAGAATTTGTACTGTTAAAAAGGAAAGGGGTCAGACCATCGCAAGAGGTGTTGAAATTTTGGGAGGCTGGATAACAGCACAATACTGCACATGCCCATTCAATCCCATGTAGTTCAGGGGGACTTGCTCCCAGGTGAATGGGTACAGGGCTGCAGCCTAAGACTATGAGATCATGGCAAAGAAAAGCACCTCAAAAACTAAAAGAACAAGGATCTCCAAAGTGAGAACAACATCCCACCCCAACCAAAAAACATGGGAATAAGTTCTTTATAATGAGATAGAAGTTGCAGCATAATATTCAGGCACTATTATGCCTGGATAATATATTAATTTACATAACTATCTTTTTATAAAAAATACTCTGTTCTTTGGATTTCCTCTGGCCCATTTTTTTTTTAACTAGATCAAGCAAAACCAGCTTAGAAAGTCACATTTGAAAACATCAAAGAAATGGAACTCAAAGGAACTCGGCATAGACACTATGGCAGGACTTGCTCATGCAGCAGGTTTAACGTAGCTCCCTCTCATACTGTGCTGTGTGTTGAAGGAACGCTGTGAACCTTTCTATATTAATTTAGACTGGGTCATCATGGCCACATATTATTGCAATGACAGCTTCCGTCAGAGAAGAATAAGAAAATTTTTGCTCATTTTCTTAAAGAAATCATTGGTATGAATTACCGGTATGTGATTTTATTACATGTGTACCTGTATTTGCTTCCATCATGGAACCCAAGATGGAGTATATGTGGTTCCACCCAGGCATTGAGCAGACCCAGATCTGCTTCAGTAAGATGTGGTATTGTACGCCTTCAGACCATATTGTTTCAATGTTGTCTGTCAACTATTTTTGAAGCAAGATGTAACGGCGTTCCATGTGTACATCATGTGCATCCATATAGTAATGGAGAGTTAGGAAGCATGTTAACATGGATTACTATTGCAAAGGTTTTACAGAGACACAAGAAACAGATCTGTTTGCTTCTTGGTTTCTTCCTTCCCAGGACGTTCTTCAGAGTGGTATACTGTATAGCAATCCTGGTCATTCCCAATCATATGAAATTGAATCTATTACTAACTCTGTATTCCAAATGATTGAGGCTCATAAGTAACAATGGGTGTTGGACTAGGACCTAAGAGACCAGGGTTCAAATCCCCACTTGACCACGAAGCTCACTGGGTGCCCTTGGGCCAGTTAAGTCACTTCCTCTCAGCCTAGTTTACCTCACAAGGTTGTTGTGAGAACAAAATGGAGAGAGGGAGAATCACATATGCCACCTTGAGCTCCTTGGGGGAAAAGAGGGATATAAATGTAATAATAAATTATAAATTAGTGAATAGACACAGGTCACAGTAATCATGTTCCAATTTTTAACAGTGAAAAATATTGTTTGAAGGAGGGCTTTCTGTAGGTTTGTGTTTCTCCCTGATGTCCGGCGCCCCCAAATGTATGGAATCAAATATTTCAGGGTGGTTTTTTTAAAGAATGGATTTTTTTTGGAGGTCTGCAGACTGTTAATAAAGTTGAACTCATATTTATTATTTAAGACACTTTGATATGTTTTGGTAAAAAAAATTCAGGGTTGTTTACATCTTGATACCATAAAATGTGTCTGAACACACAAACTAAAGAACTCAAGTCAGGAAAAACAAACAGCAGGACTGAAGTAATGTCTGAAAGACCTAGGCAAATGAAATCTCTGTGCCAAAATCAGCCATGAAATACAAATTCCTGAAAGAGCATCTCCATCCCCATTGTTCAGTCCGGACACTGAGGTCCAGCTCCGAGGGCCTTCTGACAGTTCCCCCACTGCAAGAAGTGAGGTTACAGGGAACAGGCAGAGGGCCTTCTCGGTAGTGGCACCTGCCCTGTGGAACGCCCTCCCATCAGATGTCAAAGAAATAAGCAACTATCTTACTTTTAAAAGACATCTGAAGGCAGCCCTGTTTAGGGAAGTTTTTAATGTTTGATGTTTTATTGTGTTTTATTGTGTTGTTGGGAGGTGCCTAGAGTGGCTGGGGAAACCCAGCCAGATGAGCGGGGCATAAATAATAAATTATTATTATTAAATGAAATAGTGTCATGCAATAATGTCTGTTGCTGTAGCAATCAACCACTTGAGCACCTAATGGAACTAGAAGCACCAGCTCCACACCCAGAGGTAGTGTCCATTCTGTTAAAATGCCCCGAGGCACCAGGGCAGGATGCAGACACTGTGCCTCCTGCTTTGCTCCTCCACCAGTCTCATCTTGGGCCCTCTTTTCCTGTATGCTGCAACCAATAAGACACATGCTTCGCACTGCAGGAGGTACCAAAGCAAAAGAATGAGGTAGTCAGTTCATCAGACCATGCAAAGATACCAGCACTATCTCTTGATGAGGGTCTTCAAACCCCAGATGGGACTATTGAGCTCTGAAACACTGGCTGTGCACACTCCATAACTTTAAAGCACATGGTTCCCCTTTCAGAATCCTGGGAACTGTGGTTTGCTAAGGAAGCTGGAGAGTATACCTCTGTGAGAGGTATACTATAGTTTTAGGATCCTAGGTGAGGAGCATATATGTTAAATGTGCTCCAAATATATGGTATGCATGCAGCCATTCTTAATGTTCTCACCATTCATTTTCTTAATATGTTCTGAGTTTAGAATGTGTCTTATATCCCTTTCCTCCATGTGCTGGTATGTTTCTTATCACAATCACAATTGGCACTTCTCCAGTATGGATAAATTCATTTTCTTCCTTAAAAAAACAACAACTAAGCATTTTTACAACTTTTATAAACACATATCCTTCATTTATCCCTTTTCCTAGGACTTCCCAGTCCATGGCATTCTAAGCAAACCTTGGTCAGCTGCATTTCCTGATATTCCACCTGTTTTCCTTTCAAATCTCCCTTTATCTGATATTATCTGTTGCTCATATGTTAATGGAATATTGTGCTAATGGAATATTGTACCCTCTAAGATATTCTCCAAAACATTTCCACTCTTCTCTTATCTGTGACTCATCCTTGTTTCTTAATTTTGCGGTCATAGTTATCTAATTCTGTGTATTCTATCAGTTTGTTCTGCCAGGGTTCTTTTGTAGGTACCTCTTTCTCATGCCCTCCATTATGATGGGACATGAGAAGGAAAGGATCTCTCTTGTGGCGGAGGTGCCTCCCCCGCCACCCCATAGAGGAGCTAATTCTAATAGGGCGGGCTAGGCTTCAGGGACGGATGGCCTTATTTTCTAACGTTCCATTATCACACCCTGTACTTTTACCAATGAAAAATGTGCAAGTGAAATATTGAATATTAAGCCCTGGATTCCAGAGGACACCGAGGTGAGATATTAGCTCTGAGTTTTTCTGCTGGCGGGCAGAGCGTAATAGGTATGCTCTCTCTCAATCTCTCTCTTTAGGGATGGGGGATGGGAATGAAAAAGCACCTGTTCGATTGCTTCATTAAATTTCCCTTAAATGAAGAGGATCTAATGAGCTGGAATGTTCTTGTCTCCCTCCCTCCCCTTCCTTTTTCACTACATAGAAGTAGAATAAATATATTTAAAATAAAGCCGTTAATGAGACAGAGCTCTTTGCAAGTCTATAAACCAACATTGGGAGGTAGAAAGAGATTAGCTCAGAGAGCAATGTAGTTTCCCCCTCGGAAGGCAGGGTATGATAAAGGTGCTCCTGCGAGGTGTTTTTGATAAAAAGGACATTCGTGAAGGGTGCTAATGAGCCGGAACATTCCATGTCCCTTTTCTACTTAGAAATAGAATAAATATATTTTTTAAAAGACAGTAAATGAGAGCCTGTTAGTTGTAAGGCATGCTGCCTAAATTGGACTATAGTTATATGGAGGTCGGAGGGGGGAGGGCAGGAATCTGCCATTTTCACATCAGCAGTTGTCAAGTTCAAGACCCACAGATGGAAATATTGTGTCTTCCTTGCCTTTGGGGCCATATAGCAAATTAAGGCAATAAAAAATGAAAATGGAAAAAAAATAACAATGATTATAATAAGCATTAGTCACATTGCCTGCTAAGGTGCTTCAGGGAGATGACTGCATGACTCTGTCACAATATGCTGCAGTGGTATGCTGTTTATGAGCAATTCGTGGCCAATTAGCTGAATGAAGTCATATCTTGCCAAGGCAGCCTGTACGCTTGAGAAATCCACAGACCTTGAAAGCACCTGAGCTTCTCAGCCCTGCATGTGTGATGTGATGGTCATCGTGCTGCTCACCCAAGTGCAAAAGCCCGTCTGTAAATAGCACTGACTGAGCCAATAAAGAATTGACTTAACTGTTCAAAAGAGGTGCTGTACAGTAAGCCAAAAGATACCACATGTAATTATCCTGCCAGAGAAAATATAGGCAAGTTGCTTTTCCAAGACACATTCTCCAAATAAGTAACATGTTAAATGCATGCATTTAAAAGGCATCTGTGGTATCAAAGCTATAGCAAAGAAGATTATAGGCTTAAACTTTAAAAAAAAAATAAATCCACATATATCTCAGCTAACAATAAATAATAAAAGTCCATTTGTGTTAAAGATGGGTGCATGGAGATCTAGAGATATGAACAGGTGTAATGAAATTTGTCACACATTATGGATCTTCCTAAAGCCTGTTCTCTAAATGAGGGGGCATTGCTCAGGGAAATCCGAAATATCTGTGATCACAGGTGGCCTCCAATTGCCTCCAGGGTCAGACCTTAACCCTGAACCCAGCACCACCTCCTGCACTTACCTAGTTACTCTCTAGCAAGTTTCTCTATCCCAAGCAAGTGTCTCTGCTCCCCACCCTGCTCTCTCCAGCACTTAATTCCTTCTCCCCTCTACTCCTCCAGACCACAGGGGGTTTTCTTATCCTCCTTTGTTACCTCCATCCAACTTGGGATGTCTCTTTCTGATGTCCTCCTTAGATTTCATTACATATCAGTGATAATCCCTCATCCAGTTTCTTGCTATGCGTGTTCCAGATGGCACAACATGCCCCTCCCCTAGATTCCTCAGTCAGATTAACTGAGGCTGAAATACAATGCAAAAAAAAAGGGGGAGGATAGAAATTTAAAATGACACATTTGAGAGAGGAAGTGAAGGAGAAGTAAATTTAAGCCCTGCATTTTAATGTCCACCCTGGTGCTAGCAGTGCCTATGAGAGACGTGGCACTGTGCTCTGACAATATGTAGCTTGAGCCCTGCTATGTTGGTATTATTCCCTCTTCTCCAGAGCTGTTTTCTGTTTGTTAATTAGACATCATTATGTGATATTCATGGGTAGAAACAATGAAGGAAAAGGAACAGAACAGGGGGTTGGGAATCAAGCTGCCTGTACAATCAAGCTGCAAGTACAAATATAGAAATAATAATAATAATAATATCAGACTAATAAAACAATATTGTATAAAGGCAATTCAAAACAATCACCATAGGCAGTTATAATCCTGTCATGTTGTGTTTTCATTGAAGGCACCTGAAATGACCAAATTTCTCTTTTTGCCCTGAATGGTATGCAGAGATAGAACCAGGAGAATTCCTTTAGCAGGCAATTCCACAGATATGCTGCCATGACAAACATATGGGCAAGGGCCCACTGCACTTTTGATGGCAGCGGGGCATGTAGTAGGGCTACAGATGCTGACTGGAGTGCCCAGGTAAGGTATGTATGGGCGCAGCCAGGCAGCCACTAAGAAGTCCAAGGGAATCAGCTGGAATCTCATTACCCATATTCTGAAAAAGAATTCTCATTGCCCACATTCATTCACTGGAGTGGCCAAGCTGGTTTCAGCTGGGAAACCAAGCTACAAACTGGACTGAAATGAATCCAGATCATCAATCTCATCCCAGGTAGTCTGTAGCTGAGCTACCACCACACACTCAAACACCGTACCCAAGCAGAGAACATTCAGGAGCAGGTGCTAGTTATTTAGGTTCCAGGAGTTCAGTGAAGACTTATTCAAACTGGCAACCTCTCTCTTCCTGGCCTGTTCTACTGTGCATTTACAAGCACATTTCCACTTCATGGTGTTTGCTCCTACAAAGCACCTGTGTGTGTGCAGATGGAAAGTGGGAACTGGCCCCTACCGTCTTTTACGAAGCCAGGGTTTATTATAGCAACAGTCCACAATTAAGCATGGCACCATTAAGAACTGCTACATAATGGAAACAAATGCGTGTTGAATAAAATGCAGCAATAACTCCTAGAATGATCCATATCTATATATCCTGGACATGTACCACTAACGTCACTGAGATCAGTACGGAGCACAAAATAATAAAATCTCTCTGTTATAAAGAAATATATTTTCATCTGCAACCTACGGGAAGACAGGTGCAAGCTGTGAATATTGACAGCGTTGAACACTTCGTGGCTGCTACAAATACCCTCAGAGACAGCAGATGTTCACCGGCAAGCTAAGTCAGATGGCAGTCTTCTACAATGACAAGACTGCAGCAGGTCTAGATGGCACTAATCTAACCTGCCAAAGCAGCAGGTGATGTTTATCGCAATCTCAAATGAGGTAAGCTAAGCAAACCCATGTTCAGTACAGAACAGGGTAGAAGCGGCATTGAAATAAGGTGATCAGACAAATTTCTGAAGTATGTGGCTAGTTAGATAGATAATTTATTACGGTCAAAGACCAGCTCACATAACATAACACAATAAAAACAGCGTTCATAAAGATAAAATATACAATCGGAACAGATTGCAGCGATAGCTCATGAGTTACCGTAAATTTAAGATTTATACATACACCTGTACAACTGAGATTTGGGCTACCATAAAAAAAATTGACCCTGAGACGCCCCAAAGGGCAACTTCAGCATTTCCCTAGTAAGCTATTTTATACTAGAGGATGATCTGTGCCTACAAATCTGAGCACAAAATCTGGCTACCAGCCAGGTCGTCTTGTGATCTTTGCCTAAGAGGAGAGAATTAAGTTTAGACTTGTCTGAAAGATCGGCAAGCCTCTTCAGCAAAGGATCAAAGGTGTCTCTATGAATCTCAACCTAAAAAGAACATCTAAAAAATATATGTTCGAGGCTTCCTGTTTCCCCTAATGGGCAGGCGCAAAGTCTCTGTGCGTACAGGACCCTTCTATAGGAGCCTTCCAGAACCGGTGAGGGCAAGGCTGAGCTTCTAGCAAGAGTAAAAGCCATTCTTGTGTTTCTGGATGTGAGGAAATAGAGATGTATGTGGCTACTTGTCAGGATGACTGGGATCAGAGGCAGTATCCATATGATGAATACCAGTTCCTAGGGAACTACAGCCAAAGAGAGAGCTATTGCCCTTGTGTCCCTTTGGTGGATGTTCTCATAGGCATCTAATTGACCACAGTGAGAAACAAGAGGCTAGACTAGAGTAAACCTCTGATCTGGTCCATGTTCTTCTGGAATAAAAGAGAGATGGTACGGAAGGTACAGTATGTGCATGATATATTACATAGATGTTGTGTTGGTGCTGCATTTCATCTGCCTTACTGCTACATATTTACACATTGTAAATATGTAGCAGTGCAAAAGCCTGAGGATTCTACCCCACCTTAGCCTGCAGGCTTAATGCAGTTTTCCAGGCATGCTGTCTGACCTTCAGGGTGCTCACCAGCTTCGGTCCTCACCCTCCTCAATAAGTTTTGCCCTGGTTGGAATGTTTCCTGGAACTGTGATGGTGCTTCTTGCTTAACTGGGTTGAGAGATTTGGGGTAGGGGGAGTGGGAATTGTAAAAGTGGGCTCGGGGCAAACATCAGTGGTGGATTCTACCAGAATGCTGTGGCAGGGACCCCAGGGCTGGGGAACTGGCCAAATGCAAAACTTCAAGTATCTATCTTAGGACTTTCCTCAGGCCAAACCCCCTCTGCAGTCAAACCTGCCATTAGACCTGTTTCACATCCTCCCTGAATGGTTTTGCCTGGCTGGAACGTTTCATTGAACTCCCATAATGCCTCTTGCATGCTTTAATGGAGGATGGAGAGGCTGTGTGTGTGTGTGTGTGTGTGTGTGTGTGTGTGGAAAAGCCACTTCCGCCTACAAAGGCTGGCTCTCAGCCTCCGCGCAATTGAGGGAATCCCCGGCTGCGTCACCCCCTGGACAGCCAATCAGCTGGCTCAGGGGGTGTGGCCAGCCCTATTTATCGCTGGTGCAGCTGGGGATCTCCCTCTTTTGCGGCCTCCAGCTGCTCCGGTTTCCCACCCTCCCGCCCTTTGAGGTTTTCGTCCTTGACCTTGCTATGGACCTTGGTTGGTCGCCATTGAGGGGCCTGGTAGGAATTTTTTCTACATGGCAAATTGGCACCAGCCACTTGGTTTCTCGCCTACCTCATAGCAAATCGTCACAACTTTCTTGGTATTGGCAGTTAGGCATTGGTATTGGTACTGTCATGTAGATGGAAGAGGGGAGGAAGTGCCATCACCTGCCCCGCATATTGAAGGGTAGTCCAATAAAGGATTCCGGGGGGCGTGGCCCTGTCCAAAGCCTATGGAGGTGAGGGCCTAAGGCACGCCCAAGAGCGGTGACCCCGGGGGGCGTTCTGAGTTGATGTACATCAGCAGGACTCCCCCTACTGGTGGTTAACCCTTCCCGGACTTCAGGCAGATGGGCTGAAGCCGGATAGTCAATTAGGACCAATGCCTAATCCAATACCGCTCATCACCTGTAACCAATAAAGTTGTGGCCATATTTAGCCCATTAAATTTTTTTTTTTTATAAATTTTTTTATTGCTTTTTTCCAGAATCTAAATCCATCATCAATAACACAACAAAAGCGGTTTTACAGAAAGAAAAAGAAATTAAACAAGAAAAAATTCATTTTTCGAAGTCTTTTTTTTTTTTTTTCATCATCCACTGGACTTCCCCATCTCCTCCATCCCTGCATTCTTTATAATAAATATAAACAGCAAATTAATACCTTGTTTCCTGTGTTTTTGTATTTTCATCTAATTATTCACTCTGGAATTAAAACTTTTCTCAATCATTAACTTTGTTTCTATCAACTCCGAATTTCAATACTGAAGCATATTTACCTCAAACCTTAGCAAATTTTTAACATTCATATATCTTATAATGTTTTTGTAAATAGTCCTTAAATTTTTTCCAATCCTCTTCCGCAGCCTCTTCTCCCAGGTCTCGGATTCTGCCAGTCATTTCGGCTAGTTGCATATAGTCCATCAGTTGTGTGTGCCATTCTTCCAGTGTGGGTAGCTCCTGTGCCTTCCAGTATTTAGCTATGAGAATTCTTGCTGCAGTCGTTGCATATAGAAAAAAGGTTCTGTCTTTCTTAGGTATCCTCTGGCCCACAATGCCCAAGAGGAAGGCCTCTGGTTTCTTCTGAAAGGTATACTTAAATACCTTTTTCAACTCGTTATAAATCATTTCCCAGAAGGCCTTCACCCTCGGGCATGTCCACCAGAGGTGGTAAAAAGTTCCTTCAGCCTCCTTACATTTCCAACATTTATTATCAGACAAATGGTATATCTTTGCAAGTTTGACTGGGGTCATGTACCACCTGTACATCATTTTCATAATATTTTCCTTTAAGGCACTACATGCCGTAAATTTCATACCGGTGGTCCATAACCTTTCCCAGTCCTCAAACATAATGTTGTATCCAATATCTTGTGCCCATTTTATCATGGCTGATTTGACTGTCTCATCTTGAGTATTCCATTTAAGCAGCAAGTTGTACATTCTTGAAAGCACTTTCGTCTTAGGTTCAAGTAATTCTAGTTCTAATTTTGATTTTTCCACCTGGAAACCAATTTTTTTATCTTTTTTAAAGACCTCTAAAATTTGGGCATAGTGAAACCAGTCTCGCACCTTCCCTTTCAATTTTTCAAAGCTCTGCAACCTCCAAGTGTCACCCACTCTTTCTATTATTTCACAGTATTTTGCCCAGCCACCCCCCATATTAAGTATTTTTGTGGCTTTAGCCTCCATCGGTGATAACCACCTCGGAGTCTTGTTTTCAAATAAGTCCTTGTATTTAGTCCAGACAGAAAACAGAGATTTCCTTACAATATGGTTTTTAAACAACTTATGAGACTTTACCTTGTCGTACCACAAATATGCATGCCACCCAAAAGCATTGTTGAACCCTTCCAGATCTAGGACATCAGTGTTTTCTAGCAAAAACCAATCTTTCAGCCAGCAGAGGGATGCAGCTTCATAATACAACCTTAAGTCCGGCAGGGCAAAACCCCCTCTTTCCTTTGCATCTGTTAATATTTTAAATTTTATTCGGGGCTTTTTGCCCTGCCAGACAAACTTCATAATGTCCCTCTGCCACTTTCCAAAACATTCCACTCTGTCCACGATCTGTAGGGTCTGGAACAGAAACAGCATTTTTGGCAATACATTCATCTTTACTGCTACAATTCTTCCCAACAAGGAAAGTTTCAATCTTGACCAGATTTCTAGATCCTTTTTAATTTCAGACCAACATTTTTCATAATTATCTTTAAACAGATTCAAATTTTTCCCAGTCAAGTTGACCCCCAGGTATTTCACTTTATTAACAACGTTTAGTTCTGTTTCCTTCTGAAACCCATCTATTTCTAAAGGTGTCAAGTTTTTTGCCAAAACCTTAGTTTTTTGTTTGTTTAACTTGAATCCCGCCACCCGACCAAACTCAGAAATTAATTCCAATACTCTTTTTGTGCTGGACACCGGCTCCTGTAATGTCAAAACCAAGTCATCTGCAAAGGCCTTCAGTTTATATTGTTTTCCTCCGACCTGTATTCCTTCCACCTGCTGATCCTTCCTGATCAAATTTAGCAAAACCTCAAGGACAGAAATAAATAGCAAGGGTGATAGGGGGCACCCCTGTCGTGTTCCTTTTTCAATTTTAAACTCTTCTGTCACCACATTGTTTACTATCAATTTAGCCTTTTGTTCTGAATATATTGCATCTATGCCATTTTGGAACGCCCTTCCCACTCCCATCCCTTCCAAATTCTTCTTCATAAATTTCCAAGATATATTGTCAAAGGCCTTCTCCGCGTCTATAAATATCAAAACTGCTTTTGTATTCAAATTTGTCTGTAGAAGTTCCAGAACGTCAACAATGTTCCTAGTATTATCTGACAAATGCCTGCCCGGGAGAAAGCCTGCTTGGTCTTTATGAATAACTCCATTTAAGACTTTTTTCAATCTATTTGCCAAAATGTCAGCAAAAATCTTGTAATCCACGTTTAGGAGTGAGATGGGACGGTAGTTCTTAAGTTGAGTCTTTTCAGATTCCAATTTTGGTATCAAAGTGATGAATGCCTCTTTCCACGATTCTGGTGCCCCCTTCCCTTCCATAATTTGATTACATACCTCCATCAATGGCTGAGTCAGGTATTCCTTCAATATCTTATAGTATTTGGAGGTAAGTCCATCTGGGCCCGGGGATTTGCCTAGTTGCATGTTCTGAATGGCATTTTCGATTTCCTGTTGGGTTATTTTATAATTCAGGTCAGTTTGTTTGTCTTGTGTTAGTTTTTGTAGGCCATAGCTTTTTAAAAATTTATTTATTTCAGTCTCCACTTGGGGTCCTTGGGAAAACAATTTTTTAAAATATCTCTGGAAACACTTTCTAATTTCCTCTGGTTTCTGAATACATTCTCCTTCAACCTCTAGATTGGTAACAAAGTTCAGTTTTTGTCTCTTTTTCAGCTGCCATGATAGCAGCTTCCCACATTTATTTGCCGATTCAAATGATCTTTGTTTCATCTGTTTGATTTTCCATTCAACTTCTTGATTTATCAGTTTTGCATATTGTGCTTGATGGAATTTTATTTCTCTCAAAACTTCTTTTGATTTTGGATTTAGTCTCAACTTTTTCTCTCCGTCTTTTATCCTTTCCAAAATCTTGTCCTTTTTACCGTTCCAGAGTTTTTTCTTAATAGAATTCTGCTGTATCAGAAACCCTCTCATAACAGCTTTGCTTGCGTCCCAGATTGTTTTTTTTTCCACCGAAGTGTTCAAATTTAGTTCAAAGTAGTCTTTCATCGTCTTTTAGGCCTTCTTCACTATCTCCTGGTCTCTAAACAATGCATCATTCATTCTCCATCTGAAGGATCCAGCTGGTGTAAGTCTCAAGTCCATTTTCAAGGGGTTATGGTCGGAGCAAGTTTTAGGGCAGATCTCTACTTTTTTGGTCTTGGGTGCCAGTCCTCTAGATATCCAGATTTGGTCGATTCTTGTCCAGGATAGGTGGGCCTCAGAAAAGAATGTTCCCTCTCTACCTAGGGGGTTCTTTGTCCTCCAGATATCAATCAAGTCCATATTGTCTGTGAGTTCAAAAAAAGTCTTTGGTAGTCTGCCATCTTTAGTCACATTTTGATTTTGTGACTTATCCATGTGTGTGGAGACAACCCCATTCATATCTCCCATCAGAATGATGTTATTATAGTCCATATGGTCCAGCATTGTCTCATGCAGCTTCCCATAAAATTCAGATTTCCCCTCATTTGGTGCATAAATTCCAATTATCAAAAATTTTTCTCCTTGTGATTGTATTTCGATCGCCAAAATTCTTCCTTGTTCATCTTTGAACACAAATTTTGGTGCTAGGCTCTCCTTTGCATATATCACGACTCCCCTTTTCTTTTCTTTAGCTGATGAAATAAATTCTTGGCCTAGTCGCTTGTTTATTAGCACTCTTCTGTGGAGCCTAGTCACATGGGTTTCCTGGAGACAAATGACGTCTAGTTGTTCTTTCCTCAAAATGTGAAAAATCCTTTTCCTTTTTTCAGGGGAATTTGCCCCATGGATATTCCAACTAAAAAGCTGCAGAGACATCCTGGATCAGCTTGTTAGCCGATGGGGTTGTCTCCCTTCTCGTCTATGTCTGGAGGTGGATCTTTTGTACCAGGCGTGGGGGGTGGCCAGGTACCTGCTGTCCCTTTTCGAAGGTCCTCCCCGTGATCGTTTAGGAATTTTTCTTGCTCTTCTGCTGTTCTGATTCTCACCTTCTTCCCTTTCAAATTAAAAGATAATCCTTGGGGGAATTCCCACCTGTAAGGGATTGTGTTGTTTCTTAATAATCTTGCCAGATCCTTGTATGTAGTTCTTAAGTCCAACAATTGTTTTGGTATGTCTCTGAAGATTTCTGCTGTCTTTCCCTGTATCACCAATGGGTTTTTAAAATGTAGGCCAAGTATGTTGTCTTTTTCTTGCTTGTATCTCAATATGATCAAGCAATCCCTTGGTTTATCTTTCTTGGCCACTCTTCCCAATCTAAAAGCGGTGACGATTTTGAAGTCTTTCTCTTCTGCCAAACCCCAGAACTTGGATATTTCTGCAGTCAAAAAGCCAGCCAAATCTTCCTTTTCTAGTTCTGGAATATTTCTAATCCTAAGATTACTTTCCCGGTTTTTCAGCTCCGCCATAGACAGATAGGCCTGTTGTTCAGTGACCTGTCTACTCAGTGGTCTTACTTCCCCTCTTAATTCCTCAATCCTTTTTTTGTTTTGGTCTGCTTTCGTGTTTGCGTCCTCAGCTAATTTTCGGTTCTCTGATATAGTCTTTTCAAAATTTCCTATCGCCTGTGTGTTTTGAGCAACTTGGTCTGTCAACTTATTAATCGTTGCTGTAACCTGGTCAAATTTAGCCGCTTGTTCATCAGCTTTCTTATTTAATGCTGCCAGTTGATCCAATATTTCTTTAGAAATAGGGTCTAATCCTCCTGCAGCCATATCCTCCAAAACTGGCTGTTTAAATTGTCCTTCTTGCAGACCTGTCACAATTGGAACAGATGATCTACGTGGCTGCACAGGCAAAGTTGATTGCAATAGTTCAGTTTGTTTTGCTTTCTTGGCAGCCCTTGTTTTTCCTGCCACACTCATTCCACAACTGTCTAGGTTTCAAGGTCAAATTGTAAATCCCATGGGAAAAGCAATCATCCAGGCAAAAAGATTTCCAAAACAACCAGCAGTTCTCAGAGGTTTATATTTCCACAATCCAGCAGGGGGAGCTCCCCAAAAGTTTCCACCATTTAATTCCCAAATATGGTAAAATCCAAAATAAGGGGGGGAAACCCTCTAAATTCACTTTAAACTGCAGATGATAAAGGTTCTTTGCGAAGGTGTGAACAACAGTTCCTTTTTTGTAACTGCAAAGTAGCCCAATGTAACTTTATGTCTCTATACACAGTTGCCACAGTCTGATGTTACTTTGTATCCAGGCAGCCCGTGAGCTGGGGCTTGTAACTTTATAATCCACAAAATATAGAGAGGTATAGCACAGTCTCACAATCAAATCCAAACTTGCAGGGTAAGTTCCAACTTCTTTTAAACTCCTTTCAACGCTTCCGCTTTAAAAAAACTTTGCTCAGTACTTTAAACAGGGACGGAAGACTGACTTCCTTTTTAGCGTCTCCCGCTTTCAGCCGAAATTCACCAATTTGATGTCCAAATAAAGCCTCAAATTTCTTACTCACGAGTTTGTTGTTTCCAATCAAATGTTCAAAGAAGAAAGGTCAGCGCTCATCAGCAGCAGCCGCGCGGCTTCGCTTCCGCGGAAAGAGCGATGGATTCACAGCACCGCTACCCCCTCCACGTTCCGGAGCCCCTTACGGGGTCCCTTCTGCGTATCCGAGGTCGCTCCTGGTGCCCGCCGAATCCCACGGCCACGGGCTCACTCTACCCGTGGTTTTCCTAAACGGGTCGTCGCTGTGCCGCAGCGCACGACCCTTTTCCGCGGAGCCCCTCTTCAACAACTGAAGAGGACCGCCATTGCTGTTTCGCGCCGCCTCCGGAAAGAGCATCTCCATCCCCATTGTTCAGTCCGGACACTGAGGTCCAGCTCCGAGGGCCTTCTGACAGTTCCCCCACTGCAAGAAGTGAGGTTACAGGGAACAGGCAGAGGGCCTTCTCGGTAGTGGCACCTGCCCTGTGGAACGCCCTCCCATCAGATGTCAAAGAAATAAGCAACTATCTTACTTTTAAAAGACATCTGAAGGCAGCCCTGTTTAGGGAAGTTTTTAATGTTTGATGTTTTATTGTGTTTTATTGTGTTGTTGGGAGGTGCCTAGAGTGGCTGGGGAAACCCAGCCAGATGAGCGGGGCATAAATAATAAATTATTATTATTAAATGAAATAGTGTCATGCAATAATGTCTGTTGCTGTAGCAATCAACCACTTGAGCACCTAATGGAACTAGAAGCACCAGCTCCACACCCAGAGGTAGTGTCCATTCTGTTAAAATGCCCCGAGGCACCAGGGCAGGATGCAGACACTGTGCCTCCTGCTTTGCTCCTCCACCAGTCTCATCTTGGGCCCTCTTTTCCTGTATGCTGCAACCAATAAGACACATGCTTCGCACTGCAGGAGGTACCAAAGCAAAAGAATGAGGTAGTCAGTTCATCAGACCATGCAAAGATACCAGCACTATCTCTTGATGAGGGTCTTCAAACCCCAGATGGGACTATTGAGCTCTGAAACACTGGCTGTGCACACTCCATAACTTTAAAGCACATGGTTCCCCTTTCAGAATCCTGGGAACTGTGGTTTGCTAAGGAAGCTGGAGAGTATACCTCTGTGAGAGGTATACTATAGTTTTAGGATCCTAGGTGAGGAGCATATATGTTAAATGTGCTCCAAATATATGGTATGCATGCAGCCATTCTTAATGTTCTCACCATTCATTTTCTTAATATGTTCTGAGTTTAGAATGTGTCTTATATCCCTTTCCTCCATGTGCTGGTATGTTTCTTATCACAATCACAATTGGCACTTCTCCAGTATGGATAAATTCATTTTCTTCCTTAAAAAAACAACAACTAAGCATTTTTACAACTTTTATAAACACATATCCTTCATTTATCCCTTTTCCTAGGACTTCCCAGTCCATGGCATTCTAAGCAAACCTTGGTCAGCTGCATTTCCTGATATTCCACCTGTTTTCCTTTCAAATCTCCCTTTATCTGATATTATCTGTTGCTCATATGTTAATGGAATATTGTGCTAATGGAATATTGTACCCTCTAAGATATTCTCCAAAACATTTCCACTCTTCTCTTATCTGTGACTCATCCTTGTTTCTTAATTTTGCGGTCATAGTTATCTAATTCTGTGTATTCTATCAGTTTGTTCTGCCAGGGTTCTTTTGTAGGTACCTCTTTCTCATGCCCTCCATTATGATGGGACATGAGAAGGAAAGGATCTCTCTTGTGGCGGAGGTGCCTCCCCCGCCACCCCATAGAGGAGCTAATTCTAATAGGGCGGGCTAGGCTTCAGGGACGGATGGCCTTATTTTCTAACGTTCCATTATCACACCCTGTACTTTTACCAATGAAAAATGTGCAAGTGAAATATTGAATATTAAGCCCTGGATTCCAGAGGACACCGAGGTGAGATATTAGCTCTGAGTTTTTCTGCTGGCGGGCAGAGCGTAATAGGTATGCTCTCTCTCAATCTCTCTCTTTAGGGATGGGGGATGGGAATGAAAAAGCACCTGTTCGATTGCTTCATTAAATTTCCCTTAAATGAAGAGGATCTAATGAGCTGGAATGTTCTTGTCTCCCTCCCTCCCCTTCCTTTTTCACTACATAGAAGTAGAATAAATATATTTAAAATAAAGCCGTTAATGAGACAGAGCTCTTTGCAAGTCTATAAACCAACATTGGGAGGTAGAAAGAGATTAGCTCAGAGAGCAATGTAGTTTCCCCCTCGGAAGGCAGGGTATGATAAAGGTGCTCCTGCGAGGTGTTTTTGATAAAAAGGACATTCGTGAAGGGTGCTAATGAGCCGGAACATTCCATGTCCCTTTTCTACTTAGAAATAGAATAAATATATTTTTTAAAAGACAGTAAATGAGAGCCTGTTAGTTGTAAGGCATGCTGCCTAAATTGGACTATAGTTATATGGAGGTCGGAGGGGGGAGGGCAGGAATCTGCCATTTTCACATCAGCAGTTGTCAAGTTCAAGACCCACAGATGGAAATATTGTGTCTTCCTTGCCTTTGGGGCCATATAGCAAATTAAGGCAATAAAAAATGAAAATGGAAAAAAAATAACAATGATTATAATAAGCATTAGTCACATTGCCTGCTAAGGTGCTTCAGGGAGATGACTGCATGACTCTGTCACAATATGCTGCAGTGGTATGCTGTTTATGAGCAATTCGTGGCCAATTAGCTGAATGAAGTCATATCTTGCCAAGGCAGCCTGTACGCTTGAGAAATCCACAGACCTTGAAAGCACCTGAGCTTCTCAGCCCTGCATGTGTGATGTGATGGTCATCGTGCTGCTCACCCAAGTGCAAAAGCCCGTCTGTAAATAGCACTGACTGAGCCAATAAAGAATTGACTTAACTGTTCAAAAGAGGTGCTGTACAGTAAGCCAAAAGATACCACATGTAATTATCCTGCCAGAGAAAATATAGGCAAGTTGCTTTTCCAAGACACATTCTCCAAATAAGTAACATGTTAAATGCATGCATTTAAAAGGCATCTGTGGTATCAAAGCTATAGCAAAGAAGATTATAGGCTTAAACTTTAAAAAAAAAATAAATCCACATATATCTCAGCTAACAATAAATAATAAAAGTCCATTTGTGTTAAAGATGGGTGCATGGAGATCTAGAGATATGAACAGGTGTAATGAAATTTGTCACACATTATGGATCTTCCTAAAGCCTGTTCTCTAAATGAGGGGGCATTGCTCAGGGAAATCCGAAATATCTGTGATCACAGGTGGCCTCCAATTGCCTCCAGGGTCAGACCTTAACCCTGAACCCAGCACCACCTCCTGCACTTACCTAGTTACTCTCTAGCAAGTTTCTCTATCCCAAGCAAGTGTCTCTGCTCCCCACCCTGCTCTCTCCAGCACTTAATTCCTTCTCCCCTCTACTCCTCCAGACCACAGGGGGTTTTCTTATCCTCCTTTGTTACCTCCATCCAACTTGGGATGTCTCTTTCTGATGTCCTCCTTAGATTTCATTACATATCAGTGATAATCCCTCATCCAGTTTCTTGCTATGCGTGTTCCAGATGGCACAACATGCCCCTCCCCTAGATTCCTCAGTCAGATTAACTGAGGCTGAAATACAATGCAAAAAAAAAGGGGGAGGATAGAAATTTAAAATGACACATTTGAGAGAGGAAGTGAAGGAGAAGTAAATTTAAGCCCTGCATTTTAATGTCCACCCTGGTGCTAGCAGTGCCTATGAGAGACGTGGCACTGTGCTCTGACAATATGTAGCTTGAGCCCTGCTATGTTGGTATTATTCCCTCTTCTCCAGAGCTGTTTTCTGTTTGTTAATTAGACATCATTATGTGATATTCATGGGTAGAAACAATGAAGGAAAAGGAACAGAACAGGGGGTTGGGAATCAAGCTGCCTGTACAATCAAGCTGCAAGTACAAATATAGAAATAATAATAATAATAATATCAGACTAATAAAACAATATTGTATAAAGGCAATTCAAAACAATCACCATAGGCAGTTATAATCCTGTCATGTTGTGTTTTCATTGAAGGCACCTGAAATGACCAAATTTCTCTTTTTGCCCTGAATGGTATGCAGAGATAGAACCAGGAGAATTCCTTTAGCAGGCAATTCCACAGATATGCTGCCATGACAAACATATGGGCAAGGGCCCACTGCACTTTTGATGGCAGCGGGGCATGTAGTAGGGCTACAGATGCTGACTGGAGTGCCCAGGTAAGGTATGTATGGGCGCAGCCAGGCAGCCACTAAGAAGTCCAAGGGAATCAGCTGGAATCTCATTACCCATATTCTGAAAAAGAATTCTCATTGCCCACATTCATTCACTGGAGTGGCCAAGCTGGTTTCAGCTGGGAAACCAAGCTACAAACTGGACTGAAATGAATCCAGATCATCAATCTCATCCCAGGTAGTCTGTAGCTGAGCTACCACCACACACTCAAACACCGTACCCAAGCAGAGAACATTCAGGAGCAGGTGCTAGTTATTTAGGTTCCAGGAGTTCAGTGAAGACTTATTCAAACTGGCAACCTCTCTCTTCCTGGCCTGTTCTACTGTGCATTTACAAGCACATTTCCACTTCATGGTGTTTGCTCCTACAAAGCACCTGTGTGTGTGCAGATGGAAAGTGGGAACTGGCCCCTACCGTCTTTTACGAAGCCAGGGTTTATTATAGCAACAGTCCACAATTAAGCATGGCACCATTAAGAACTGCTACATAATGGAAACAAATGCGTGTTGAATAAAATGCAGCAATAACTCCTAGAATGATCCATATCTATATATCCTGGACATGTACCACTAACGTCACTGAGATCAGTACGGAGCACAAAATAATAAAATCTCTCTGTTATAAAGAAATATATTTTCATCTGCAACCTACGGGAAGACAGGTGCAAGCTGTGAATATTGACAGCGTTGAACACTTCGTGGCTGCTACAAATACCCTCAGAGACAGCAGATGTTCACCGGCAAGCTAAGTCAGATGGCAGTCTTCTACAATGACAAGACTGCAGCAGGTCTAGATGGCACTAATCTAACCTGCCAAAGCAGCAGGTGATGTTTATCGCAATCTCAAATGAGGTAAGCTAAGCAAACCCATGTTCAGTACAGAACAGGGTAGAAGCGGCATTGAAATAAGGTGATCAGACAAATTTCTGAAGTATGTGGCTAGTTAGATAGATAATTTATTACGGTCAAAGACCAGCTCACATAACATAACACAATAAAAACAGCGTTCATAAAGATAAAATATACAATCGGAACAGATTGCAGCGATAGCTCATGAGTTACCGTAAATTTAAGATTTATACATACACCTGTACAACTGAGATTTGGGCTACCATAAAAAAAATTGACCCTGAGACGCCCCAAAGGGCAACTTCAGCATTTCCCTAGTAAGCTATTTTATACTAGAGGATGATCTGTGCCTACAAATCTGAGCACAAAATCTGGCTACCAGCCAGGTCGTCTTGTGATCTTTGCCTAAGAGGAGAGAATTAAGTTTAGACTTGTCTGAAAGATCGGCAAGCCTCTTCAGCAAAGGATCAAAGGTGTCTCTATGAATCTCAACCTAAAAAGAACATCTAAAAAATATATGTTCGAGGCTTCCTGTTTCCCCTAATGGGCAGGCGCAAAGTCTCTGTGCGTACAGGACCCTTCTATAGGAGCCTTCCAGAACCGGTGAGGGCAAGGCTGAGCTTCTAGCAAGAGTAAAAGCCATTCTTGTGTTTCTGGATGTGAGGAAATAGAGATGTATGTGGCTACTTGTCAGGATGACTGGGATCAGAGGCAGTATCCATATGATGAATACCAGTTCCTAGGGAACTACAGCCAAAGAGAGAGCTATTGCCCTTGTGTCCCTTTGGTGGATGTTCTCATAGGCATCTAATTGACCACAGTGAGAAACAAGAGGCTAGACTAGAGTAAACCTCTGATCTGGTCCATGTTCTTCTGGAATAAAAGAGAGATGGTACGGAAGGTACAGTATGTGCATGATATATTACATAGATGTTGTGTTGGTGCTGCATTTCATCTGCCTTACTGCTACATATTTACACATTGTAAATATGTAGCAGTGCAAAAGCCTGAGGATTCTACCCCACCTTAGCCTGCAGGCTTAATGCAGTTTTCCAGGCATGCTGTCTGACCTTCAGGGTGCTCACCAGCTTCGGTCCTCACCCTCCTCAATAAGTTTTGCCCTGGTTGGAATGTTTCCTGGAACTGTGATGGTGCTTCTTGCTTAACTGGGTTGAGAGATTTGGGGTAGGGGGAGTGGGAATTGTAAAAGTGGGCTCGGGGCAAACATCAGTGGTGGATTCTACCAGAATGCTGTGGCAGGGACCCCAGGGCTGGGGAACTGGCCAAATGCAAAACTTCAAGTATCTATCTTAGGACTTTCCTCAGGCCAAACCCCCTCTGCAGTCAAACCTGCCATTAGACCTGTTTCACATCCTCCCTGAATGGTTTTGCCTGGCTGGAACGTTTCATTGAACTCCCATAATGCCTCTTGCATGCTTTAATGGAGGATGGAGAGGCTGTGTGTGTGTGTGTGTGTGTGTGTGTGTGTGTGGAAAAGCCACTTCCGCCTACAAAGGCTGGCTCTCAGCCTCCGCGCAATTGAGGGAATCCCCGGCTGCGTCACCCCCTGGACAGCCAATCAGCTGGCTCAGGGGGTGTGGCCAGCCCTATTTATCGCTGGTGCAGCTGGGGATCTCCCTCTTTTGCGGCCTCCAGCTGCTCCGGTTTCCCACCCTCCCGCCCTTTGAGGTTTTCGTCCTTGACCTTGCTATGGACCTTGGTTGGTCGCCATTGAGGGGCCTGGTAGGAATTTTTTCTACATGGCAAATTGGCACCAGCCACTTGGTTTCTCGCCTACCTCATAGCAAATCGTCACAACTTTCTTGGTATTGGCAGTTAGGCATTGGTATTGGTACTGTCATGTAGATGGAAGAGGGGAGGAAGTGCCATCACCTGCCCCGCATATTGAAGGGTAGTCCAATAAAGGATTCCGGGGGGCGTGGCCCTGTCCAAAGCCTATGGAGGTGAGGGCCTAAGGCACGCCCAAGAGCGGTGACCCCGGGGGGCGTTCTGAGTTGATGTACATCAGCAGGACTCCCCCTACTGGTGGTTAACCCTTCCCGGACTTCAGGCAGATGGGCTGAAGCCGGATAGTCAATTAGGACCAATGCCTAATCCAATACCGCTCATCACCTGTAACCAATAAAGTTGTGGCCATATTTAGCCCATTAAAGACTCTCCTCCCTGAAAGAGAGGGGAGTGGTTGTGGGCGGGAGCCCGAGCACCGCCCAGCAGGGGGCATTGCCCCCTGCCTCCAGCTCACCTGGCTGGCACTCACGCCCCCCCGATGGCCACCCAACCAGGTGCTGTGGAGGGGGCGTGTTCAGCAGCCTTTTGCTGCAGCGCCAGTCTCTCCCTGGCCTCATTCCTCTCCTCGTCCCGTCGTGAGTCACCCACCCTCCACTCCCTTTTAGTTAGGGCTTAGGTCATTGGCCTTGCTATGGACCTTAGGTTGGTCGCCCTGGTTGCCCGGGGGGCCTGGTAGGAGTTTTTCCATTTGGCATTAGGCTTTTTGGTTTTTTCGCCTACCTCATAGCAATCGTCACAACTTTTGTGGTATTGGTGGGTAGGTTAGGCATTGGAATAATGTGTTGTGTGTCGAAGTGCTAGGTGTGGCCATCGCCTATGCCTTCAATTTTTAGGGGTATTCCGTTAAAGGAATCTGGCGGTCGTGTATTCTGTCCGATGCCTGCTTGGCGGGAGGCCATGGCACGACCCTCGGTGACAGCAGGGGTGAGCCTATAGTTGGATTAGCATCAACAGGCTCCACCTACTGGTGAATAAACCCACTTGTTTCGATCCAATGCCTAAGCCAATACCTTTTCATTGCTGTAATCAATAAAGTTGTGGCCTTTTCTAGCCCATCAACCTTATATCACTTGTCCTTGTGTCTTCATTTCACTTTGCGGGGGTCGGGTCCTCGAACCACAATCTTAAATAATTGTGTCATGTGTCTTTATTTCCACTGGGGGGGGGGCGGGAACTTGTCACACAACTAGCTTACTGTACAGAGGTAAAATTTGCATTCATTACGCCACCCGTTTTTGCTTGTGGCCCCTCTAAGGTTGTCTAGAAGGGGGATGCAGCCGTTGGTCTGGAAGAGGTTCCCCACCCCTGCTGTAGGGGAACAAGAAAGGATTCTGTAAGCGTGAAGAGAAAGAACTGTCTGAAAATGCATTTGCCTTCAGGCCTGCAGTAAGACAGCTGGGCGAACAGCTGTGGCTCACTGAGAGTGGCTTCTCACACAGCGATTTGCACACAGCAATTTGCACTTAGCTAGAGATACCCAAGGACAAAATACAGGCAAACCATGTCAACTCTAGGAAAGGCATGGGGGCTGCTTCTCATCCTTTGCATGTTGCCACTTGTGTATATTGAAACAAATGCTCATGGTACCAAGATAAGAGTCACATTTGTTGCTCCACTTCCCTTTGCCCCTGGCTCTGTCCAACACTGAACCTGGAAGGTTATCTACAAGTCATGGTGTCTCTTGAGCTGAAGAAAGGTTCCCTACAATAGTTTTATGGTCTGGTCCCTCTTGGTATCAGTACAGGTGAAGAGTGGGTTCTAATAAATACTTTTAGTAATAAAGGAGCACACAAATAAACAACTACTCAAGTACACCCACAATTGTGAAGCTTTCCAAGTTGTTACTGTTGGCTTTATTTATTTATATTATTATTATTATTATTATTATTATTATTATTATTATTATTAGCTACCTGTGATGTCGCAATAGCACATGGAAGTTTAGTGGATATAAAGGGTGGGCTGCCTCCTCTTCGCCAACAGAACGCAGAGGGCAACATTTATCATTGCCCAGTCTTCTTCCACTTGCAGCTAGATAAATCCATGTTTTCCTTCCCCCTT
This sequence comes from Podarcis raffonei, assembly GCF_027172205.1. NCBI lineage: Eukaryota > Metazoa > Chordata > Lepidosauria > Squamata > Lacertidae > Podarcis > Podarcis raffonei. Next base: position 103,994,414 of record NC_070602.1, on the reverse strand, counting down.
CTCATAAGGAATTATGGACGGAGGTTATTTCCTTTTATTTCTCCCACAAAAAGCCCTGGACCTATTTGTCTGAAAGTTCGCAGGCTTAATCTATTCTGGAATGGCTCCTGTGTCTTTAAATTTTATCCATTTTGGCCAAAGAGGGGGAAAGATATAACCTTTTTTAGGTTCCCCATTATAGTGAATGGGGGAAAACACAGAGCTTCGATTTATGCAGAGCAGCTTGGAACCTGAATTGCACACTGAAGTGGAGAGAACACAGAGAGACTCAAAGACAGATTTATTTTTTTTAATGGATGCAAACACAAAATGAATCATTGAATCTTTCGCAACAGTTCTTATTTCCTAAGTAACAAGGAGACACACTGAGTCTACCTTTCTTGAGCACTTTTTATACTTTCAAAAGCCACTGTCTGTAAATTCAGCTGGAAAAAATTGCCTAGTGACTGTTGTGCCTAACACACACTAGATGTCACTGCATGACCTGGAATGTGCTCTGTGTTTGATCTATTCCTTTTCCTTTTCCCAGACTAAATTACAGAACAAGGCAGGTGGAGAACACCACTACCCTTGCCCTCAGAAAACACTGCCCTGTTTTTCCCTTATTATTTCAAAACAAAACATGAGAGAGAGAGAGAGAGAGCGCGCATAAATTATGCTTTCTAGTACAAATTGCTCTGCTCCCTGAATATATCTTAGGATTGATTTTACTGTTGGTTACTGCTGCTTTTCCTGGTTGGAGTTTCTTCAAGAAAGCATTGTGATTGTGATTCTTCTTTGAATGTTGACCTGGGCAGAGCCGACCCTGGGCTACTCCCAAAATCTAGTTGATACTGTGCTGATTAGACTGATTTGGATAGCTTTTAAACTATATTTACTGCTAATGTTGTGCAGCAGGGTTCTTCTTAGGTTCATAATGCACCATGTAAAATTGGAATTTGGCATCATGCAGAGAGCTGAACAGAATCTCAATTTTCATTTAATAATAACAGTAAAAAACAAAAGGTCTTTCTGCTATGCCTGCAATGATTGGCTTCACAATCTGTGCCAAACACCGACCACTTCAGAAGCCAAGGTGGAGAATCGAGGTGCCAGATTGCCAATAGTAACAGAACTGGACCAGAGTGCCTCTCCCATGACAGCTAAATTAATATATAGTGGTACCTTGGTACTCAAATGGCTTGGCTCCCGAATGCCGCAAACCCAGAAGTATTCCAGTTTGCAAATGTTTTTTGAAAGCCAAACATCTGACGCAGCTTCCGCTTGAGTGCAGGAAGCTCCTTCAGCCAATCAGAAGCCGTGCCTTGGTTTTCGAATGGGTTTGGGAGTTGAACGGACTCCTAGAACGGATTAAGTTTGAGAACCAAGGTACTGTGCAAAATACCTGTGCACAAGGTACTGTACAAAATAAACGAGGGTGCCCTTTTGATGTATGCAGGCCACAGAATTCAGCTGGACAAAATCTGGGTTACCTTAATACAGAATAGGTGTGTGTGCCAAATTCACTTTGCTATACTGTTTCTAATTATTTCTCCCCATTGTACAGTTGACCAATGATTGCTTCAGACACTTGTGTGGATCAAGAGCAGCTTCAAGGCTGCTCAACTCGAAGCTCAGATGTACTCTTAAGGAGCTATTTGAGACTGAGTCAGTGCCAATGTTCAGACTCTCCAAAGCCTACTTTAGGTAAAGGTAAAGGGACCCCTGACCATTAGGTCCAGTCGTGACCGACTCTGGGGTTGCAGTGCTCATCTCGCTTTTTTGGCCGAGGGAGCCGGCGTACAGCTTCTGGGTCATGTGGCCAGCATGACTAAGCCACTTCTGGCGAACCAGAGCAGCGCACGGAAACGCCGTTTACCTTCCCGCCGGAGCGGTACCTATTTATATACTTCTGCCCCCAAAAGTTGTTCAGGACTGCTGCTGTTGATAAAGACTAGTAATCTGCTAAGGCAGAGGTAGCACAGCCAAAGTGATGCCTTCTAGGTAATGTTGGACTCCAAAACTCATCAACCTCAGCCAGCATGGCCAATGATTTGGCATGATGGGAGTCCCAGCATGTGAGCTATCACTGTGCTAAGGGGCTTATGCTAAAGGGTCTGGAAACCAAGCCTTGTCAGAAACGGTTGAGGGAGCTGGGGATGTTTAGCCTGGAAAAAAGGAGACTGAAGAGAAAAAAAGGAGGAGAAATGATAGCCATCTTCCAGTGCCACATGATGGAACAAGCTTGTTTTCTCCTGCTCTGGAGGGTAGGACTTGAACCAATGGATTGAAAATATAAGAAAGAAGATTCTGACAAAACATCAGGAAGAATTTTCTGAAAGTAAGAACTGTTTTGACAGTGGAACGGACTCCCTCGGGAAATGGTGGACTCTCCTTCCTTGGAGGTTTTTAAGCAGAGGTTGGATAGCCATCTGTCATGGATGCTTTAGTTGAAATTCCTGCATTGCAATTTTCGATTCTACTGTACACATGTTTGACCCCCACCCTACCCCACCCACACATTAAACAAAGATTTGGATTCAGCATCTGAGCCATGCTTCGTGTTAGCCATGATTCTAAAAATAATATTTTGAATTCCAAAAACAGATGTTGAGACTATTAAAAGCATTTACACAAAGAACGCATGATCTTCAAAAAATTGGGACATTACATTTTCCTAGGGTTCAATCCAAAATATTTTTTTTGGGGGGGGAAGGAAAATGTTGTTCTTCCTTCAAATAATGCAGTCCTTGCTGTTGTTAATACAGCTAGATGTTTTATGAGAGTCATATGTTTCTGCTTTTTACAGTATTGTGTATTGTATATTACAGTTTATTTAAATCAGGCTGCAATCCTAAACCTATTCTAGGCTGCAGTGAGAGTAAGGCCTTAACTGCACTTGTTTCTTGTTTTCTTCAATTTGTCATGGGCTTTCTAGATATGGGTCTGAGAGGTTTTTCATTTGCCCCACTGCTTTCCTTGGGAAAACCCACTTTTTAAGGCAGCTTCTTATGTTCCTATGTTCCCTGTGAAACCCAGTCCATATAAGATCACCCATAAGCGGCAATCCTGTATGTGCTTACCAGGGAATAACTCCCATCCAGCTCAATGGACTTAATTCCAGTGGTCCAGCTAGAGCATTTTTTGAATATGGGCTTAATGGGGGGGGGATGTCTTGAGATGGTAATGAACTTAGTAAGCCTGGATAGCTGTGTTGATTAGAGCATGGTACTAATGGTGCCAGGGTTGAAGTTTGGATCCCTGTATGGGGCAGCTGCATATCCTTGCACTGCAGGGAGTTGGATTAGATGATCCTCAGGACCCCTTCCAACTCTACAATTGTAAGCCAACTGTGTTGTGTTGGGGGCCCCTGCTGCTGCCCTGCCCTCCTGCCCAGGCAACACCACTGCCTGCTTCCGGGTAGAGAGGCAATGGATTGCCTACGCCCCAGCAGTGATGAAAATCTATTTCCTCCACTCCCATGCAAAGCACTCCTAAGAGTAAAGGAGCGAGGAATCAAAATCCACATTAAGCTTTAAAATATTGTTATTAATTTTCACCAAAACAAAGGTTGTACAAAATTATAGTGTTATCAGACAGGATCCGATGACAATATACATAGTCCATATACAATTGTAGGTAACTGTAGAACAAAAACGGACATAAAGCTGAAATAAATAAACCACAGGTGTGTGAATGCCTGGAAGGGGGCGTCTGAAAGTATCTGACTGTAGCATAGGCATAATGGTTAAACAAGACAAGGTTACAAAACATGGACCGTATTATATCAAAGGAAAGTAATTGAAGTATTCAAGCGCCCTGAGTCACTGCATTAGCCATATTCATTCGTCGGTCGAGGCGGGGAGTGGGGGTGGGGGGGTCCTCGGCTATGTTCCTCCTTGCTTACACATGAAACAAAGTCAGAAATCGTCCTTTTGTCTTTGGTCCCTAAAGCCTTTCGGCTTATCAGTTCGTTTTCCCCAAACTGTGCCGTGGTCATTCCAGCTGCTATAAGCAGGTGCACTATCAAGCATTTTTTCTGCTGCACATTTTGATCTACAGTACATCTATTTTTCTGAGTCAACCATTTATATCCCGCCTCTCACAAAAGCGTTCCCAAGGCGCTTCCAAGTGCGTAAAAGTTTAGCAAGGAAACCAATGGAAACTCTCAAACAGCGGGGAAAAGCGACGAGGCGCAATTAAGAAGGCAGGAGCCCGCGGTTTCGCCTTGCCCAGTTCGCAGCGCCTTCCAGGAGGGGAGGGGAGCTGATGCCCGTGGGCCCCGCCCCGCGAGCCATGCCGTGAGGCCGAAACGACAGTCCGCTGACGAGAGGAGGTGGGCGCTTGTGCGCTCCCGCCGTGCGCTGCGCCAAAAGAGCCGCTCGGAGGCGCAGAGCGGGTCACTTCTCCCTTTCTGCTTGTCCGCTCGCCCTCGACGCCGCGCTCTCGCCGAGGACCCGACCTGCTCTCGCTCGCTCCCCTCGGCGTTTTCCTTTCCAAGAAGTGGCGAGGCGCCCTCGAGGTTCTCGCTGCAGCTTCCTTGGCCAGCCGATCTGGGGCGCCCTTTCCCCGGGAGGAGCAGCCGCTGACGCCTTTCTCTGCCCACGCCACCTCCCCGAGGCGATTTGCAGCCAGCCAGACCAGTTCGGCTCCTCCGGGCTCAATAGTCCTAGCTGGAGAGCGGGGAAAGCGGAGGGAAGGAGCGGCTCCGACGTGGATTCCTGCCTGGGACGTCCAGCCCCGCCGGAATTCGCGGCTGCTGCTACCGCCACCTACCCAAGTCCTCCCCGGGCACCTGGTCCGCCGCCTCTGCCGCATGAGGCTCTCTGGGCTGGTTCCTTGCCGCCGGGGTAGCTCTTCCACGCACGTCTTCCGACGCCAGGGCCCGCAGCCCCTTCCTCTTCCTCCCGCCGGGGTCATGAACGCCTCGCTGGGGAACCAGACGGACGTGGTGGGGCTCTTCCTTGCCAACAGCAGCGACTCTCTGGAGAGGGTGCTGCGCTCCTTCACGCCCCGGTCGGTGGTGACCGACGACGGCTTCGTGGTGACCGCGCCGGACGAGAGGAGCCTGTACATCATGCGCGTGGTGCAGATCGCCGTCATGTGCGTCCTCTCGCTCACCGTCGTTTTCGGCATCTTCTTCCTGGGCTGCAACCTACTCATCAAGTCCGAAGGCATGATCAACTTTCTGGTGAAGGACAGGCGGCCGTCCAAAGAGGTGGAGGCGGTGGTGGTGGGGCCCTACTGACCTCCCCCACCCCCTCCGAAGCCCCGCGGAGCCCGCCTGGCCACGCCAAGACTTCGACGGTGAGGACCATGTTGGTGCCTTCGTCGGAAACTCCTCTCTCGGCTATGGTATGATATCTTGAGTTGAGATGGGGTAGGCTGGGGGGCGAGGAGGAAACGACCGGCTACCCCACCCTCCTCCTCCTCCCTCTCCCTTTCCCCCTCCGTCAGGGGCACCCAGAGGACCGGGCAAACTTCGCAAGAGGGAGCCGAACTGTGCTGAACTCCGCAGGAAGCGAAGCGCTGGGACTGTTTACAAAGGCAAAGGCGTGACACGCGCTCCCGTTTCTTCACTTCGGCGTCCTGGGCCTCGCCTTGGCTCTGGGTGAGGGGTTGATAAGAGAGAGAGAGAGAGAGAAGGGGCGCGGGGTTTCTGATGAAGCCGTGAAGCCTTCCAATTTGATGTCGGTGTCCTGTAAATATGCCGTGTCAATGCACACAGACGATACATTCCCAACTTCGCTGCTTTTTGTTTCGTGTGGAGCGGGTGGGGAATGGGGACAAATCGCAACTTTGAATGTAAAATCGCTCAGCTCTCTTGTGAGACGTTTGCCTTCAGAGGTTGGAGCGGGGAGGGCAGGGACATCATCCATTGGGGTGGACAGTCAGGTTGTGCTTTGTGTGTGTGTGTGTGTGTGTGTGTGTGTGTGTGTGTGTGGAGGGTGCCCTAGAGCCACTTTGCAGCATGTTGTCTGTAACACACTTCCCAGTGCTGATGTGTGAATGGAACAGTTTCTTGCCTCCTCTCTTTTCTACTGTAGCTCCCTATCCTTCCTTCCTTCCTTTTCTTTAAAAAAAAAATTGTATTCAGTCGGAGTCCACTTTGTATTTTGTACCTCTCATTTCTTGATGCTTGTCTGCTGCTAAAGTCAGCATGCTTGGTTGCTGCACCTGTGGCTTTATAAATTGCATTGGTTTACACAACTCTGATGGTCTTCTTCTTTTCTTATTTAATTTGCTGTAATAAAATCTGCCAAAAACTTCTCTCCAGAGTCTCCCAGTGCAGCTCTTTCACATTGAAATTCCTCTTGCTCTTTGGGCAAGCTGTGATGAGCATCTGGGCAGACCAGGGGAAGCATGTAATGAGGATTTCTCCAGCAGATAAAGTTGAGAAGGACAAGGTGATTGGGAGGGAAAGCATTAAAAGAGTTTTAGAGAACCCTGGCAGATAAGAAATACAGGACACCAATGTGCTTAGGAGTTTTTGGGACATTATTATTATAATTAATTTATTGCATTTATATCCCAGCTTTGCTCCCAAAGGAGCCCAGGTCATCAAACACAGCAGTGAGAAAACAATACCTTTAAAAATAAAACAACAACTTTAAAAGCAATTGAAAGGGATATAAAAGGGTGTGAATTTGCCTACAGAAAGAAAGTTCAGATTGAGACAGTGGCACTAAAACCAAGCAAGTTAAAGGTACAGGGAGTATTTCCCCCACCTACCCACCCAAGAATGCTTTTCATCAAGCATGGATTCAAAGGGAAAGATCTGCAGGAAGATAAAGCAGCTGTCATGGAAATGATCCAGCTGGGGAAACATGTGCCGCTACTAATGAAAGGTGAAGGGTAGTGATTTTTTCTCCTCGCGCAATTATTTATAGTCAGGAAACTGATGAGAAAGATGCTTCGACTGAATCTGTGCCTGGCCAGTTGATTGAGCCAGCAATTTGCAACAAGCCCTGGGCTGCCTAGCAGTTCAAGCTCTGCTCTTATATTTGCATCCCAAAACTGCATGGAGAGGAAACAAAGGAAGGTGAGATCTTCTCTTTTAGCAGAACTTCCCATAGAGACTCAAGCTTCCAGCTACACACACCTGTAGGTTCCTTAAACACAGTGGTGTTAGAAGCATTGACAGCTGCTTAATTACATAGAAAGAGGTTCATTGTGCAAAGGCAGGTCACATCAGAAAAAAACAACCCTTCTTGCACCCAATATAGGGAATAACATAGGTCTTACAAGTTGCCCTGCCCGATATATTTCAAGATATTCCTAGCCCTACTCTCGCCATTCATTTTAATACTTGTAATATATAACCTCCCGTCAAGACAAAATGTATAGTTCAATAAGGCTAATTGAAAGGAGTTAGAAATAGTTTAGTGGAAACAAAATGATCTAACCTCCCCGCTATTTATTTTAACCCTCCCACCCCCTTGTCATTTTGCATTGTTTTCTTCCCATGGTAAGAGCAGAAGGTTGCGCTCTATTGTAAAACAAGCAGCAAAACACACAACACAGTTTGGTTTTTTAAAGTTGCTCGGTTGCAGCGTCCATGGAAGGATCGTCTGGGGGGGGGGGGACAGACTGGAATTGTACAGTTGACCCCATTCAGGCTGCCTACGTATGTGGCCTTGGAAGAGAACTGTTATGTGTACATTGTGCACATAAGACACAGGAAACAGGGGTGGGGTGGGTGGAAATGTAGCACAGAAGCCTGAACATAAAAGGGAACAGGATCGCACAGGAATAACTGTTACAGTGGGGAAAACCAAGCAGAGGTGATGCAGAAAAGGGGACTCGGAGAGATATTTGCAAGGATGTGATAGAATAAGGACTGATTAGGAGGAGTCTGTTCTTTTAGCTCCCTTGGTCTTCAAGCCTAGGTCACAACAAGTTTCATGCATTCAGGCAGGAAGAGGTACATCAGATCTATGCCTTTATTTTTAAGCCACAAATCCTAATGTTTAGAGACACCACTTTGAACTGAACAGCAGTATCTTCTCAGATGCATAGGAAGCTTTGTCAAGAGAACATGGTTATAGTTTGGAAAGCAAGTTCTCGAATCTGAAACATCAATTTCTGGCAACTTTTATCAACTGCTGGTTGTCTTAGTCTAGACCAGCCTTGCCTGATTTGCCAGCCTTTCCCATCTCTGCTAGTGATATTCACATAAGAAACAAAGGCTCGGCTCGGTAAGAGAGGAAGTTGCCAAGGCCTGCGTGGTATCTAAGGAAGCTGTGCTGAGTGACCAAGTCTCAAATGTGTAAGGATTATCTGTAACACAGTGATGGAAGGGAACAACACTAAACACAGGTATCTTCTTCAGTATTAACTGACAGGCTCCATGGTTGAACAAGGCCTAAAATGTATTTATTTGCCACAGTCTAAAGTAAATAAATATGGCTTGCTATCATGAAAGTGGCCTACTTTCATTGCAATAAAGGTTCAGACATTAACAAACAGCAGTAAAATTACAGTGTAATGCAAAACAGAGTAAAAATGGCAGCAGTAAAAAATCAAAAGGCAATGCTAAAGAGAGGTAGGTTCTTAGCTGCCAGCCAAAAGACGAACAGGGACCAGACCAGGAAAGCTTCCTCTGGCAGGATATCCCATTTTCTTGGCACTACAGAAGAAATGGCTCTGTCCCTCATGTCCACCTGACATATTTCTTACTCTGGTGGGGGCACAGGCAGATCTGGGTGGCAGGAGATGAAGATCAGACAGAGTTAGCTACTTGGGGGTGATTTGTAGATAATCATGCATTGGAATTCAACACAGTGCTTACCCAACAGAATCATCTCTCTTCTCCCCCCCCCCCCCGCTTTGTTTTTTGGGGGAGACTATCTCCTGACCCTTCTAGGTGGATTTGGAGCAGGCATGATGGCAGGGAGAGGGGAAAGCCCTATTGTGCTAGCAGGAGTCCTTATACAAGCTTCCGCTAGCCAAACAGGTGCATTGAATTCACCCCTCTGGTCCCAGGTAATTTAGGACCAAGAGTGAGAGCATGTTGCCCTTCGGATGTCATTTGATTCCAACATCCATCAGCCCCAGCCACCCTGCCCAGTCATAAGAGATTGTGGGTTTTGTGGTCTACAGGTGCCCCACCCCACCATCCCTAATTCTGGATTTTAAAAGGCCAAAATCAGCACTTTGAACTGAGCCCAGAAGCAAATCGGTGCCTAGTTCAGATGGTATAATATTGTAGTCAGATGTTTCTGAACTACCAGTTCCAGTTAACATTCTGGTAGACACATAAATTAAGCCCTGAGCAAAGTGCAGAATTCTCAGGGGAAGTGAAAATGAGATGAATGTAGTTTAAACTGTCGATTTCCTTGTACCAATATCCTATAGGAACACTGTCTAACAAATTGGGTCCTCTTGCCTGTCTGAAAGGCAATAATAGTTCAAACAGCACTTCAAGTGTCCAAATCATTCCACACGTATCACTGTGGCCGTCTTTACCTACGTTATTATCCCTGTACTGTAGACAAGAAGACAGAGGACAAGGTAACAGCCCTAGAGCTACCCCATGGCTGAGGTAAGATTTGGACCAGGGAGAGACTTCCCAGCTCACATTCTTACACCACCAGCTCTGGATCTTGATTGACATAAGCATGGATTTCCTGTTATTAAAGACCAGTGAGAGCTGCAACTAATTGTTGCAGTGTAACCCCTGCTTCCTATCCAGGGATCCAGCCAGCCATTCTATTCAAGTGGGACATTCCACTCTTCCCTCCCTCAAGCCCCTTTTTCTTTTCCAAGTGCCACTAAACTTTCTGGACTACCGAACATTCTCAGTTCTCCTTTGGTCTTCTGGGGGGGGGGCGTTTTGACCTCTTTAGGTGTTGTTCATTTATTTAACTGCTTCAGACCTCAAGGTTCTCCAGAGTATGTTAATACTTCCTTCGTTTCTTAGTGGCTCTGCTTGGCCTACAATTTTGTCACCATCTGAGTTCGTTCGTTCATTTGTTCATTGTGTTTATATTCCACATTTTCCCCTAAGGAGCTCAGTGTGGCATATACGGCTTTCTTCCCCCCTCTTTCAATCTTCACAACAACCCTGTGAGGTAGGTTAGGCTGAGAGGCAGGGACTGGCTCCAGGTCACCCAGGGAGCTTCATGGCCAAAGGGGAATTTGAACCCTGGTCTCCCAGGTCCCAGTGTTGTGACTTTCTAACCACTGTACCACACTGGCACTTTCGTTTGCTATCAGGAGGAAGAAATGACTCTTCATTTACCACTAGAAGAGAGGCAGAAAGCATTGTTAACAATTGCAGACACTGCAGGTAAGCAAAACCAAAGGGGTCGAAAAAAGAAGGAAGGAAAAAGAATGAATGATTTTCCCGTTGATTTTTCTAAGAGCCAAGTGGCTGAAAATGTATGTGCTGAATCCTCGAGCAAGACACTGCTAAAGGTTGCCGTTGTAAAGACTAATAGAGAACAGGCAATAACAGTGTTCAGTTGTTCTTTCGAAGCAGCATGCCAGGCCACCTGAAGGCCCTTGATCAGAGACAAGTGTTACACCACGCCTAAGTGTTCAGCTGTTGTTTATAGTGCTGTCAACCTACTGAAAGCAATTTACAATAGACAGATTTTGTAACGCACAGTACTGTATTGCTTTAAACCAGTTCAGCAAACACATAACAGTGACCTTGTTCTCCAGTGCACCCAGGATTCTGGTGTTGTTTAACAAAAACCAGCTTTTTAGCAATAGATGGGAAATAGAAAGGCAGACTAATTTGCTATTGGGGGGGAAATGCAAAAAGTTAGACGTAAGAGCCAATTAAGATGATGTGCTCAGAATACTGCAGATTGACCGGCATGAGTCGTGCCTTGCATCACAACTGAAATACTGCAATGTGCTCTACAGAGGCCTGCCTTTGAAGACTACAGTTTCTGCTCAGAAACTACAATTGGTCCAAGATGCTGTGCTTGTGCCATCTTCAGATGACCTGTTTATGGAGCTTCCATTCTGATTTGTCTGCACAAAGTTTGCAGGTCGGGTAAAAAAGGCCGGCTATTTATTGAGCATTCATTCAGATTTGTTCGTGGGGAGGGCTGACGATGTTGGATCAAGCAAATGTTAACCAACACTTCCTGACTCATTTCTGCCTCACTTTCCCTATCACAAAGTCTGGGGTGTGCTTTCTTTGGGGTGGGAGGAGAAGCTGGTTTGCTGCATAAGAGCTCCAAATAAACTTTAACTGCAACCAGTATGTGATTAAATCCCACCTGAAAATTGTGACAGTCTGGAAGCCCCTTCAGTCATCATTACAGAGACCACAGATGTGGTCACACTGCCCAACTAATACATTCCTGTGTTTTTTCACTTTGGCCTCCTGATTGTTTAAAAACCTGGTTAGTGGCAATTTTCATAGCACTGACTACAAATGCAGCATGCCCAATCTGCCCCCTGCATTTATGTTTTTTTTTAAAAAAAAAATTTATATAAAATAAAATACAAAAATCTCATCAACCTGCCACATTTCTGATGCAGGCAGACTCTTTTACTCATCACACAATTGTTTAGATGCCTGCCCTGGATGGTCACACCTGTTTGTGTTACTTTAATTTATTTAAAGATTTGGAAACCACTTCCCAACAAATGTTTCCAAAGTGGTCTACAATATCTGGCAGAACAGATCTGCTAGCATAAGGATTTCCATTTGTGCCACGTAACCTTCCCTCTCTCTGCTCCCTCTGCATGCACTCTAGCTTTGTTCTGGGGTTTCCCCTCAACCTTCCTGGGCAGATTTGGGGTAAGGCATGGGAGGGGTGTGTGTTGGATGGAGGAACAGGAGGAGAAGGAGGAGGAGAAGTTCAATTGTGCAAGCAGAAATCCTTGTACTAGCAGATATGTTTAGTTGGCATACTGCCCATAAATATAAATAAATACATACATAGCAAGTTTAAAAAAGCGCACAGCTCTTAAAAGCGTCAAACTGCACAAATTCTGTATACAATATAAAATGGCTGAGTCACCCATCTGGAAAGCCCTCTAAAAAGATTGCTTTGCAATAGCTACGTAAAAGTAAGAACGCTGAGCCTTGTCTAAGTTCAATCAGAAACAGATTCCGTAGAGCTGGAGCTGCAAAACTAAAGGTTCAGTTTCTATTTGATGTCAAGCAGACCCCTGGGACATAGTTGTGCAGCAGAGAGAATTTCAGCAGGCGCAGTTGGTCACTCATTAGATGAAATTCCCTCTTCAACACAACGGTTAAAGTTGCAGGAGCCCTATCTTCTCTTTTCACCTGGCTACTTCCACTCTGCTCCACTATAGCTCCACTTCTCGGGGGAGTGGTGTTATACCTCTTATATTCTCCCCTCCACTCTGCCTTGTTTCTAGATACAGTGGTACCTTGGCTCTCAAACTTAATCCATTCTAGAAGTCCGTTCCAAAACCAAAGCGTTCCAAAACCAAGGTGCACTTTCCCATAGAAAGTAATGCAAAATGGATTAATACATTCCAGACTTTTAAAAACAACCCCTAAAAGAGCAATTTAACATGAATTTAACTATCTAATGAGACCATTGATCCATAAAATGAAAGCAATAAACAATGTACTGCAGTCACACAATCAATCAATCAATCAGTAGCTGAACTGGGTTCCACACAGTCACAAAAACAAAAAAGAGCCACAAAAACAAAATTGCAATATAAATAGCAAAAACAGACGGACCTCAGTGTATCACTCAAAACAGAAGTGTGGCACTCAAATCGGAAGCGTACCACTCAAAATGGAGCACGTTCAACATCCAAAAAAAGTTCGCAAACCAGAACACTTGCTTCCGAGTTTGCAGTGTTTGGGTTCCAAGTTGTTTGAGTACCAATGCATTTGAGAACCAAGGTACCACTGTGTTGTTCACCAGGGGGGATGGAGCTAACAGTGGGTCAACTGTGTGTTATTCTGAGAAAAGCACATCTAGATTTTGCTGATCGCTGCAGCAATCTTTGGGATAAGTGGTTATTGGCAGGTGAATTACATATTATGTAGATCCGTAAGTGGATATTCTAGTATTATTATTTTTAACTTTTAAAGCAGCTTTGGGGAGCTGAATTCTTGATTGGAACAGCATCATAAGGGAATGGATTATTTTATTGCCACCTCCCCAATACACTATTTTGTTGGTCTAAATCGGACAAGCATTCCCTGATGCTGCTATTAGCCCTTCTAATGAAGACATGATAATATATTTGCTCCCCCCCCCCACTGTATGGCTAGTAGCAGCTTGGGGGAGCAATTTAGATCATGAAAATAGTTTGTGGGTGGGTGTGGGTTAAGCTCTCCCTTCACCAGTGCCTCTACTCAAAACCAGAACCCAAAGCGATTGCTTATTTGCTTTATTTATTTTGCAAAAATTATATACCACTTGATTGTAAAACCAACCAACCGACCAACCAACCAACCAACCACACACCTCTTAGTAGTTTGCAAAAATATAAAACAAAACAGTAAACTTCTCCGTTAAAACCAGTACAGTGGTACCTTGGGTTACATACGCTTCAGGTTACATATGCTTCAGGTTACAGACTCCGCTAACCCAGAAATAGTGCTTCAGGTTAAGAACTTTGCTTCAGGATGAGAACAGAAATTGTGCTCCGGTGGCGTTGCGGCAGCAGGAGGCCCCATTAGCTAAAGTGGTGCTTCAGGTTAAGAACAATTTCAGGTTAAGAACGGACCTCCAGAACGAATTAAGTACTGAACCTGAGGTACCACTGTATTTAAAAGCATGCAAAAGATTATTAAAATCAACTAGATTTTTTTTTAAAGATAAAACACCTCATGTAACTTCTACGTGCCTGGACAGGCTTGCCCAAAGAAAAATGTTTCAAGCAGGCACTGAAAAAAGTGTAGCAAAAGTGTCTGCTTGATGCCAATAGGCAGGGAGTTTCCAAAATATAGGTGCTGCCACACGAAAATTTGTTTCTTGTCATTGCAGAGCAGGTGTTATGTGGCACTTGCAACAGTACCAGTTCTGTAGACTGAAGCAGTCAAATGGGCATACATGGAGGAAGGTGATCTTACAAGTAAATTGGTCCCAAACAGTTAAGGGCTTTATATATTGCGGTACCAGTCTCAGTGCCACTCTCCGCAAGGCAGCAAATAATAAGAGGTGTGATAGAACAAACTCAGACAAGGTTAAAAATGGCCACAACTTGATTGATTACAGATGTAGGTGGAATTTTGGCTCAGGCGTTGGGTGTATATCCATTCCAGTCTCCTGCTGGAGGGCGGGAACCACATCATGGTCGTGCTAAGGAATGTGGGCCTTCCCCAAGATGTTGATCTACTGAGGTGGCCATCCTAAGGCCCACCTACCCCACGCTGGACAGATATTTCTACTGAGAGCCCTCTAACAAGGTACCCTGGAAACGCAACTGGTTCTGGACAGGTAAAGGGACCCCTGACCATTAGGTCCAGTCGTGGCCGACTCTGGGGTTGCGGCTCTCATCTTGCTTTATTGGCTGAGGGAGCCGGCGTACAGCTTCCGGGTCATGTGGCCAGCATGACTAAGCCGCTTCTGGTGAACCAGAGCAGCGCTCAGAAACGCCGTTTACCTTCCCACCAGAGCGGTACCTATTTATCTACTTGCACTTTGTGCTTTCAAACTGCTAGGTTGACAGGAGCAGGGACCGAGCAAAGGGAGGTCACCCCGTCGTGGGGATTCAAACCGCCAACCTTCAGCAAGTCCTAGGCTCTGTGGTTTAACCCACAGCGCCACCCGCGTCCCTTCTGGTTCAGGACAGGGTGATGCACCAATTCACCCAAAAGCTTCCTTGTGCGATTTGGCTTCTAGTCTCCTCAGTTAGATGCCAAACGTATGGGCAGTAGTTTAGACCTCTCCCCAATGTGCTGCTTTTCTGAGTGCAACAAATGTCTTTGCATGGCTCATGTGAGCACTTACCTGCACATAAAAGCTTGCATAGTGACAGATGGCATGAGTGGGGAGCACCGCCACTCAACTTACTTCTGATTGGTCTCACCACTGTTGCTCACCAGGAGGGAGAAGGAGAGATGTTGGCAAGGGCAATGCACTGCAAACACACAGGTGGAGTCAACCTGGCACCCTGCCCCTGTGTTTGCACCATGCCAACCTCCCAGCCACCTCAGTCCTCCCTTTCTACCTCCCAGTAGCCACCAATGATGTGACCAACCAGAGGTCAGGTGAGTGGCACCACCCCACTATGCTGCCCACTACTGGGTTTGCTGTCCTGATGAGGCTGCTGGTGTAGTACCCTCCCGATGTCGTTGGACTCCAACTCCCATCAGCCGCCAAGGCCAATGGTCAAGGATAATGGAAGATGTAGCCTGCCAACCGCTTGGAGGTGCCACCTTGGCTATTCCCTGCCCTTGGTGCTTAGGAATTGCTGTTTCATTTGATCAGGTATTAGTGTGGTTAGTCACAAGACCTGTTTAAGTGATGGAATTTAAAAGGAGTGAGAATATCCCTTGAATACTTCGCCTGTGAAACATAACTGGAAGGAAACGTGATCACTTGGTTTAGAGGGAAGGAAAGCACAAAGGCAGACAGGAATTTCAGGCCAGAGAAACCACTAATTCATTTGTTCCTCAAGCATAGCTTCCCTACCCAATCCCTGGGAGAGAAATTTGCTGTGGAATGTGCTGTGAAATTTAAAGTCATGCACCAGAAACATCTTTCAAATGTGACACTGACCAAAAACTAAAATAAAAAAGGGCAGCTCAACCCCCCGAAACCTTTCCCTATTAACTTCTTTGTAGCTGGGAGAGCAAGAGCAGCCTGAGGAAGTGATAATTCTTGTATGCAGAGAGTTCAATCATTTTGAACCCTTATAACTCACCAGCTGCTTTGAAGCCTCTCATGCACAGAAGGAATCGAGCCAAAGGACTTGATTTGCTAAAGGTACATGCTGTATTTATGCAATATCTGGTATTTGGCCTCATTAAACTGTCTTAGTGAGACATAACAAACTGCTAAACAGTCATGTGTTATCTGCTAACCTGCAACGTTCCCCTGTGTTGGAGCCACGGCAAATGATGCTGGTTTCTTGTGTCGGAGAGATGCTTTTTCAAATATGGGTGATTCAAAGGTCAGCTTGCTAATGCAAAACTGGAAGCCTAGGAGCTATATCCAAAGGCAAAACAACATGCCTTCTGTGCACGGCCACAGATTCCAGGTCAGTTATGTATTGATTCTGAATGCACACATAATTCAAGCAATCTACAATGTGTCATAGGCTGGTTATGCTTATGTGCTCTTTGTAATCCAGCAACCAAATGAATCTGAATGAGTGGATGTTTGGAGCAATAATGGCACCGGTTTCTGATTTGTAAGGTAATGTGATGGAAATACCCTTGTGGTATGTGAAGTGTAGAGATTATCTGTCTGCCTAACCTACTTGCTTGCTGATGAATGTGGATGGTTTAGCATTTTCGAGTGAGCTGAAGGTACTTGTCCAGTGACCTTTGAGGAATGGGAGAGGAATTGTTGATGGCTGGTGCCCATTGAGCTGGGTCACACTTTAGCTTGGCTGGAGCTAGAGCAGCTTTCACCAAGCTGGTGCCCTCCAGATGTTTTGGACGACAACTCCATCAACCCCAGCTGAAACAGGCCAAATCATGCTATTTTGTAAAGCACGAAATAGGGGTCTGAACTGAATCTTGTGGTCAGTGCACACCACAATCAATTAACAACACTCATATGAGCAAAGCTTTTTAGTCAGTCCCTAGTCTGCCTTCAAAACTGGCACTTAGACTATCATCATGGTGCTCCTTCCTTGACACCTCTAGTCCAAAAGGCTTTGGGGTGGGTGGGTGTAAACACAAAGACCTTAAAAGGATTTGGCAAACTTAAGACAGACAGTGAAGGAAACAGATTGTCATGCTTCCCTTCTGCTGTGGTTTTTTCTCCTTGACTTCTTGTCAACACTGCACAATTCATTGTACGCTGGTTCCAAAAGAGCACTCAATGCAAGTAAGCTGACAAATTCATAGATCAGGGGTCAGCAAACTTGTTCAGCAGGGGGCCAGTCCACTGTCCCTCAGACCTTGTGGGGGGCTGGGGAAAAAGAACGAATTCCTATGCCCCACAAATAAACCAGAGATGCATTTTAAATAAAAGGACACATTCTACTCATGTAAAAACTCACTGATTCCCGGACCGTCTGCAGGCCAGATTTAGTAGGCGATTGGGCCGGATACGGCCCCCGGGCCTTAGTTTGCCTACCCATGTCATAGATAGATAGCCCTACCCTTTCACTTTCTATAGTAGACATTTACTTAAATGGCTGCTAACCTACTTGCATTTTAACTGGGAGCAGGCCCCATTTGAACTTAGCAGGACTAACCGCTTTGTCGATATCCATCACATTGTGCTATATGGCTTTTTGCTGGCCCCACTCCCAAACACAAATGGGAGGAATTAAAATTTTCTTTTCTATTTTGTCCCTTTCCCAGCTGGCATAGCCATCTGAAACCTTTGACAAAAGACTGAGTTCCTTCTGGATCATGCTAGACTCACCTATGTTTAGCTGACGTAAGAATGGCACCTGCCAAAAATTTGTATGATAATACGCATTTAAAATTATCAGTTTAGTTCTGTCAGGTCTCTAGCGGAGACAAATGCCCAGCCCTGCCCACATACACCAGGCAAAATGTGATCTGCTTCCAGCATGGTCCACTTTCCTGCTTCTTGTACATTCCTGTGAATAACAGAAATCACTTGAGTAGGGCCAATCCCACAGCTCCCCCCCCAAAAAAAACACCTCTGTTGTAAAAAGAACGGAAACAAATAAGTAAGAGAAAGTTGAAATGGTTTTAGTTTGGATGCTGGAAGTTTGCACCTGACTTCACCTCTCCTGTCAGAAAGTATTTTTAGTTCCAAGAGAATGAAAGGGACAAAGAACGTGGCACAAGTATTTGATGCAAAAAAAAATACACACAGCCATATTTCTTTTCTGTGTCCCTCACTCAATCAATAGCATGACAGAAGAAAGGGGGAGGAAAGCTATTTCAGGTGGTAAGGATAGCTCTAGGGAACAGAAGTATGGTCATTTAATGGCCCATCAACCCCAATATGCCTCTTTTTGTGGCAGCAGGTTTTTTTTATTTTGCCGGAGATTATGGTGCACTCTGCCCCTGCAGAAGGAGCTAGGTGCCTATGGAGAGCTATTAAGTGCTGACAAATGCCTGCTGTGCACCAAATAAACCTACCTTTCATTTCTCTGATACATGACCATCAGTGACAACACCCCTAGCAAGGTAGCCTGTATCTAGCTACACATTGTATCGTTATTTATTAAGATAATTTAGATTGCCAAGGTGGTTCACAGCAATACAGTACAACACACACACACAAATGGAATTAAAAATAAAATAAGAACAGAGACAAGTTAAAAATAAAAAAAATTTTTCCTTCCAGTAGCACCTTAAAGACCAACTAAGTTAGTTCTTGGTATGAGCTTTCGTGTGCATGCACACTTCTTCAGATACACTGAAACAGAAGTTGCCAGATCCTTCTATATAGTGAGAAGGTGGGGAGGGGTATTACTCAGAAGGGTGGTGGGCCAGGTTCTTGCATTTAGTAAGATCTGGCAACTTCTGTTTCAGTGTATCTGAAGAAGTGTGCATGCACACGAAAGCTCATACCAAGAACTAACTTAGTTGGTCTTTAAGGTGCTACTGGAAGGAAAAAAAATTTTTGTTTTGACTATGGCAGACCAACACGGCTACCTATCTGTAAGTTAAAAATAGATATAATTGTACAAAAGTATAAAAACATGAGCAGCCCAGAAGATTAAGCAACTTGCAAATTAACAAGGTGTTCATGAGCTGGCAAACCATCAAGGAGGAGGCCAACTGGGTCCTCCAAGGTCGGGAGTTCCACAACCTGGGTGCAATCACTAAGAAGTCTCTGTTGGGATACTGCCAGGGAGACAAAGGCCATCATGCCCCCACGCCGTCGCCGGACGATCCATCAACCTCCTGTAGAAACGCAGTATCAGTCAATTAGCGACACAAGCCTCAGAAATAACATGCCACATTCCAAGGCTGGTGCATGCTCTTTCAGCAGAGTTCGCACAACGAAAGATGCACCCAGGAGAGCATTATTTACAACTTTATTCAGCGTTGGTCAGAACAAAGAAAAAAACATGACTGCCTGCTTCGATGTCCAGGCATAGAGAGAATAACAACAGCTATATACAAAAGAGAAACTTCCTGTGAGCTGGTGTGATGGCCTGGGAATCCGATTCAGAGGCTGAACCGGAGGAACCCCAGCCTGCACAGGAGTCCCCGCCTCCAGGGCCGGCTGAACTGGGGCAGGGCCTGGGATCTGAAGCACCTGCACCTGTGCCGGATCCTCAGGAGCAGGCACCAGGTGAATCCTCTCTGGCTCCGGAGGTGATTGAAGACACAGTGCCTACAGGTGCGCCTCTCCCAGCCCTGTCAGGGGAAGGTGAGTCTCCCCCTGGGTCCATTAACCCTCCAGCCTCTCCTGAGCTGCAGAGGCTCAGGGCAGAGAGGCGGAGGGAACTGGTTTCTCCCAGGAGGAGTGCTCGCCTTAAGGCCAGGACAGGCGGATCTCCTGGGGGCCGGGACCGCCCCTGGCCTCAGAGAAGATAAAGTTGAGTCAGTCCGGTCCCAGGTTGCGGGAGCAACCTCGTTGAAGAGCTGTTTCGGCCAGCACCCTGTCCTGTTCCTCGAGAGTTCCTGCCCTTGCCCTGCTCCTCGCCCTGGACCCTGCTTCGCCCGTGGAGGACCGTCTGCTGACCCTCGACTCAGGTCCTGGACCTCGCCCCACGGTAACCTCCCCCTGGGACCAGCACAGCCGGAAGTACGCAGACTCTGTGACTCACAAAGCCTGCTCCCTTTTAAGGTGGAACGGAAATATCCTAACAGTCTCTGCCTTGACACCTACTTTTCCACCTGTCTGTCTGTCATATAATTTTATATAAAGCCATCTATTGGTTGGGATATGCACTGGATGGACCCAAGGCTCATGGTTAAGCTCTTTCCTTGCTAACCATGAGCTTTAACAAGATGCTAAACAAGAGACACCAAGGATGGCCAGTGCTGACACTGGCCCTGATGCTGGAGTCAGAAAGCAGAGACCCGTGAAAGAATGTCACAGTGTGTGCTCATAGACAGCAGCGGAGCAAGACGATCGAACGGCTGGGACGGCGTGCGTGCCCCACGCCCAGGGGCGGGGCCAGCCGCCTGAGGGGGTGGCTGGGGCAAACTGGGGCAGGACGCTCCATGGGGCCTCTGAGGAGTCTGCCTGCCTCCTCCCACTCAACCGCCCTACAGCTGGGGGGGTGGCAGGCGGACCGTTTGGGCAGCTCAGAGCCTGCGCACGCTCAAGCCACCCCGCATCTTTCCCAGGAGAGATGCATGGCTCGGGCACACAGCAGGCCCTGCAGTGAGTGCCACCCAGCATTTTGTCACCCCCCTCAGTGGTGACACCCGGGGCGGCCCGCCTCCACCACACCAGCCTTCTTCCGCCCCTGCTCATAGATTGCTATGGTGAGAAAACTGAGCCACCAGTAAGATGTAATGCAGCACATAAGCAGTGCAACAGTGGGCTGGTCTACTCTTACCCCACATAGGGCTTTCAGATGTGGCAAGAGAATTCCATTTGCAGCTTAAAGCAGCCAGTGAAGGTATTAAGATCAACACCACAGCCTGATTGTTATTGGCTTTTATTCATGCAGAGGAGAGCTTTTCTGCAAGTAGCACCAGTTTTATGAAATCCCCTCCCTGCTGAAATATGAAAGGCCCCAACTGTATTGGCATTCTGACAGCTTTTGATGATGTGCCTGTTTACACAAGAATTCCCTCAATCTCTCGTTCTCTCATTTATTTATTTTTATTGCTATGTGGTTTTAATGGGACAGTTTTATGGTGCATGCCAATAATGAATGTTTATATTTTAATCTTTGCATAACTTGTTTTTATTGCAAACCACTTAGAAACCTATTTTGGCATTGCATCGTATACAAACATTATTGTTATTATTATTATTATTATTATTATTATTATGGAGGAGATGGGAAATTGGGGCTCTGAGGTACGGATAAGGTAAAAAAGTGTGATAACAAATCCTTTGCCCCTCTGCTCTCCCCACATACCTGTACTCAACCCCTCTCAACACCTTCTAATTTCCTCCTCACCTGCTTTCCCTCCCATCATCTGAAAACCTTCTCTCCCTCCCTCCACCCTTCTCTTCCTCCTCTGTGTCATGGATCTGTAACTGCTGCCTTGTAAACTTTCCTCTGTTGCCCAGCAACTCCACAGAGCTGGCAGACAAGAGGATCCAGGTGGCAGCTGCGGCCTAGGAGCTTGGGAGTTGGCTGCCACCTGGCAAGGGCTCCCATTGCCCTGGAGATCTGTGGAGGAGACAGGCAAAAAAGCCACCGAGGCCATGTTGGCAAGCTGAAGCAATACAAGTCACCTTCCCTGTGTCTTTTAAGTGAAACTATGAGCAGTGGCAAGTTCCCTTCACAATTTCAGTGATTCTGTTGCTGGCGGGAGAAATGTGGCTTCAAAACACATCATCCATCATGCACCTGTTCCACAGGCTGAAGGGAAGCAAGGAGTAGGCCGCTTGCTCCCCTTGCCTGCCAGTGGGCTCATACCTGTGCAGTTTTCTCTTTCCAGTGTATATATTCAGGGCCTTTTTCAGTCTGAGGCCCACATTCCCTTCTAGGCAACTTTGGGAGGACATATGCAAGTGGTGGGCAGGGACAGAGCCAAAAGAGAGCAGAGCAACTAATGTGAATTTTACCTATAATAAACATTTGCTGGTTTTGTTCGTTGCTGAATTCCGCCTTTGTACAGGAGACTTGTTTCTACACACTCTCAGCACGCACCTCTCTATCCTCCGTTGAGTTCAGGGTCACATTCCAGCCAATCCAAAATCAACAGGGCCATTGAGGTGCATGGCTGGGGAGGTGGGTTCAGCCTGGGAAAGGTCCCAAGGGCCAGACAGAGAGGATTGTACTTGACCTCTGGGCCTGAGATTCCCCATCCAGGGCTGGTCCAATACACTTTGGCACCTGAAGTGAACCACAAAATGGCGTCTCCCGGTACTCACCAGGGAGGAAGGGATGAGTGAAGACCTATATCAAAAACATGGTGGGGAAAATGAAGGTCTACATCAGGGTCTGCTGCCCTTGTGGATTCTGCTGCCTGAGGCAGTCACCTCACTTTGCCTCATGGGGGTGCTGGCCCTTTTCTCCTTTTGTAGTTTATAGGCAAAATGAGGGGAAAGAGCATGTGAGCCCCTTGCACCCTAACTCTTGTTGGCCAGGATCCCTGGATTTGGGTGCGGCGTGTGTGTGTGTGTGGGTTCAAAAAATGTTCCTTTTCATATCTCAGGTTACCCCTCGTCTGGAACAACCCTATGTTGCAGTAGGCTCTTTATCCACTTTGTTAATTAAGAGGGATGAATTATATACTTACACACAGAGAGAATGCAGCACATACCTATTCTGTTCCTTTGTTCTACCCACATTGTTGATGACAGTGGTGGCAGAGAATTGAGAATGAGGAAGGATGTCATGAGAGGAAATGAATAGGTGCAGGCATTGGGAAGGAAGCTACAACGTCTTATCCCCAGGGTTACTGACTGTGATTAGATTAGATTTTCTGCAGCATTTCCCTCACAAACAAACAACCAAACAAAAAGCAATTGAAGGGACTGTGACAATTGAAAGCAAAGGGAGAGAATTAAAACATTAAGCAAAACTAGTTGAATAGTATGAAAACAAAAAGAAGGCTGAGGCTGTAATCCTACATCCACTCAACTCAACTCAACAGGACTGATTTCCAAGTGTCGTTGTTGTTTAGTCGTTTAGTCGTGTCCGACTCTTCGTGACCCCATGGACCAGAGCACGCCAGGCACTCCTGTCTTCCACTGCCTCCCGCAGTTTGGTCAAACTCATGCTGGTAGCTTCAAGTAGATATATGCAAAGGATCACATGTCCCTTCTGGTTTATCCACAAATGCACACAGCTGTTAATCTGCTGTGTGGGATTCAGACAACATTTCACAATGAAGTACAAAACAGTTTCAGAGAACCACATCTGCACTCTTAAATTGCTAGGAAAATTCTCTCCCCCTCATCCCAGCTAGACGGGCCATTGTAAATGGCAAATATGCCATTTTCAGTTTTCCTCCATTTTTCAGATCTTAAGTTCACATCTCCATATTGCCACATAAGCTTCTTCTTTTTTTAAGTCCTCGTGAAAATTCATCAGCATTTCAGAGCAAAGTTCTCTTAATATACACATTTTTATAATGTATATGATATATACAAAATCGCTGGATAAAAATGTGTTTTTTATGTGCAATTTATCCTTGAATATGCATTTTTGTACACAGGTACATTTGTACTTTTGCTGGAGAATTGCACCCCAAAATTCAGAGAAGTGCAAATTTTGGAGGATGGCTGTGTTGTGGTTCACTTATTGTTTCAGGAAGTGCAAATTAGATAAGATTGCCTTCAAATGAAAACCAAACAAAAATTCCCCCTATCCCTATGCTTTCTTGAACCTTGGGGTACAGCATGGTCGTGCTTTGAAGTCCAGCTGTGCATTTGAAAGTGGGAAGAAGAGAACAGGAACCTAGTGTTAACGGAGGAATCGAAGGGCTCCCTTGGGCAAAAAACAGAGACACCAACCAGGACAATTTGGAGCAAAACAGCAGCCAGTAGGCTTGGCCTTTATTGGAAACTGTCGTGACAGGACTCCGACCCACAACAAGATGAAGCAAAATGGAAGCCCCGAACAAAAGAAGACCCCAACTTTTATTAGCTACTAATCCCCGAAGCTACACCCCTAGAACTACATCATGACTACATCATTGACACATCACAAAAAGGAGGGGTTGAGGGAGGGGTTGTGGAAGTAACCTGAGTATCTTGTCATCTGGCTGGTTCCTCCTTTCCCCCTCCCCATGAGTCATTTCCAGAGGACAAAGGGGAGTTGGCAGTTTCCTGCCCCCAGAGGGAAGATCTGATCATTGTCCTTTGTTCCAGTCTGTGTTGAATCCACTCCCATATGCAAGTCCGTTGTGTCCTTGATGGTCTTCTGTCTGGGACCATCAAGGTTGCCATGCCAACTGGGCAGGGCTCCTGAGTACGTGTTGGTACGGTTAAGGGATTATGGCCGTCCTGTATCAAACCATCCCCCTTTGATAGTACTTCCTTCATGGAGCAAAATAAAAGTGGACCGGTGTAAATCCGATGTACGGTTGATTTACTATGAATTTATAACAGAAATGTTGCGTATGTCGTGTGTGAGTGTGTGTGTGTGTCGTGTTTGTACAAACTGAATGATTGGGAGGGGGTCCTGCAACACTAGAAAGGTGCCTTAGGCCAGATCAGACCAATGACCGATCTAGCTTAGTGCTGTCAACACTGACTAGCAACAGTAGTTTTCCAGTTTCAGAGAGTGACTCTTTCTCAGCCCTGCCTGGAGATGCCAAGGATTGAAGCTGGGTCCTTTGGCTCTACCACTGAGCTACGACACTTCTAGTGCCAAATTGTTCAGCCTGGACACTGAGGTCCAGCTCCAAGGGCCTACTGATGGTTCCCTCACTGTGAGAAGTGAAGTTACAGGGAACCAGGCAGAGGGCCTTCTCGGTAGTGGCACCCACCCTGTGGAACACCCTTCCATCAGATATCAAGGAAATAAACAACTATCTGACTTTTAGAAGACATCTGAAGGCAGCCCTATTTCGGGAAATTTTTAATGTTTGATGTTTTATTATGTTTTTATTTGTGTTGGAAACTGTCCAGAGTGGCTGGGGCAACCAGCCAGATGGGCAGAGTATAAATAATAAAATTATTATTATGATTATGATTATTTCTGCATTGACCTTTCACTAATTTCTGTTAGCGTCTGAGCAGGAAAAGGCCAGCAAACTGTTTAAGCAAAATTATTAACAAAACATTAGCAACAATTTGTACCTTTCAGAGAAAGCTGTTAGCAATTGTGGGTGGAAGCTCTCTGTCTGTCTATCTATCTATCTATCTATCTATCTATCTATCTATCATCTATCTATCTATCTCTCAACACCCACCCACCCATACCCTACACATTCAGAGTTTGGCTGAGAAATTTATTCCTTCAACTCAGAACTTTGCTGCACATGTGAAAAGCCCTTCCATGTGTGCAGCAGATCATTCTGTGGGGCTCAAGAGTGCATGAGAAGTTACCAAGCCAAGAGGAAGCAAGCCTGAATGAGATTCAAAATCAGC
This sequence comes from Podarcis raffonei, assembly GCF_027172205.1. NCBI lineage: Eukaryota > Metazoa > Chordata > Lepidosauria > Squamata > Lacertidae > Podarcis > Podarcis raffonei. The sequence goes on along the minus strand of NC_070602.1, from coordinate 103,969,188 downwards.
CGTTTTATGAGGAAGGATAAGCTTGTGAAGAAGGATCGATGCTTTGCAATTGCTACCCTGACAGTGCTGCTTGGAGGAGATTTTATACCCCTGTTAAATATTTCTGTTCATCGAAAGGAAGTGTCCCGCAGAGTTTTCAAAATATACATCTGCTTCCTCCACAACCCCCCTTCCAACCCACGTAATGGTTTCTACAGAATGACAGTATTTCCAGGACATGGGTCTCATCTTGCCAAAGCTCCTCTTGAAAAGGCAGCCTGTTTACTAAACATTTTAAACAGATACATGGAACTGTATATGCTAGAGAGAGGGGGAAAAGGACAGGGATTTAGGTCATTGGTCCATCTCCTTGCCAAAGCAGGGATATAGCCCATTGCATCGACTGTTTCTGTGTCATGTTTAGTGCAAACATCGAAACAGGGGCATTAATTCATTCTCTTGCAATGATTCTGCAACCACATCCAAAGATTTCTCCCCGTGTTGAGCTCTCCTGAATAATATTTCCTTTTGTAAGTCTGTCTCCTTTTAAAGCCAAATTACTCATTTTTATGGATTTTTTTTCTTACTCATGTAGCCCCCAATGATTCAAGGCACACAGATCATTACAGGCTGAAAATATTCACTTTCTTTCCATAACATTATGTGAATTAGGGTCATCATGCAATTAAG